>NC_043703.1:92677008-92840981 GCF_006229205.1 Suricata suricatta | reverse complement strand
GAAGAACCCGATGCCAGCAGATGGTGGTGAGACCCCACACATCCTCATCCTGGCTCAGTGGCGATCAGAGGGAAGCAGCAAGTGGAGGTTCAGGTCTAAGCAAGAGGGCCTCCTCCCTAAAATTTATCACCCTATGTCTCGAATCAACAATAAATAAAAGATACTTTAAAGAATATTAGTTAGAGCAGTCTTCCAGAAGAGGAAAACTGAGCCAATCCAGAGAACTAGCTTAGACCCTGGGAGCAGAATTGTTTTTGTTTTTTTCTTTTAAGGTTTTTTTTTTCTTTTGTGTTTTTGGGGTTTGTTTCCTTGCTTTTTTAAGCCCAATGTGGGGCTTGAACTTGCAACCCCAAGATCAAGAGTCACATGCTCTATTGACTGAGCCAGCAAGGCACCTCCTTTTTTTTTTTTTTTTAATAACATGAACCAATAATGCAACCAGAAAAACATAGTAGCGATACAAGGAACAGGCTCCACGGAGGTTTATTTGGCAACTCTTTGGAACATCTGGATGGGAGCCTGAAGCTCAAGGGCAATGCAAAAGGAAAATGGTGGCAGCCTTGCTTACTGGGTCCCTAGCTCTCTGGAACTTGAGAGAGGCACAGAGAAACTGGGTAGAGGTGGGAAAACAAGGAACAGTAAACTTGCTGAGAACAGTAATAAACATCATAGCAAATTCTGTGTGCCTCATACTTTATGTTATACACTTCACATGATAGTCCTTCATCAGAGTCCTCAAAATTAGCCTTATGAGTTACGGTTGTTTTCATTTTTGCAGATGAGGAAACTGAAGCACCAGGTCAAAGTAGCACAGTCAAGGTCACCCAACTAGTTAAAAGAGAGGTGGGATTCCAAGCAAGGTCATGATCTTACCAGCATGCGAAACTGCATGTTCACAGTAGAAACGGTGCCTAAGGAAGTTGGAAGACTGTGCTTGCAAGTCATTTCTGAATACATACTCAAAGCCAGGGACTGTGCCGGCACTTGAAATATCGATTAGTAAGATCTAGTTCTCAATTTGAAGATGCTCATAGTCGCTACAGGGAAAAGTACAGAAATTCAAAGTGAACCAGCATTAAAAAAATCAAAATAAATGTTCTATTTTTCATCTCACTCTTTGGAGTCCGTAGAGCAGCTCTGTCTATCATTATAGCCTGGAAGCTTGATGTAATGGAACAAGAACATTACTCACAAGGAAATATCTGGAAAAAGTGTGTTTGTATGTGAGCGTGTATGTGTTCGGGAAGGAGGCTGTTAACCACTGTGCCTTCATTTCATCTTTCCAGGCTGTTTCTTCCCTGTCCCCAACGACAGTGGCCAATATTGCGGGACATCTGGGAGGCAGGAGAATCTGCGGGTCAAATCATTTTCGAGCCTCTTCTGAAGTCAGTTCACTTTAAATTGACAGCTCACTTGGGAGCTAACAGCGGGGGTTTGAACTTTTGCTCGGCAAGATATCCTGCCCACTGGTAAGTAAACATGCACCGGGGACAAACAGTTTTTATACAACTCTTCATTGTATGATGATAAGATCTGGGGAAGCTTTGGTTTTTTTTCCCCTCTAGTTTAGATTTCTTTATTCAAATATCACACTCAGAAATTCCCCACCTCACTTTGCCAAGACCCAACATTCACTCCCTTGTCTGGGAACTTCACTAATTTGGCATTTGCTGCCAGTAGGCTTTTTCTTTAAAAGAATTTTAAGTGCTATGTAGCCTCCTGAATTTTTTCCCCCTCAAAATTATACCAAGAGTATAATTGGCTTATAAAGAAGATAAATATAGAGGAAGGGCCTCTGGCCAGTGAACACCACACCCAACTGGCTCTCCATAAGTCCCCAGCTGACACTAGAAGGAAACTGGTGCCCTGAGGTCCCCATGCTAGGCATTCCTAAACACCCTCCCACCCAAACCTGGAGACAGCTCTAGCAGATGGTCGTGGTCACCTGTCCCCATTTTCCCTCTGGTTTGCTGAGATACAACTGATAAGCAACAGTGTATAAACGTAATCACATAGCCTGCTGACCTGATACAGGTTGCAAAGTGATTACACCACAGTATTCGCTAATACCTGCCCCCATTTATTATTCCAAGATGAGAAAACTAAGGTCTGAAGAGTCTCGGTAATTGACCCAAAAGTCAACCAGCACTGAAACCAGAGGTCACGCAGGGTGTCTGGCTTTGAAGTCTAGGGTCCTTTCCTCTGTGCTAAAGTGAGGCGGCCATGTTTTAAGACTTTCCCTCCCACCCCCAAATGCCTCTTAATCCTGCCTGTAATCTGATCCTAACCCAGACCAGTTTCGGTAGATTGAAGGGTGGCCCTGTGAAGGAACAATAGCCCCACAAGGCCCTGCCCACAGAAGTAAGGTTTAGAAGTTACTGCCGTTTCCTAGTATTATTACTAGGCTGAATAACAACATGGGTATTTTCCTCCCTCTTTTGAAAGACGGCTAGTAAAACAATACTCGGCTCTAGTGTTACCAACCGAAGGATGTCAGCGCTGGCCTGGGGGGAACTTCAAACTCCTCCCGAGTGTTTTATGTAATAGTGCGTCTCCAAGCCAAATGGCATTGGCAGGTAATCCTTTTCTCATTGTCTTATGCCAACAGTGCCTCCCTGCTTCTCTCACACGTGGCTAATTGTGATGGAAGGAAGGAGGTGAGCTGCTCTGAGGGTGGCTGGCGGATAAGCATCCCTTGGGGTTGGAGGTCCTTATCTGGAGTTCTCGCATGCCTTTTTAGTCCAGCAACTGAGTAACACTTTTCGTAACAGCTGCCCACCCCCTTCCTGAGGTCCCAGAAAGCATTCCTGCAGACCTCAGAGATTTATGTCCAGGGAGGGTGTCTGTGGCTGGGAGGGGACCTGGTTTGTGCCCCTGGCAGAGTGATAGTCATCACTGGACGGGATACAGGAAAGTCTGAGTCAGCAAGAGCAGGGGTGAACCCAAGGCGGGGTTTGAGAAGCTCTGGAGAGCCGGAATCTCCACCAGGCTGGGCCAAGCTGCCTGCCTGGTGGGACCAAATCCTGGACGGCCAGGCTGGCACGGACTTTTCACAACTTCATCTTACATCCGAGGCCCTCTGAACACAGCCCCCATTTCTGGGGTCAGCTTTATCGTCCATTAGCTTCCTGCACGTTCCTCCCGCCAGGAACATGCTCACCCCCACCTGGCCACACTGTCTATCCTCTCGTCAGTTTAAGCCCTTCGTCTTGCAGGAGGCCTTCCTTGACCACCCCCCTGAGGAGGGAAGATGCTCTCGTCTCTGACTGCTTTAAAACTGCCTGTCTGTGCCACTCTGTGGGTACTTACCACATCCTGCTTTTCCCAGTAACCTAAGTTTTTATGTGACTATGTTCTTTCTTTTCTAGGGTGGCCAGGTGAGTGCCCGCTATCCTCTGACTCCCATCTCCTCAGAGCCTCCTTTTGGCTCACTCTGTTCCAGCATGGCCTCCTCACTTTTCCTCAGAAAAGCTGGGTACACTCCTGTGCCAGGGCCTTTGCCCCAGCTGTCCCTTCTGTCGGGAGCACTCCTCCCCCAGGTAAATGGCTCACTCCTTCCCGTCCTTCATGACTTTGTTCTGTTATTATCAGAGAGGCTTCAGGGACTACCCCTGATTACAACAAACAAACAAACAAACATTCTTTCCCAGAACTCCACTTCCACCTTCCCTTGCTTTGTTTGTTTCCTTTCTTTCATCATGGATTTTTAAATCTACTTATTGCCCTTCTCCTTCTACTTGAATGTAAGCTCTAGGAGGGCTGGGATTTCCCACTATTTTGTACAATGCTGCCACACTAAGGACAGTAGCTTACATGCTAAACAGGCATTGAATGAATGAATATCTCTATGTTGTTCTGGCTCCTTTGCCTAGCCAGTAATAGGCCATATGTGTATGTGTGTGTATTTTTCATATACATGTGATATATACAATATATGGTAAATGCTCAACAGATATGTATTGTTAATGACAATATTATTCTGTTTCTGGGCTCAGACCACTATTGGTCTATTCACATGCTCCTTCCCCAAGGTGGGATGGGCGGGTACCCCCTTGGTCTAAAGAGGGAGGTACGGGGTTGGGTGGAGCAAGCAGGGATCATGGAAGACAGAGTGTCCTGTTGTCACACTATGTCCAACATTATAACCTACCAGCCAGTTTGGGCCCATGCTCACAGAAGAACTATAGAGTTGTCCAATGGGCATTTGGTTCAAGTGTGAATTCCTGGCTGGTAGCCCCCTGAGAAATCAAGTGGACATTTTTCAAGTTAGCCTGCATTTTCCTGAGAGGAGCCTCAAGGAGAGACACGGGCTAGTCATGCAAAGCCCTGACTCTCTCTGCTTCCTGCCTCATCCCCTCTGTAGAAGGGGGCTCAAGTCCTTACGGCCACAGGGAGGTCTCTGGACCTTCAGCTCAGCTTCGAGTTGGGTATTTCCACAGAAGCATAAAGTACACCCTGAAGTATGTCTGCCTGAGCTGAGCTATGGACGAGCCTGCCAGTGTGCAAAGACCTGGGATGTGGGCTGTGAACATTCTCTGCTCAGAAGCCCTAAGAAGTGGGAGTAAAGGAGATCCTGTCTGAGGCAAAAGACAGTGCAGACCTTCAGATGCAGCACAGCTCATAATGATCACAAGCTACCTCCAAGAACGTATGAGCTGTTTGGGTAAAATCCAAATACATGGCCCCCATCCCAGAATCAAGATCTGTGCAGACCTGGGTTGACAGGACAGGCGAGCCTCCCAAGGTGGCAGGGCCGTGACCACAGCAGAAATCCTGACTTCCAGGGTGTTTGGCAGCCTTCGTGGAGGTTAAGAGTTTGGGCTCTGGAGTCAGACTGCTCTGTTTCTTACAAGCTAAATAGCCTCGGGCAAGTTTCTTAACCCAGGCAGTGGGGCTACCATGTAGTCAGGCCAATGTACAAGCAGCCAGTGCCAGTGAGCAAGCCATCCCCAAAGTTGCAAATCTCAGAACATGCCATCAATCATGAGTCAAGCTACTGTTCATTAGTCCCTGATATGTGCCTATCGCTATGCTAATTTTCCCAACCACCCTCCACGGTGGGACAGAGAGGCTGACTTGCTGAAGGACTCAATGTGGTCACATAGCACAACCAAGCCCTGGTTCAGGACGCCACGCTGCCTCTCACAGCCCATGGCCTCAGAGTGCTCCCAAGGCCATGGAGGTGAAGGGTACAGAGACAGAGCTATTATGGATCCCCTCCGGGTGTGGGAGCATGTCTGTGCAAAGGAAGCAGTGATTCTGCTATTTCTTGAGTTTTGATGGCCTGGTGGCCAGAAATCTACAATGTTTTCAAAATTGACTTTGGAGGGAAGATACTGATGGAGGAAGAACATAATACCAAACACAGAGGCACAAGCACAGAGATGACCTCGCCCCCTTAAGAGACGGGTGGGGGTGGGGGTGGCTAGTAACTGCCATCCTTTTCGAAATGTTCACTAACAGCCCAGCACCATCCTCGGTGCCTCACCCAGGTCACTGCACTCAATCCTCATAGCACCTCTATGGAGTAGGCGTGATTATAGCCATTCTCAAATGAAGAAACTATGGTGTGGATGGATTAAGAAACTTGCCCGAGGTTATTTAGCTTGTAAGAAACAGAGCAGTCTGACTCCAGAGCCCAAACTCTTAACCTCTACGCAGGCTGCCAAACACCCCAGAAGTCAGGATTTCTGCCGTGGTCACAGCTCAGCCACCTTGGGAGGATTGCCTGGCCTGTCAACCCAGGTCCGCTCATCATTGAAAGTGCAGGTTGGACAGAGGACCTCTAAGGTCACTCTTTCGTTGTATGTTGGCTAGTGCAATTCTTTGCCAGGCACTGAGCTCGTCTAGGGGGAAACAGAAGTGGACGAATCATACACTGTTGTCAAGAAGCTCAAAGCCTGGAAGGATCCTTTCCAGAAAGAAAATCAGAGGCTCCACCTCAAGGGCGCCCTTCTAGGCTGCCTCAGGAAGCCTCAATTCCTCCACAGGCTCTCTCAGCTCTCTGGAGTTAGGACCCAGCCTACTGTCCATTTGCCTGATTCACCCGGGAGCACCAGCAGCTTCCAGTTCTGATGCTGTGTCTCACGCTACTTCCTAACCCTACCCAATGTCCCCAAGGACCAGTAGACCATGCAAAGGACCCAAGGCAAGGACCAGCAGAAGAAGCCCCAACTCCCTAACTCCTTCAAGATACCTACATTCCCTCTTTTTCCAAATTCCTCTACCCTTTACTGTCTGGTGCATACAATTTAGCTCATTATTAGCATATATGTCTCTACTAATTTTGTATGTTTCAGCCTTGTTTACCAGACATGGTTTATACTTTCTGATTCCCCACAGCAAGAAACACAAAGCTATGCACACAAAAGAATTCCAAGCTTGCCAGTAAGTTCCACCAAGGTTGTCTCTTTGCCCAAGAAGGGGTTTTAAACCAGACTTCTTGGCTCATGTCCATTCCTCTCAAAGGAGAGCCATGAACTTTGGAAGGCTCAGCATCTTCATTTATAAAATGGAAAGGATACTAGCATTTCCCTCATCAAACTGTTATGAAGATTCAATATAATGCATACAAACACTCAGCTTTAGTACCTGACAACAATGAAAGTTCAGCACTAGCTGCTTTCATGACAGGTAGATGGTCTCCAAAGATGGCCCTATCAACTCTCCCTTTCCTTGATGGGCATGTTCCTCCCACCGGAAAGTGAAGTTTGTTTCCCTCCCCTTGAACCTGGGCTGGCCTGTGGCTTGCTTTGGGCAACAGAATACACAGAAGGGATGCAAGAACTGTGCTAGTTCTGGAGCTAATTTTCAGAGGCCTGGCAGTTTCTGTTTCTGTGCTCTCTGGAGCAGTGAGCCACCATGCTGGAAAGAAGTTTGGGCTCAGCCACCAAAGGGTAAGGGCCTTCGTGAGGCTACCAGATGTAGGAGTGAAGGGTCCTGGCAACTTCCAGCCCTATCCCAGCGACCGCTGAATGCAGCCAAGCGAGGGAAGCCACCTAACCCCATTTCCCAAATTCCTGACCCACATGATAAGGAAAATTAACTTATCATCATTTTAAGCCACTAAGTTTTGAGGTGGTTTTTTTTTTTTTTTGTGCGTGTAGCCAGGATATCCGAAACCATCAAAATTACTACTGTAATTCTTGTGATTAGATAGATTGAACTCAATTGGTTAAGGACACATTGAGGGGCTATTGAATGCAAGATAGGTGTTTGTATCCTGATAACCCTCAGAGCCAAAGCAGATAAAAAGGAAAATAAACAGGAGTCCTATCTAATTCCACACGTCGAGGTTTTCAGTCTGGTTTGGGGGGAAATGCCACCCCAGACGTAACTACCATACCCATAAGCATAGGGTGCATGGAACTCAGAGCGACAAAGTCTGAAGAGGATAAAAGGAAGAAGAGATGAGGCTTGTTTAGGAGGATGAGGCAGGGGCACAGATCCCACGGGCATGCACAAAGAGAGAGACGTTTAGATAGACCTCAAAAGGAAATAGGAAAGGGATTTTTTTTTTACAAAGCAGAGCCCTAAAAACGACTCCAAGAGCCTTGGTCCCCCCATGCAAACTGGTCTCAGGGTGGGGTAGCTGAAGGGTTTCAGCTGGGGACCAGAGGGGCTCAACCTCACCCCGTATCACTGACAGGATTTCAGGAACATTCATCCCACCCCTGTTTTCTTATCCATTAAAGGCGGGGACAGTCCCCAAATCCTACCAAAGGCTCAAACAGAAGCAAGAACTTTGAAGATCTGGAACATACCCTACAGACAGGTATAAAGAGTGAGATCACATCACCCTTTGTGTCAGAGAACCACTCTAAACGCCCAGAGTGTCACTTGCCACCTGTAGCGTCGATGAAGCGGAGTCCTCACCTGCTGATGGTGGGTGGGGTCACTGCCAGAACTTGGTTCATCAACACCAGACTTCAGGGGCCCTCGGCCAGGGCCCACTGAGCCCGTAACTTTCACAAAACTGAAATGTGTACTTTCAGGCTGGTGAAGTATCAAGCTCAAGGCTGCCCTCAGACTGGTGGTCTCTCATCCGAAATGCCTCCTTTCCCCTCTGAGTCACCAGTGCAGATGCTGCTGTCCTCCAAGCTCCGCTGGGGCCCCAACACCCGCACCCAGCTGGCCTTGACTCTCCAGCCCTCTGGGAGTTCCTCTGTCAGCCCAGCATCGGAGTCTGCCAAATCCTGCACTCTTCACTCCATTTTTTCCCATACACCTCTCAAGCATAAAGCTCATGGCATGTGAATCTTTTGCAAATCCCATGGGGCCTAGGACAGCATCTACGAGAGTGACTGCCAGAGCAGGTGGCTGTGCCACTCCAGCAGTGTCGTCAGAGACTGCATTGCCTTACAGAATGCAATCACTAGCCCTTCTCAACCTGAATCTCCATGAGTAGGATCTATAACGTGTCATTTTACTGAGCACCCTGGGAGATGCGACACACACCGGCATTTGAGGACCTATCATAAGACACGGCACAATAACCGACTTGGATGACAAAATCCGTGTCCACGGGCTCTGCGCTGGAGACCAAGCGGGTCTCGCACAATCGTGCCTCATGAGAAAGATAAAGAGCAATGGCTGCCTGACCCTTCTCCTGCCCCTCCAATGTTGATGTGCTGACACAGTGTCATTCTTGCAGAGGACAACAGCGGGCCTAGGTCTGTCACTAATGTTCGATTCACCTCTTCGCCTTTCTACTCCTCCCCAAAAGGACCCATGCTTGTAAACACTACATGTTGATTTCTTGCCATTGCTTTGTGAGTGGGGGGCATCCAGTCCAGGCTTCCGTGCTGTTCACACTGATCTCAGAGGAATGTGGGCCTGTTCTCCTCCAGCTGCATGGCTCCAGGTCTATAAATGAAACCTCGACCTTTAGAAGGAGTGCTGAGGACAGATACTTCATTTCCCATGCTTTCCTGTTTCCAGTTCATGATGAATTCCTGGCAGAGCTCCTTCCTCCCAGCCAAAAACACGGGCAGGTTGCAGATTTGGAAGTTGCAGCCGGGAAGCATGAAATTTCATTAATATTCCCCAAAGCACACACCTTGGAAGAGTAACTTTACCCAAAACTAATTAGAGTCGCTCTTAATAAGGAAATTACAGAGAGGATTAAGACACTTCATCCCTTTCTCTTGGCTTCCCGATTAGGGGCTTCTAGCATTACAGGGCTTTTCATAAATCTCTACCCGTGGAGCCCATCGCTGCCTAGGTATTTTCCAGCCTAGCCAATGAAAACTCCCAAGTCATCTTGGACCTTTCTAGGGTAATGGGGATGCAAGAAAAATACGTGGTAACCTTGAACAAATCCTTCTGCTGCAGGTGAGCAGAGGGGAAGGTTCCAGAAGGCTAGGGATAAGTAGGTGGCTTGAGCGTCAGGAGGGCAAATCTTGCCAGCAAACTCATGTCCGTTCTAAGAGAAGACTGGTAGGCAAAAGCCAGGGGCTGGGGCTCATTCTGTAGGTGCAGACCGCCCCCTCTCCCTGCTGCCCTCAGGACGAGGGGGAAGAGCAGGCACGGAAAGGTCTCGGGTCTGGCCCGCCTCTTCGTGAATCATGGGCCCTTGAGAAGACCCCTCGGAGATCTGTGCCTGTGTCCTCATCTCTCAGAGGAAAACATGCTGCCGTCCTATCTCAGAGGCTCTGCGAAGAGAAACGGAGGTGAGGACGTCATAAGGTAGCTGAAGGGCTGCCCGCGTGCACCTGCCGGGCACTGTGCTAACGGCCGTACAGGCCCAAGCAAAGTTCTCTGGCAGCCCTTTGTGGGGAGCATCCTCACTTCCACTTTGCAGAGGAGGAGACCAAGGCTGCGGACCTTTGCTGGAAATTAAAAAAAAAAAAAAAAAAAAACCAACAGACCAAATAATAGGTCCCTGAAAACTAAATGTCTGTGCAAAATGAGGGCTCCTGTGCTTAAGGGGCTGGGAGCGGGACTTGTCTAAGGGGAGGGGAGGCCAAGGAGAAGTTTGGATTGTGTCCCAGGCTACCTGCGGTCAGTCAGTAGGGGCTGGGAGGCCAGTGCCATGTGTTCAGGAGTCCACAGCCACATGCTGCATTACAGTGGCGGGTAAGCTGATTTTAATTCCCGAAATGATTCCTGCTGGGTGCAGTCACATTACCATCACTGCTGTGGCGACCACAGGAAGCACTTACTGAGTCCTTACTCTGGGTAAGTGGGCATTTCCCAAACACACACACACACACACGAAAAGTAGGAAGGAGTAGAAACATGTGTCAGCCTTTGGATGCAGGTAGCTTGTTTGGGGAGGTAAGACATTTGTGCACACAAATCTAACAGCTATTCACAGTGTGTGTGCTGGGTGGTGAGTGTTGAGTAATTAATAAACACTAATGAGGATCAGATGAATCGAAGGGTTCACAGAGGAGGCAGATATGGACAGGAGGTGGGCTGTGTCCTTCTAGGCAAAGGGAACAGGCAGAAAGGCAGACACTGGCATGGTGGTGCCCAGAACTTGGGCAGTGAGATGGATGAGGGCAGGCTGTGATCCGCTGAGGACACGTGATTTCGCAGACCATGCGCAGAACAGTGTGGCAAAGTGGGCTAGCCCCTTTGGTCTATTTGTAAAACTCCTTCCCTGAGTGATTCATTTCAAATTAAAATCAAAACGGCTAATCCTGACATAATCCGTTGCTCCTGTCACCACCCAACATAGCATTTAGGGAAGTTCATTTCAACACTCATCCCGACTCACGTGGGGTGTGCTACGTCATTCATAAGGAGGCAGCTCAAAAATAGGATGCCCGGCAGGTTAATGAGTGATGGATACAGAATGAGTGCAAGATGAGTGCAAGAGAGCCTCCCCTCTATCGTAAAAGGAAGCACAAAATGAAAACTATTTTCAGGGAGAAGAAGCTGATTCTACGGGTGACAAAGATGGCAAGGAGCCTAGAGTTTGTGGGGCAGAAGGACAGGGACAATCTCCATCACACAGGATTAGGAGAAAGTGGGAAGGAAGTGCACACAGTCATTTTGGTGGATAATTCCTTTTACTGGGGCATAGATACAATTCACTATAGAAAAGGGTCACTCGGGTGGCTCAGTCGGTTAAGCATCTGACTCTTGATTTGGCTCAAATTGCTCACTGGTTTGTAAGTTCGAGCCCCCCGTTGGGTTCTGCGCTGACAGCTCAGAGCCTGGAGACTGCTTCTGATTCTGTGTCTCCCTCTCTCTGCCCCTCCCCCACTCATATGCTGTCTCTGTCAAAAAAATGACTTTTTTAAAAATTAAAAAAAATTTTTTTAAAAGAAGCCTCCAGGTTTGGTGCATAGCTGGAAGAGCTCACGGGTCATTTTGGCAACTGTGTCTTCTCTGACCTTCTAGTCCCTTCCCCCCAAACTCCGCTGCCCAGTACCACTGTCCCTCAGGGGCCCTGGGATACAGGAAGAGCTTAATCTGATGAGGCAACCAGAAAGGCCCTCTGGAGACTCCTAGCGTGGGTGTAAAGGATGTGGACGCTACCCATCCCCAGGAGGTTGATGGCTGGGGTACTGGTGAGAAAATGAGCTAGTTTTTTGGTAAGTCAGCTATGTTTCTGAGGGTATCCTTACCCTCTCCAAGTACAAGGGGGATGCCTAGAATATCGTCTATGTCCTTACACAGTAGACAGAAGTGAACACGGTCTACCGGCAGGACAGGAGGGCCACGAAAAGCTGTCAGCGTGGTCACCCCACGGGACCACCCAGAGGTTTTGCAAGTGAGGACTTTTCACCAGTCCCTGATGAGAAGTAGCTTCACTTTCTAATTGGTCTACAGAATTTTCTAGCCATGTATTGTGCGTGGACTTTCCCCCTGACATCACAGCAAGGGCGTCCAGAAGAAGGCACGATGTGGGAAACACTTACCCAAATACGCAGCCTGGGGAGGGGGTCATTATTCACGGAGCCTTCTGTTACAGAGTTCCAGCAAATACCCCTAAACATAATTTCCTCCACTTACATTAAAAAAAAGAGAGAGAGAGGCAGAGAGCTGGAGAAGTCTGATATTTTCTTGCAGTTTCCTTTTCCTGATGCTCTCTGTACAGGATGATGTAGTTGTTTACTTTAAGGCTCAGGAGTCAGCCAGCATTGTATGAAAAGCTTTCCCACCAAAAAAAAAAAAAAAAAACCCAAACCATAATGAGACAAACTCCTTTCCAAGATGTTCGAGCCATTAGCAACACATGAATAGGCTTGCTCATGCCCTCGCTCCAGGATCTGCTCCTTCCTCCTGTCATAGGAGCCACTCACCTGGGATTGGTTCGGGAGGGGGGACAGGGAAGCCCCTCATTTCCCCAAGAGGTGGGGATGGGGAGAGGAGTGAGTAAGAGGGTGAAGGAGTGGGGGGCAATGAGCCAATGAGATCCTCAATGGTCCCACCTCCAAGCCACTTTCGTGGCTCCTCTGCTGTTCCACCCTGCACAAAGTGAAATTACGAACGTCAGTATCCTTATCTGTAAAATGGGGAAATAAGAAAGCTGTCAGAGGTGTGGTTAGAGGAAATCACACCTCTAGAGTTGTTAGCATATTGCCTGGCCCGCACAACGGACTGGTGAGCACACAGATGAAGGAGTGGGGACTGCCAGGGTTCAAATCCCAGTTCTACCACTTATTGGCTGTGTGGTATTAGGGGAAGATCTTTCTGTAGCTCAGAAAGGTCTACCTACCTCAAAGCTCCCTCACAAGCATTATTAATTAGTATACACAGAGTTTTAAAAAAATACAGGTACATAGTAAATGCTGTCAAAATGCCAGCTCCTATTATTTTTGGCTTATAGAAGACATTCTATAAATGTTTGCTGCTGCTACTGGCAGCGAGGAAAGCTATTTGAAAACGGGTGGCAGGCACAGGGGAGGTGACACAGGAAGGGTCATGT
The DNA here is from genome assembly GCF_006229205.1 of Suricata suricatta. Taxonomy (NCBI): domain Eukaryota; kingdom Metazoa; phylum Chordata; class Mammalia; order Carnivora; family Herpestidae; genus Suricata; species Suricata suricatta. The sequence goes on along the minus strand of NC_043703.1, from coordinate 92,828,098 downwards.
TCTCCGTGGAGGATGTGTCAGATTCTAGAAAGAACATGTGTATGTACAGCTTAGAAGCACAGTTAATTCAGAATGTAATTTTGTAGATGGGAAATGGAAAGGTATCTATAGTTTTCATGATATGAAATGCCAAATGAAATATTTGACTACATCTTCTTAGCTGTAAAACATGGTTCAAAAAATGCTGAGAAAAGCCAATGCTGTGGAAACTAGGAGAGATTTCTCCCCTCATCAGAGCCACATACCGAACATTTAGGCTCGGCTAGATTACTCCCAGAGAATTCTCTACCTGTGAGGCCACAGGCTGGGCAAACGGCAGTTCAGCCTTCCACCTGGGATAACCCTGAGGTCCCAGCCTCATCTTGGCCTTGGTCTTGGGAAGGAGACAGGACTCTGCTTTATCCTTCCAGCTAAATGGACCATGTGACCAGCTGCCACACTTCCTGTCCTTGAGACAGAACTCCCTGCCAAAGACAACAGGAAAATCGAGACTTTGGTGGCAAAATACTGATATGCAGACATTGTCCCCAAGCTCAGTTCTTACTACAGTGAGAGTTTTTTTTTTGGGGGGGGGAATGGATATAATAATTTAAAATGCTAACACCTATGGTAGTTCAAAAACTTCCATGGTCTTGTTCTACCCTCCCTCGCTAATTATAAAATACACCCATGGTGGGATATACAAAATGCATATATTTTAAAGAATAACCAAATAAAACCAACCCCCTTGTAGCCGTGATGCATCTTGACAAACAGAAAATGATTGTTGGTCCTCAGAAGCCCCTTTAAACCTCTCTGGAAGCTTCCCCCGCACTTCCCATCCAGGGGTCAGGGTAACGACCACCTTGTTTTTCTTTATAGTTTTACTTCTGTGTGTTTGTCTCCAAAGAATATATTGCTTATTTCTTTCTGTTTGGGCACTTTCTAAAAATGCAGCATGCTGCATCTGTCTTTCCAGAACTTGCATCTTTTGTCTCTGCATCTTCCTCTTTAAATCACCAGCTCTTACAGCTCAGGTATCCATTCTTACTGGGGGAATGGGGGCTCCCTCTTTATCTTCTTATTTAAAAAATTTTCAAATATTTGTTTATTTTTGAAAGAGAGACAGACAGAACATATGTGGGGGAGGGGCAGAGGGTGAGGGAGAATCTGAAGCAGGCTCCAGGCTCTGAGCTGTCAGCACAGAGCCTGATGCGGGGCCTGAACCCATGAACCGTGAGATCATGACCTGAGCTGAAGTCAGACACTCAACCGAGCCACCCAGGCGCCCCTCCTCTTTGTCTTTTAAAAGCACCCTTATAAAACATCCCTCAGACATTCTCCCTAAAATATTATGACACAGCCACTGAATCGATTCATTCTGTCCCCTCACGTGTGAACCGTCTGCTACATTCACGTAAGCTGTGGCCAGTTCCTCACCTTTACTATTCAAATATACTTTCCTTACATCAAAATGATGTATTTTGGGCAGATTTGAAGACCAAAGAAATGCATTCAAACCTTCCAGATTATGATCTCTTCCAAAAGGGGCGTTCCCTCCCTCAAGCTCCACATTCTTAGTATTTTTGCACATTCCAGGTTTCTCTCCAGTTTTGTCCAACTGCTCACACTCTGCCCGATTCTTGCCTTCCTTACCGATGAAGTCTAAACATCTCTTTTTATGGAATCAGGATTTTAAGTCTCACCTCTGTACTGTAACCTTTGACCAATTTGTAAAGATGTTCATAAAGCCCTCTAATGGTATTTTTTCCTCCCACAAAAGTGCCTATTTGGATCAAATGGGTTTTTTACTCTTCTGATCTTGCAAACTGTTAGCACCATTTTCTATAGAGCAGGAAGGAGCATCAGAACATCTGTGTCTTAACCTAAACTTAATGTCTTTGGAATTCAGGACTTAACATGGCACTTGAATAGCTGAACAGATGCAGAGGAAAGTAGAGTCCCCCAAAGGAAAAAAAGCCCGAGTAAATTAGACCATGGGATTATTGCCACGTTAACAGCAGTGCATTTCATTTGGTTGTGTGTGTTTGTGTGTTTCTAGTGTCAACACCGGTGCATCTAGGAAGCCTTCATAAGTTAAAACTTGATAAAGGAGATTGGATTGAATCTATGACTTGAAGACCAAAGCAAAACAAAATGGGTGTCAGCTGGATAAATAATGAAGAAATCCTAAGAAGCAAGCCATCATCTCCCCCCAACCACTCATTCCTCAGATTCTTCCCATACTGCACCCTCTGTGCTCTTTCTGGAGGACCAGGAAAGGCCTCAGATCTCATCACCACTCCTGCAATTGTCATCAGCGAGGCCCTAATGGAACCTTAGAGCTGAGCGGCTCAGCCCTAAGAGCCAGGGCCACATGATGAGCTTAGTTCCCTAGCAACCTGCACATAAGTATTCCTGATAAAATGAATTACATAATGCTGATGAATCCCAAGTAAATATCATATTGACCCAACAAAGGAGTTAATTTGTACTTTCTGCCATGCCATGGGGGACTGAGAGAATCCTTTTTACCTGGCTGCTCGTATTCTCCCTAGAACATCATGGTAAAACAAATGCCCTGATTGGATCAAAAGTGGATGTTTCGACTTCTGCAAAAAAAAAAAAAAAAAAAAAAAGTTCTCATAATAGGAAGAAGAGGGTCTGTTTTTCCTTCCATTGCTTTCCCAATATAATTCAGATTGCCTAAAACACTACGCCCCAAAGAGTTATTCCAGAGTGCCTAAGCAACAGACATAAGTAGTCACCCACCATAAATCAACCATCCGCCATTTTATTTACACCTTGGTCTCTTAGGAGCTTGGTTTGTGTTCATCGGTCCTCAGGGATCTCATCTGCATTGAACATTTAGACAAAATAAAGTGTCTAGAAGCCAACAGAGTATGAATCCAGGCTCTTCCACTTCCAGCTGTGTGACCTCTCTTTGGAATAACAGGTCTACCTCAGAAGGTTGGCTTGAAAATTAGATGAATTAATACATATAAAATGTATGAATTTGAACCTGGAGTATAAGCAGTCCTACAGAAATTGTTGCTAGTGCTGTCATTACAGAGCGAAGGATGGCCCTGAAATGGAAGGTGAGGACTAGCCCACCTAGATGACCCCAGCCTGCCCCCCATTTCTCAGACTACAAACGCAGTCTACAAAGACAAACCACCAGAAGGGCAGTTTTGTTCAAGATATTCTTTACTGGAACCAGTAACCTCTTCCTCCCATACTGGGGAGCTGGCCCCAATATGTGACCCCTTCCACCCACCATCCCAGTGATAAGAAGGAGACAAAGGGTCTACCAAGAATTCATTAGAATCCTGTGGATGAAACAAAGCATTTGGAGGGGATATGCAAAAGCCACTGTCATGGCAACCTTGTGTTGGCCCTAGCTCAAGTTATGGGTTGGGCAGTCAGAACGATGAACTACCTAACTCCTAGGGACATACAATCAAAGATGTGTTCCTCACACATTAACTAGTTACACTTCTAAGTGTATTTGACTATAAGAAAAGATTTTATAATTAAGAAAAAGGATGTAACCAAGCGCTCATCTTCTAGTTGAGCAGACACTTCTAAAAAGATGGCCCCTCCTGATATACTTATGAGAGGAACAGATGAATTCAGAGAATGGGCCACAGCCATAGTCAAGGACAATCTGGGTTCAGGTTAGGGGACAGGTCATATATATTTTCTTTTTGTGTAGCTAGTGGACCCAAGGGTCAAACCTACCAACAATGGTGTCTCAACTCTGTTTCATGAACAATTGGCCCACTGGTCAGAAGAGGTCACCATTATAGGCAAACAAAGCACGGCAAAGCTCTCCATCCAGTTTGGGACCTATCTTTGTAAAGGATATTGAAGTTGTTAACTGGATAAGACAGAAGCTAACATTTATTGTGCCTTCAGTGTGCTAGAAACTGTGCTATGCTTTAATGAGAACAGTATAAAATGTGGCACCATTAGTCATTGAAAGTATGTCTTGAGTTTGGAACCCTGATGGAGGAGGACAGCCCTGTGAACATAAAGGCTTTGATCAAGGTAGAAGCCTTTACTGAATGGAACTCTGAAAAAGGAACACCAAATAGAAGCACTGTTCATTGACTTTATCCTTATTTTTCTCTGACTCACATTAGCAGCAAGCATGTCTGGAAAGATCCTGGGTATGGTTCCCAATGAATTGCATTTTCAAAGACCTTTAAAATCCTATAGATCGTGTTGTTTGATTCCTTCTGTTCTTCTAATTCCCCAGCTTCTACTATGAGTGAGGCAATCAGTGCCCAGAGAAATATCTCAGAAGAAGCATCAGTGGCAGAACCAGAGCAAGAACCAGAATTCTTGGACTCACAGTGCCTTCTTTCCTATCTCCCATTTTCCCTACAAATCAATAGAACACAAACACAAGTAGCCGAATGGGACATGCTCACTGCCTCACAAGGTCTCAAAGTCAAAGCATTAAGGGCAGGCAGGGCCATTGGAAGTATCTGAGGCCATTGAAACAAAAAGTCCAGGTTGTGTGAGGAAAGCCCACTGCCTAAATTGAGTAATCTCAATAGACTGGCATCTGCAAAATGTCCCGTGGGGAAAACAACATCAGTCTACTATCAAAATTCAACATGAATCTAAAAATAGACACACACACACACACACACACACACACACAGAGTAAATCCCGAAACCCAGCAGACGGTGTTAGGGGGAGGCGGGAAGTCTGACGTCAACTGATGAGGAAACTAGCTTTGTTCGGTGAATGGGTTCGATGACTTGGCCCTCTGGTTTTGGATTTCAAGTTAAAGCTTTGTATTTAAATATGATCCTGTGTACCCACTGGACTGTGAGCAAAGGACACCTTAGAAGAGTGTAGGTCACTGAGCCTAATTGACAGCCATTTAAGTTCACATTTCTAATGGGGATTATACCACCGACATTTTCTAGATTATCCAAAGGAGCACTCTACTTTCTTCACCAGCGGGCCGGCCTTTCTAGATGCAGAGGGAAGGTCAAATGGCCCATGGCAATTCTTCCTTCAGAAGCTCTCTCCTACTCTCTCTGGACACATGTGGGTTATTGAAACAGCCTCCTTCCCAGCACCTCTGCTTTTCCTTTCTCCCTTTCATCCATAGAGATGCCACACTGTGCTTTCTCAGTCCTCACTTCCCATATGACCCTCAAGGGGCCCTTTATCTCCAGAGTAAGTCCAAACTCCTTGCCAAGCTTGGCCAGAATCTCATGAAGGTGCCTTTCTCACACCCTCCCACTGGGGGCCTCCTGTTTTACTGGGGGTCTGTTCCCAAAAACCTCTCATTCCCCATGGCTCTCGGTGCTCTGAGTCCCAGCTCTGGCACTTAGCTGGCTGCGTGAGCCCAGCCAAGCTGCTGAATGCTCCAACTTCAGTTTTCTCATCTGCCTGAAGAGATGGCAGGAGGACCACACCCCTCTGTGTAACACTGTTAGCTCCACACGAGACTTGCCACACATGAGGTGCTCATGAAGTAGAAGCCCCTCGGTGCCCCTCATCACATACTATCTCTAGTCTCAGTTACTGACTGATGTATATTTTATCTTCTCTCCTTGATCAGAAGAGTTACAGTCCCTGCTGTCTGCCAATGGCGCCTGATATGGTGCTGGCACAGAGCAGATCTTCATGACCAACTTTCTCGTCATCAGAGTAGTGTCAAATCCTAGCCACGTTCCATCTACTTCCCTCTCTCTCACTCTCTCTTTCTGGTGGAAAACCTTCCTCAGTGAACCAAAGTGGTTTATATACATGCCTCTAGGTATTGTGTTCTGCAAATGCTTATATTAATCATCCGACCTATTCAGAGACAGCACTCAGAGAGAATGTGAGAAATCTATGTTTCAAATCTGCTTCCCCAAATTCCATCTCTACCTAAATCTCAGGAATGCACCCGTTTTAATCATGGAAGGACCTTTGTAAGGGCACCTTCAGGAATCACTGCTGCATAGAAACATCAGCTTACGTTCGGGTAGGTAAGAATCATCAAGATTTATTCCAGAGTCTCAGAAGTTACAGTGGTTTTAAACTGCTGTTTTGTTTTGAAGTGAAATCCCCTCTTCAAATGATAGATTACTTGGAATCCTATAGGTGAAGCAGTTAGAAGTTCTCCTTTTGGAGAAGGAGGCGCGTGAGGGTCCTCCTCCACGGCATATCCAGGGTGTGTGTGTCCTCGTGTGTGTGCACACACATGCACACACAGCACCTCCACAAAAGCTCATGTAAAAACTACAGCTTAGAAGAATCTGCAAATAGTTTAGGAGGATATGTACGTATATTCCTTAGTGGTGGAAAGAGTATTTACTAGATGAACATCTAATGTCAAAGGAGTTTAAATCTTGCTCTGCCATTGGTTGATGTCAAATAGATTATTTACAATCTCACTGGAGTTTATGTGAGAGAGAGAGAGAGAGAGAGAGAGAGAGAGAGAGAGAGAGAGAAAGAAATACAAATAGAAAAAGGCAGTTCTGCTGCAGAGAGGCAAAAGCCATTTCCAGGTGTCACCTTCTGGGTCACTTCCTGCCAACGTGAGCATCACAGGGCTCCACACATGGACTGAAGACCTTGCAGCCCCCAAATCCAGCATTTCCCTACAAGAGGCCCCCACATATTGTAGAAACCTTAGAAATCATCTGATGGAAGAACAGTTAGTGACAATAGGAATGGTTACATGCTATCACCTGGTGAAACAGTTTATCGTATGGAATATGATACCAACTTTATAAATGAACAGATAACTACTTTTACACCGGAAATACATCAGAATGTTACTAGTCATCAGAATCATTCTTAGTTTCCTGGCCTTTTCTGAATTTTCCAAATTTTCTACAATGAACAAATATTCTCTATGATAAAATTTAAATATTTTTTAGTTTTTAATTTTCATGTATTTATTTTGAGAGCGTAAGCATGTGTGTGTGCTTGAGTGGAGGAAGGGCAGAGAGGGGGAGAGGGAGGGAGGGAGGGAAAGAATCCCAAGCAGGCTCCGCACCGTCAGCACAGGACCCAACATGGGGCTCTCACTCATTAAACATGAGATCATGACCCGAGATGAAACCAAGAGCCAGACGCTCAGCCAACTGAGCCACCCAAGCACTCCAAAGTTAAACGTTATTTCTTAAAAGACAAGGACAACAGTTTCTGAAAGAAAACAAAGCAATGAGGTCTGGGCAGCAGGTGCATGCCAGCACTTTCCCCACTGTGGCACAACAAACATCTTCCAATGAGGCTTCAAGCTCTGTGAGGCCGGGAAACGTAACTACTTGGTTCAGCACTAACCCCTCAACAGGTAGCATGGTGCCATGACATCCATGGTGCTGCGCATAGCAGTTGCTCAGTAAATGATGGCTGAATGGTCAGTATGAGGACCTCATCCTACCCCAGCCCATCTTGTGTGTAAAGACAGTCCCTGATTTCTGATGGTTCAATTTATGATTTTTGTGATTCACAACGTTATGTAAGTAATATGCATTCAGTCAAAACCATACTTCAAACGTTGACCTTTACCCAGGCTACTGGTTGCGGTACTCTCTTTTGAGGCTGGGCAGTGGCCCGAGCCTCAGTTCCCAGTCAGCCACATGCCCACAACCAAAGCATATCCATACAACTGTTCTGTTTTCACTTCAGGACAGCATTCGATCAATCACACGAGGTATGCAACAGTTTGTTGTAAAACAGGCTTGGTGTTAGATGGTATTGCCCACCTGTAGGCTAACGTAAGTATTCAGAGCATGGTTAAGGGCAGCTGGGCTAAGCTATCATGTTTGGGAGGTCAGGTGGATTGAATGTGTTTTTGATTTAGGATATTTTCAACTTATGTGGGTGTGTGAGGACGTTACCCCGTTAAGCAGAGAAAGAGCTCTGATTTCTGGGCCCAGGTCCCCTTTCTCCTCCCTTCACTTGGACACCCTGAAAACAGACACAGTTCCAGAAACAGTCTGATAGATCCTCCCACACCTGCCAGCGTTTTGTAAAATTTCAATCTCACTGAGTTCACATGAGATAGGGCTATCATTCTCCTGTGTGTGACAGCAAACGGAGACAGGGGAAAGGGGTTTGGGGGTGAGGCCATCTCAAGTAGAGATTTTGAACAGTAGGAAGGAGCTGAACAGAATAATGTGTGAACAAAGGCCATCAGCAAATCTCCATTCCAATCTGGATTCTATTACAGACAAGTTGTAAGGCCTTGTTGGGCCTGTTTCCCATCTGCAAAAGATAGTAACCATACTCGCCTCTCAGAGACATGTTTAGGATGATACTGAATGGCTGGTATAAGTGAAGGCATTTTTAAAAGCAACTGTCCTATCAAATGCAAGGTTTCCTTAGAGGCAAAGGGGCAGGAACATTGTAGATTAAGAGCCAACATGCAGACCTTTCTGCCCCTGGGGCACATAAGCATGAATTAACTCTATAACCTTTGTTTCATCAGGCAGAATGCATTCTGGTATGTTTCAAGACCTGAGTCAGATCCTTCTCCTCTGTGAAACCTTGCTTATGAAAACCTTATCTCCTCTGACTGGCTTGGGCATGCCTGGCCTGTCCACACACACACACACACACACACACACACACACACACACACACACACGCATACACTCACACACGCATACATGCATTCTTGCTCTCTCTCTCCATCTCGATCTCTCTCCAACCCCGCTTCCACTCTCTCTCCCTCCCCCATCCCTCCCAGCCCTCCACAGCCTCAGATCACCCCTCCTCAAGAGAATAGAGCTTATCCCCCACATTAGTTTGAATTGAGAGCATCTTGATTTCCAGGTGGCCTGCCTAACCGCCACACCAACTCATGGTATTGAACATGTCCGTCTACTCTTGTGAGGCACCGGATCCAGTCAAAACCCCTCCAGCCCCTTCCACGTCTGGCCGTTTCACACAGCATGCTCTAGTAGGAGGCATACTTCATTCAACTGTTTCTTGGCTCGTATAGGCTTCATCTGACAAAGTCCTCCCTTTTTTAAAAAATCTCCCATGGGCCTAAGTTTTTACTTTGCTTTTTCCTTTTGTGTTTGCCGTCCTACAGAAACAATGATCAAAATAAACATCAGGGCCCCTTGCAACTGTCATTTTTCCCCTACACTGTCAACACCCCTGGCTCACACGGATGATTAAAACTCATTTGAAAAATGTCTCCAGTTGCTTTTTAAGGATTTTTCCATTCTGCATTTCCCCCAGGGCAGCGAGGGAGGCTGGCCAAGGGAGATTCTCTAGGAGTTCACCCTCTGTTTCCTTCACAGCAGCTGAGAAAGGCAGAGCCCTCCAGGAGCTAGCTTCCCAGGCCTGGCGGGAAATGCCAAAGGGAGGGGGATGGGGGCGAGGAGGTAGAGATTAATATTTTTAAAGAGGAAAAATCATGGATGAAATTACTCAAGACAAGTTTTATGGGATTCAGTCGGAAGCGGTGATTTCACAACGGGGATCGTACATAGGATCTAAAAATGCCTGAGAATTTTATTTCCCATAACTACAAAAACAAAAACAAAAGCAGAAACAAACCCATCACTCAGTGGCTGTCTCATTTCTAGCTTTCTGTGGGTGAGTGAGAGGCCTGAAGAGGCAGTTCCTGAAGTCACTCCTCTCCCTAAGCCCTGACTTTGACCAAACCTATAACTTAAGGAGCCGCACTGGGTGCCTCACTCCGTGAGGTTGGCTCACAGGACCACCTGGAACAACATGGCGGTCGGAGTGCCCAGCCCCTGTACATAACTTCTGACTCCCCCCCAGACTTTACCAATAGTCTACTGTTAAGGAGAAGCCTTGCTGAGAAAACAGTCAATGAGCACATATTTCGTATGTTATATGTATTCCACACTGTATGCTTACAATAAAGTAAGCCAGAGAAAAGAAAACACTATTAAGAAAACCTTGAGGAAGAGAAGATACATTTGTAGTCCCGTACTGTCTTGGAAACAACCCGCACGCTCATGGACCAGTTCAAGGACGTGTTGTCCAAAGGCCAACTGTACTTCGGTTCCCTCTCTACCAATCATCTGATCTTGCAGGTGCAGGAATTTTCTAAACACCCTCCACTCTCCCTCTTCTTCTCTGCTGTTCAGCCATTGTCATTTGTGTGGGAAAAGTAGGGCACAGAAAGAGGTGAGAGTTCCAGGGTTGGGAAAACAGTGTCAGAAAGGAGATTTGTCAATAAGTTCTAGGTTTTCTCAGCCATCTCTCTGCCCTTATCCTCTTTCAAATGCCACCCATGCTTTAAGGTCCTGGTTTTGTTCCACCTCCTCCAAGAAGCCTTTCCAACTGCCTTTTGTGGAGCCTCCAATGTCTCACTTCCACAGTCCCATTAGAAGAGCCACCCATCACTCTGCACATCTGTCTCCCAGCAGACTCCATGAGTTCAGAGTTGGTATGTTTGGGGCTTTGTAGCCCCAGAATCTAGCAGTGTCTAGCATATAACAGATGCTCAAAAAATACTTGTATATTCATTGAAATCATTATAGGCCCTCCTTTTTAAACCAAGAAACAGTTATTGTGTGTGCATGAGAATAGTAAATACCATTAACAGTAATTTAACATCATCCATTTAAAAGCCATCTGGCAGTTTTAAATATGGAAATTTTAGTTTCTCATCTAAATCAATAGAGGATACGCTTTCTGTAATTCTGGATGGCTATGTCAATCTTGAGTATAATGCCTTTATGAAATAAGAGTTACATTGAGGGTTCTTTAGTTGTGAGACAGAACATCTGATAGAAAGGAGTTGGAAGTCCCTTATCCATCTTTCATACTGTATGTTTGATAGTTAATGAAATATAGTTTTGTAGCTTTCCCTAGTTCAGGCTACTCCACCAGCCCCAAGAGCACACAGCATAGTGGGAGCTGAAGTCAAACATACTGGTTTGAATTTGACTGAAATTGAAGTTACTGGCTTAATTTACTGGACTGTCTGCCTTTTCTTACTAGCATGGGGACATTGGAGCTGTTTCATTTGCTTTTCTTTTTTCCAGATCCCCAGAAGAAGGATCAGAGTACATGAACCAATGGCAGGCAGGCATGACACAGAAAAGGCCAATTTGCCCTTGAACGGTACCGTCGATGAGCTGTGAGGACTGTATATATCTAATTCATGACTTGACATCATGACTGGGGTCAGTAGGTATATACAGTCATCACTATTGGTCACCACACCAGACATGGCGCCCACACCTCACACACATCTAAGTCCTATCAGGCAGCCTGTGTACCGTGTGGCCTGAAGCTAGGTGCAAACTCTTAGGAAGTTCTAAACGTGTGTTTCTATGGGGGTCCTTTTTTCCTACACGGTGAAACAAAGGCTCACCTAAAAGTAATTAAACCTGACTTAACATTATTGCTGCTCTGTGTGTCATAATTAAACAAGAATAAAAGAAATCTTAATAGGATTGCAAACAGATCTCACATTCCTTTATCATGTATTAGAACCTTAGTTGAAACCAGGTTCAGAGGAATGGCCCTTTCTTTTCAGGAAAAGTGAAATGAAAGCAGGACCGAACTGCAGTTACTGAGCCTGGCTCCTGTTCCCACCCAGACCTTGGCCCAATCCTCCCCTCATCAAAGCCTGGCTTGAGCTCCCTCCCCACTCCAACCCCCAAGAGCACCTCTCCTCTGAGTCCTCCTGGTTTGAACACCCCACCCAATGCTGTTTGCTGCCATTTGTTTACAGAAGGAATATAAACTACCATCACTTCTGGAGTAAACCCCTCTACTTTTTGCTAATAAGCCCAGAGTCAGCACCTACCTCATAGTCAGGTGAGTGAATAATAGCTACTCTTTAAAACTGTGACTACTGGGAGTGCCTGGGTGGCTCAGTCGGTTGAGCGTCTTCGAATTAGGTCATGATCTCATGGTTTGTGGGTTCAAGCTCCACATCAGGCTCTGTGCTGACAGCTCAGAGCCTGGAGCTTGCTTTGGATTTTGTATCTCCTCTCTCTGCCCCTCCCCCATTCATGCTCTGTCTCTCTCGGTCTCTCAAAAATAAGTGTTAAAAAAAAAAAAGTGACTACTGGTTATCATAAGAAAAGTCACCTTTTCTAGAAGCAGGAGTTCATAAAAATGATTCTTTATAGGATCATTTTCATTAATACGCTAAGGTCATTCAGTTAGGCTAAAATATGATTCACTTTCCAAAAAATGAGATGAACACACATCTGCTATGTAAAGTGGGGATGTGCTCTCACTCCATGGAATTATGGTGGCAGAGCAGAGGTGGGGAAAAGTTGCTCCGGTAGCTGTGGCTACCTGACATTGGCCTGAGAAAAAGAGTTAGTAAATATCTGAACTACTAAAGTCTCTTCTCTCTCCAACCCCATACTCCAGCTACCCAGACCCCAATCTCCATGTCAGTTTGGTTACTGTTCTCCCATAAAAGAAACCCATGGTGTTTATTAAATACCACTTTGTGCTCCAAAAGCTGCCATACAACAAGGAACCTTAGCCTTGATATTCTACAGTGCACAGAGAACACTGCTGACATGGAAGACACCCATTCCCATATCTCACTTATTCACCAAGAGGTGGAGGAAAGCTGGTCCTCCACTCTGTTGAACCTCTTGGCAATAGGTCCAAAGAAAAAACATTAGTGTGGATCTCTACCCAAGAAACCACCTCAGATAGTAAAAGAGATGGCTACCTGCTAGGGTAGGGGGTAAGGCGGAAAGCTCTTCCCACAGAGGGGGACACAGTGCTGGGTCAGGCAAGAGAGAATATCAGTGTGACATCAGAGCAAGGTCCCATTGGACTGGGAGTCCCAGATACCAGAGGCTAAGTCCACCTTGGCCAAAATAGAGAGTCTAAGGGCAAAAGACTTCTACTTCTTTGACAGCTGATGTTCTCACTGGTGCCAAAAGTAGAGTAGAAGAGATAATTTTTATAAAATCTTCCAACCCTCCAATTCTGATAGTGAACACCTACCAAGTGTGAGGCCCTATGATAAGCCCCATGGAAGATAAAGACTTCGAAGGCACATTTTTCATTAATCTAGAATTACACTCGAGTGGAAAAAAGAAAAAGTTAACCATACGGGTGATACTCTTTTATCAAGTTGGGATCCGCATAGGTACACATACATGTTTAGACCCATAAATATTAGGCATTACGTAACACATTTCAGAAACAAGGATAGCTAATGACTCCTGCATTTGTTCAGAAAAGGGATTTCCAGATTTTCAGAAGGTGTTTCTTATTCTCCTGAGGCATCAGAGGGATAGGAAAAATTCCACAAGACCACTGTTTCTTGGTGTGGAAGAGGTGGCGGTATGAGTGGAGCTTGAGATCAAATAACTGGGAAACAGTAGTTTAAACAAAGGCAATCTGCTCCCCCCCCCCATTGCATTTCTCCTCAGGGACTTAAATAAATACATGTTGAAACAGTCTAGAAGAAGTCAAGATTTCAGTTTACTGAACTGTGGGTCATAGGATTATTCTTAGTTTTTCAAGTGATGAGGGTTCAGAGAAACACCCTTTGAAAACCAGTGTACCAAGGAGACTGTAAATTCCCTGAGGTCAGAGACCAGAGATACCACTGTAGCTCCAGTACCTGGCACATGGGAAGAATTCAATGAAATACCATAAAATAAAAATTTGCCAAATGACCAAAGGAGTAATAGTTGAGTTAAAAGTGGAGGAACATCATGGCAGTGACATAGAGGTGACAGTATGCCAAGGGGCAAGGGCTCATTTCTCCATGATGGTGCCCTGCACTGTGTGGGCTCCAGATGGGCACAGGGAGGAGTTTCAGGTAAGGCTGCTTTGCCTTCTCAAGAAGCTAAAGACTACAAACCCATAAGCCACCATAAAGACTTTAATTCCCCGCAACAAAAGGGGCAATAAAATAGGAGCTTCATGAAGAATGTTGACATTAGAAAATCAGGATAGTCATAGGTCAGACTCCATAATGCAGTGACAAATTATTTTCATTTCTTTACTGCCACCTTCTGGTTCCCAGGCTCCTACACGATCAATTGAAAATGAGCATTGTAAGCACTTGTCCACATCCTCTGCCTCCTAGGACATTAGACAAGTCAGAAGCGGTTAAGGGTGACCTTTACTCCTTTTCATTTGATCTGGAGGTAACAGAGAACTTAAATGATTTGCCTAATGATAGAAAGTTAGGAGCAGAGCAAGGACTAACCACACCTGTTGTTTTTTTCCAAGGAGCAAACACTGGGTTGAGCCATTTGGCTTTGTCCATCTGCATTCGCAAAGAGTTCTACTGCCCTCTCATCCCTCCACAAGCACAACCCTGAATGGAAAATCCCATACCCTTAAGAAAGAGGATGCTGTTCAAATAGACCCTGATCTTTTCAAGGGTAAAATCCATTGCGCCTCACAAGGCCTCTTCGAAAAGAATGTAGAGGGGCTATGATTGATTTTCTTAATCAGACACCAAGATACCATCACATCATTCAGCATTACCCCAAGATGGCGGCCCACCAGCTGCTTCCTAGACATACCTTGGTCTGAAAGCAGCAATAGAGTTGGGTTAGGTACGGGTGTTTCCTTGCCAAAGCCAAAATCCTCTTCTCTGTCATTGTGCAGTCCACGTCATCATCCTGGAGGATGACATCCTTCTTTAAGACTTTCACAGCATATACTTCATCTTTGCCTTTCAGCTCGGCCAACATGACCTGCAACAAACCCAATCAAAACCACATGTATCAATCTACACACACATGGAATCCAAAGAGACACAAGCTAATGCCTAATGCTTTAAAAATTCCTTTTTTCTTTAATTTTAAATAGTATAACAACATTGAAAAATGTTTAGAAAAAGTACCCACCCTAACAGAGGTACCATAATTCATGTATTTATTTTTAATCTCCAGCATAGAGTCCCAGCAAAGAAAAAAATAAGGTCAATACACATCTGTTAAGTAATTATGCATATGTTCATATAGATTTGTCCTGCTTATAATTATAGTATTGCATATATAATTTTTTTAACTAAATGTGATTTCATAAGGATTCCTCATCTGCATTGTCACCTTCATTATCAGGGATGCTTATACTCAACTCTAGTAAACAAATTACCGAGGCGCCTGGGTGGCTCAGTCGGTTAAGCATCTGATTCTTGATTTCAGCTCAGGTCATGATATCACGGTTGGTGGGTTCGAGCCCTGTATCAGAGCACAGAACCTACTTTGGATTCTCTCTCTCTCTCTCTCTGCCCCTCCCCTGCTCATGCTCTCGCTTTCTCTCTCTCTCAAAATAAACTTAAAAAATTTAAAAAAATAAACATATTACAATTTAACCATGTACCTCATATTAGACACTTAAGTGAAATCTAATTGTTAAATACTATATAAATAAATCGTATTGGGTGTTTTTGTGTATGCACTTTTTTCCTTTTTTTGGATATATCCTTAAGCTAGAAAGTCTTAGAAGTTGATGACAAGGTTAACCATTTTGCACATTTCTTGAGTTTCAAAAAGGATGTACTATAGAATTTGCCACGAAGAACACAGAGGTGCTTTAGTTTTATGGCAATGTACCCACATTGGGTGTTTTCACTTACAAAGTATCTTCGCTCATGTAACAGGTGTGAAATGTAACCTCCAGACTGTTTTAACTTGCAATGAAACTTATTTTTAATTTTTAAATTTTATTTAAATCCACGTTAGTTAACATATGCTGTAATAATGATTTCAGGAGTAGAATGTTGTGATTTATCGCTTACCCATAACACCCACTGCTCCTCCCACCAAGTGCCCTCCTTATTGTCCATCACCCATTTAGCCCAACCCCCCCATCCCCTCCCCTCCAGCAACCCTTAGTTTGTTCTCTGTATTTAATAGAAACTTAAAAATTTTTTCCCTCTAATTGTATTTGTGGGAACTGTCAGTTTTATATTTGTCACGGTCACTTTATCCAGTTATCTACTACTTTATATTATTTCCTTAGGAGTTTGTAGGAGTTTGGTATGTAAAGATGCTAACCCTTTGCGCTCTGCAAAGGTCTGTCTAAACCTGTGTTAGGATTTTCTATCTTCTATCAGACAAGATCACCTGTCCTTACGGAGCTACATCAGTCACGTTTGCCTTCGTGGGGAATGTGATTCCTTTTCCAGAGGGCAGACGAATGGTATTAAAGGTTTCCTATCTTTTGAGATTTTTGCACTCATTTCTGCACAACATGACAAGTGTTTCTCCTTTTAAACAATCAGCCCCTAAGCATAGTATTTGAAGGTGAGCTTCCAGGGCTCAAGAGTGGGAGCTCAGCAGCCTCAGGAGGGAATTCAGGGGCTACCAAATTCAGGAGGGATGACGTTGCATCGTCATCCACATGCAACACGTTCTTTCAAACTGGCTCCAATGTTGACTGTGATTTTTCCTAAGAAACAACCTAAAAGCTCCAGAGTCTTCCAAGTTCCCATCCTGCCTACACAGCACGGAGACCTGCAAACTCTGAGCCTGCTTGTTCACCTTGACTGTAGTTCAAAAGTAACGCTGCTCATATCCTGGAGTTAGGCCTGGACCAAGGGACTGGGGCCTGCTTCTTACTTACGCAGTCTACGAAGAATGTGATGGCTTCAGCAGTTGCCATTTAAGCCCCTCCGGTTACCTTCCTGCTATAGTGATCTGGAGAGGAGATGCGGCAGGTGAGGGGCCAAGGGTGGGGGGCACACCCTGGAGGCTTCCTGGGCCCTTCTCTGCAGAGAGCGCCAGAGCGGGCCTGCAGCTCAACAAGATGGCTGACCTGCCGGCAGGTGCTTTCAAGAGTCTAGACACAGGAGGGCATGTGACCCTGCGGAGCTGCAGGAGGGCTGGGGCCTGGGCCCTAGAGCAGAGCCTGGAGAGACACCTCCTACAGATTCCCGCCTTTGAGAAGAGCAAGGGAGTAATCAGGGTTTCGACTGAAATGTTAGCCAACATCCCAGGCTCTCTGCCCTTCCGCCTTCTTTCTAAAATGAACAGCAAGTATTTACCCATCTTGCTCTGCCATCAGAATGGTGCCTGATCACCAAGAAAGCTTCACAGGACACGCTTGGCACCCATACCCTACACAGTTCTGCTCATCTCAGTGTGGGGCGGGACAGTGAGACCAGCACTGAGGGCGAAGTAAGACCCAAGGCATGAGATGATTATCTTCATTCTCTTGCCAATGTGGAGGATAAACCTAACATGTAGTAAGTGCCAGAAAAGCCAGTTCGATAGCATGTACCTTTCAAAATAACCTGCGCTCAGATTTGCTTTGAGCGCTAAGCTCACTGAGGGCCGAGATTCTGGAGTTCATTTCTTAAAGTCTTTGTAACAGACAAATGCCAGGAGTTCAGATGGAGCTCTGAGGAAGGGAAGAAATGCATTGCTACTGGCACTGTTAACAGTATGCCAAGCTCACGTAAAGCAATTTAAGCTTTTCATAGTGCTCTTTTACCCATGGTCCTGGTGTCACCATTTGACAAATGAGAAAAACCGAGTCCCAAAGAAGTTAAGTGACTCCACTAAAGTCTCACAGCTACTTAGCAGCCGAGCCCGGGCTCCCACCTGCCCGGCCGCAGGCCGTTTCCACCAAACAAGGAAGGAAGATGCAACAAGACCGGGCTGAAACATTCTAGCCTAATCTGATTTAGATCAGACAGATGAGGCAACGCCACGGGGCAGAGAAAGTCCAATGTTATACCCACGCACACCACAGACCTTGCCAAAGCTGCCTTTGCCCAGCACCTTGATGAAGGTGAACTCATCCAGACCCAAGCGCTTGGCCTGGCCCTGCCGCACTTCTCCGTTCTCGCCGGGGCTCGCCAGGTGGCCATCGCCGCAGGCTGCCGCCCTGTGCTCCTCCCCTCGATTGTCAAACGACAAGGCCTTCCGAATGTTGTTTTCAAGTTCTTTTATTTCTAGGGCCAAGGGTGACAAGATATCACGTTAGTGCAAACCTCACGATCCCTTCCCATCAGGACTCAGCACTCAGAACGTCCCCTGCTCCCAAGTGCGAGGCCCCCACCCTCCTTCTGGTTCTTCACAGCAGCCCATCCAGTGTGACATCTCTCCACACATTCATTTGATCTAACGCTTGCATTGGCACCTAATGTACATGTAACATACCCACTGTCACAGCACATAATGTACATGTAACATACACACTTTCACTGGCATCTAGGTCTGTAAAGACGAGGAGGACAAAGTCCCTACCATCCGATGCCTTCAGATTACACAGAAACCCTGACCTCTCTCTGAAAGCTCCCTTGGCCGGTGGTCTGCTCTGTTATTTTAGGTGTAGTTTTCTATCAGACAGGGTCACTTGTCCAGGAATCCTGGCCTTGTCTGGAATGCTGCAGAGTCTCAACAGCAATAGGTACCTGTCAAGTTCCCTTTGAAACTTAGAACAATAACTGGAACAGTCATCCGGGTAATCACTGGTGATATGACTGTATCAAAAGCTAGGACTAGGAAGCCTTTAACTTGTAAAGCACTTTACTTGGCTTTGTTGTTGTATTTATTCTAATACCCATCTCCCACAAGGATATGAAACCAAACGAGCAGTGGGCTTATCATTAACAGAAGATTAATTTCCCGAGAGTGACATGCTGCAAAATTATCTGAGCCGGGGCAGGGATTCCTCAGTTCCATTTCACAACCATGGGATGGTCCTGTACCCTTGTGGAGCACATGACCTAACCTACCTGGGGGTGATAACACTGGCTGACCCCCTGACCTTTACTGTTTGGGGAAATTTATTGTTAGCTATTCATTCACCAAGACACACACACACTCCTCACTGTAGAAGTGGGCATCGAAAGCATACTCCGGTTTTAAGAGATGCTCGTGAATAACTGGATGGTCAAAGGGGAACATGGACCATTAACCCTAGGAATCAGGGTGAGGCATGATAAGCATGTGCTGCTCGACATAAAGAGATCTTTAGCTTCTTTGCAGAAGGACTGAGGCCCATGAGCGCTCGCTCAAGGAATCCAGATCTTTCTTAGACCTGGAGTCCAGCTCCTCTGAGATGTTCTGGGGTGGACACAAAGGGGGGGGCAGGACGAGGGTGGTTCCCAAGTCTAAAGCTCTCCCCTTTGCCAATTCAGCCATTTTTCTGTCATTTATGCCTCTACTACATATAATGTCTAGTCTCAGCAAACAGCTCAAAGTCTCTGTTTTCAAGGCAAACTGTTAAATGGATTTTAGAAAGTAAAACTTGGGTGTTTAGGGATTCCAGAGTTTGAAGAAAATGTCATTCTGGGCATTCTTACCCTGGAAGGAAGAGAAATTATGTGTTATGCTGTGTCTGACTAAGACGGTCTTGGCATCCATTTGTGCCCCCCACCGCTGCTGGGTCATCCTGGTGTCTGCACTGACCAGAGACAGACAGGCACAGCGTCCTGCCAGGTCTGGGCAGCACAATGGCAGGAGCCAGGCCTAGAAACTACAGCCAGCTCCCCTTACTGTGGGGTCTCTACCATATAACCTTGTCTCCTCGAAGCTCCCAGAGGAGGTCTCAGCACTAACACGGAGCACATGAAAATGCCAGCATGGGTTCTAGGATAATACCTACTAGTCTGGGGGCCCCCTGAGTGCCACTGGATTACATACGAATGGGCCAAATCCTTTTTGGAATTAAGCAGAGTATAAAGACACAGGAAGCTAATCAGAGCAGCAAGAGCAGGGACGGGACGCAGGCCGGTTACTTTGGATTCTCAGGATGGGCACGGGGCCTGCAGCTGTTTTGTCTACTCCTGGGTAAGCTGAAGTAGGTGGTGTGGCAGGAAGGCTGTGAGGGCACAGATTCTGAGCAGGGGGGTGGTCCCCCAAACCAAGAGGGGTATGGTGTCGCTCTTACTGCTGACTTAGTTCCCGGCCTTTGGACAGAATTTTTTGTCTCTCTGATCTTCCACTTCTCACCCTGTAACATGGGGCCAGGGATGGAGCACCGACACAGAGCTCACGTGAGCCTAAGATTAAGAGCAGGAAGGCAACAGGGGCTGTGGAAAATCGAGGCACTATTGTCCCGCAATGATGATTATCCCTGCTCTGCAGAAGCAGACATCCCTTTCCAGGGGCACCTGGGTCTGGGCACCAGGGGGGAAGGTTTTAAATGTGTTAGTCTCCCCTCAGCATTCTTGGATGCCTGTGGAATTCAGACACTTCGACTACGGAGGGCATATTCTTATGGGGAAGAAGGAAACATCCTGAAGCTGAGCTTTAGGAAGGTGTTAGGCCTACAGCTGGCTTCCTCCCTTCTCTCATCTGTTCTCTGCTTGACGCCCCTGCCCCCGCCCACCCACAGGCCCCCTGCTCATGCCCTGCTCTAGGGTTTTGGCTCTGATGACAAGAGTCAGGAAAGAAGTTGCTCGCAGCTGAGTGGCACGGACACACGGCAGGCTCAGGGCACTCTCCTACACTTGGGGCCCCAGGAAAGAGCAGGAGTAAAGAAAGAGCCACAGCACCTCCTGCTCTTTCTCTCTTACCCTGGCACGGACAGGGTTTAAGGTGAACACCGCCATTTAGCACCTCTCCCTCAAGAAATACTTGTAGAGAGAAAAGAGCAGCTAATGAGTCAGCAGGGAGAGGGTGTCTGATGCCCTTGGTCCTTCCGATGACAGTGCTCTGAGGTCACAAAGCAAATCTGAGGGTCTCACCCTGGTCACAAGGGGAGGTGGGTGCTGACTTGGATCGATCTTCCTCAGATGGTGAGCTTCCAGACGCAGGCTGCGGAGACTCGGCGCCAGCGATGAGCTAGAGAGAGGGAGAGAGAGGGTGAGGGGTGGGGGAGACGTGACAGGGAGGTGGGGAGCTCCCCACGGGTCAGAACTGCCAAGATGCTGGACCCGAGCGAGGGCTGTAGGAGCCCCGGGATGCAGCAGCACTTGCGATAGTGACATTCAAAAGCACAGACTTAGGTCTCACCCGACGTGTAAGGGAAACACTAGACACCGCACCTGGGGATACACCCAAGTGCTGCTTCACCACATCGTACACCAGAACCCAACGCTGCACTCTGGGGCGACCGACTGGAATTAAAATAAAAACCCAGAGACTGCGGTTTGTTCAGTCTTCATCCTACGCCAAGACAACTGACCCGTCTAAGCAAAGCATGGCGGTACCCCTTCTACGAAAACCCCCTCGCCAATGCAAGCAATGCAAGTTTTCATGGTTTTCTGTCATCTTGTTCGGCTGTGTTTAGTTCGTGGCTTCTGTGTGGGGATACTGTGTGGGGTGCTTGCCTTTGTTAGACGATACCCTGTTTGAAGGGAAGACTCTATCGATTATTGGTATGGCGTCTGACCCCTTGCACAAAATGATACCTTTAGCAGAAGCTCAATAAATATTATTAGGTGCACTGATATTGGTGGGCAACCTCTCCAGTGAAGTCTATTTCCTGGCACAGATGCCGGGACGCCCATTTGGAGTTCCCATAACGTCAGAGGTTTGGACTAAGCGATCACATGTACTTCTCTATTTTACTGTTGATCTAGAGCTGTGTGCATACATCCTCACCAGGTGAGAGACTACTTGCAAAGGGCAACGTGAAGACAGACAACGCTCCAGCAAACCCAACACTCTTGCAACAAGCCTGTTTAGCTTCTGAGCAAGAGTACCTCTCTCCCTTCTTTGCACACGAAGTTGAGCCACTACTTGGATCATGTGGCTTTTTTCCAGTGTTTGCATCAGAAGCAATCCAGCAATAAAAAGATTAACTATGTCTCTTCTTGAATTTCCCCAACTTGGCTTCTTACCACCAGGTGCCCCCACATCTCAGACAGACAGATGATGGCCGGTTATTGGCATTAGGGCCCATGTCAGTTGGGGGGGGGGGGAGGCAGGTGAGTACTGAATTTTCTCTTAAATGCTTCATGACAATTAATGATGGTGCTGTCTCGATTTACTTCTAGCAAGGAAAAAGGCCATATCTCCTGAAAAGGGCTCTCTCTAGAGCTCATAAATGTGTATGTCCAACACTGTCATCACAAGGTATTTACTTAACCTGCCTCTTTGGTGAGGGTCTAGCATTCCTGGGTGCTGACATTCTGCTTGCAATTGTGATGCCTTGGGTCATTAAGGGAAGTCCTGTTTCCACTGGTGGGATTTACAGAGCTGTGGGTCCCCAGAAGCATAAAATCTCATAGCTAACCAACTGGGGAGAAGAGAATTCTTCTCCAACCTCTGCAAGACAGCTTTGCTTATTGGGATGGTAGAGGAGGAGGAGTTTAAGATGATGAAAACCATCCAAACCTCCACATTCAAGGGAAAGGGCTCTTCTGAGATGTGCCCGGGAAAGGGCATGGGCAGCCTTTAAAAGAAGGGAAACACAGAGCCCTTCAGAAGGTATTTTAGGGCAGGATGTAGGGAGAACATTGGGAGTCAAAACTGTAGAGCACCCAAGGCCAGACTTACTTTTCTAGCAAGTGTTGAGAGTGCCTGGTCCTGGGCGATGAGGACCACCTCTCCCCTCCTCCAGAACGTCTTGCCCAGTTAAACATGGTTCTGATTTTCTCATAACTGACTTTTCAGAGACTCTTACATTTTCTAGGCTGGGAGCCAAGGCTAAGAAGGTCTTCAAACAAAATGCTATGGAAGCCTTTAGCTGTATTTACATCTGTGAGCCCTGACTTACCAAAATAGCGGTTTAGCAAATGGATCTCTTCCCGTTGACATTCTGAATGTCACACGGGTAGAGACAGGGGGCTCGGGTCTCCCAAGAAAGGCCCAGATGTTTTGTGTCATGGGGCATTAACCATGTCCCTTGGGCAGCCGAGTGCGGGCACTAGTGCAGATCTTCTTGGCTCACTCCCTAGAAAAGAATGTGGTTCCAGCTCTTCGTCCACTTATCCTCATTACAGTAATACCAGGGGGCAAAGTTCAAACACTGACATTGCTTTCATTCCAGTTCTGGAGGCAGATAAGCCTATTTCCTTGTCTAGAATGGTGCTTTTTCTAGAAGGAATTCCAAAGTCCTCATCTCAAAGGTTATATTTCCCTGCAGAAGGTAACACTTGAGGTGTGCTTTGTTTCCCCCCACTTCTAGAACTGAAGGAGCCTTCAATGTCACCTGCCTGATTTCTTTTTTCTTTTCTTTGTTTTTCCTTCCCCTTAAGCACATGCTGTTTTGAGTGCAGTATCTCAAACCCAGCGATCTTAGAAGCTCGCTCTCCAGGGCTCTCAGGAAGCCAGCCCTGAGACAGTGGGCCCACGGTGCTCCAGAAACGCCACCGAAGAGCCAGTTACCTTTTTCCTCCTCTGGCCACTGTTGGTGATTTTGTCTGGAGTGACACCCAGGTCAGCCAGGACTTTGGCAATTCCTCTGGCGTCGACTCCACAGTTGGGAGCTACGTTGGTCTCACAGCGTCGGTGAACGTTCATCTTGCAAACTGCAAGGAGACACAGAGGAGGCCTCCAATATTTATGACCGAAAATGTTACCTCGGTTTTTTTTTCTGATTGTAACCATAATACATGTTCATCTGACAGAATTTGGAAAATGCAGAAAGACAAAAAGAGAAAAAGAAAACTCACCCAGAACTAAAAGCGTCCATCCGAACACCCTACAGATATCACCACTGTTGACGGATAAATAGCACATTACGTTTCCTTTCAGGGAACAGAGCACTGACTATAACAGAATGTAACTGTTTATGTAGAGAAACATTTGGATCCTGAGCACAAATGGGTTTCATATATATGGCACACTCTCCTACTTTGCTAAAATGTGGGAATATTACCCTGAGAGAAGGGCCCGCAGTAGAGGCTACTGAGACACTCATCTGTACAGGGGGACCCTGAAGGTGCCCTCCAAGGCTCCTTTCAAATCTAAACTCCAATTTCAAAGGAACAAAAGCTGTGTCTGGAAGTCCTATTCTGCGCACATCACTTAGTGGTCCTTGGCGTAGAGCATCGCAAGTGAAAACCTCAGCCTTTCGGTTTCCAGCTCAATATGTAAGGTGCTTGGACGACATCACTGGGTCCCAAAAAAGCACAAAGCTGAACAGATGTAAAAACTCACTCTTCTCAGATTTACCAGAGAAGGAAGGACCCAAGGCACACGCTGTGGCCAAAATGAATGAGACAGATGGGTAGCTAGGGTGGACCACGACTCACTGGGCAGAAACTCCCAGGCAGCAACCTCTGTGGCGGTGGGGGTGGTGACCGGGAAACCCAAGCAAAATTGGCAAAGTGCTGGAGTCTCCGGGTGGACAAGGCTGAGAGTCTGACCTCTGGGTGGATCACAGGTCTTTGTCAGTTTTGCTTCTAGGAGTTTGACCAGGTTCTCACAGTGAACCCTGGAGAAAAATTCCCTTATGCTTCAGGCGCTGGTGGGGTTGGGAGGGGGGTGCATTTTGAAATAAACCAGAATCCTTTGTTCTTAACAAGGCCTGCTTTTTGGAGAAACTATTTTACAAGAGCCTCAACTATCGTAGTTTTTATCAGATCCTACCTGACCTGCGCGGGGGAGGAAAACACCCCACTCTAGCCTGCTGTAGCTTTCCCTGTGGGAGAAGGGAAATACCCAGCCCAGTGTCCTCTTGCCTTCCATGTGGAAAAAGAATGATCCCCAACTCCAGCCTGCTCCAGTCACACTGTCCTACCTAAGGTGGGAGGGAAAAGAAAAACAACCCCCACCCCAGCAACACTCACAAAGCTCATAGTTCAGAGGCACAGGCTCAGGCAAAGACTGAGATCTAATTATAGGACTATAGAATGCTTCCCCTCCCCCACAACCTCGCCACCACCTTACTAAATGCCTATTTACTGCAGTTCCTTTTACCCAGTACTTCATTCCAGCTATCAAGAAAAAGCTAAAAGACATTCTAAAAAAGCGAAACTCACTGTTTAAAGAGACAGAGCAAGCAATCAGAACCAGACCCAGACGTGGCAGCAATGTTGGAATCATCCAACTGAGAATTTAAAACATCTATGATTAATTTGCTAAGGGCTCTGATCAATAAAGTAGATAGGATGTGAGAAGAGACCATAGAAGCAGAGAGATGGAAATCCTAAGAAAAAATCAAAAGGAAATTCTAGAGATCACAAACATTTAACAGAAATGAGGAATGCAGTGAGCCTGGGTGGCCCAGTTGGTTGAGCTTCTAACTTCAGCTCAGATCACGATCTCACGGTTTGTGAGTTTCAGCCCCATGTGGAGCTCTGTGCTGACAGCTCAGAGCCTGGAGCCTGCTGCCGACTCTGTGCCTCCCTCTCTGTCCCTCCCCTACTTGTGCTCTCTCTCTCTCTCAAAACTAAATACACATTAAGAAATTAAAAAAAAAAAAAGAAATGAAGAATGCCATTGCTGGGACCATTGGTAGGATGGACACAGGTGAGGAAATAATCTCTCAGTTTGAGGATACGTCAATAGGAACTTCCAAAACAGAGAAGCAAAGAGAAAAAAACAAAAAAGACCAAAGAAAAGAGAGACTGTTTAGGAACTGTGGGACTACAAAAGGTATAATGTGTATAATGGAAATACCAGATGAAGAAGACAGAGATAATCAGAAGAAATATTTGAAGCAAAAATGATTGAGAATGTCCTCAAATTAATGTCAGATACCAAACCACAGATCTGGGAAGCTCAGAGAATACCAAACAGGATATATGGCCCCCCCCCAAAATAATAATAATAACAAACTATACCTAGGCATGTCATACACAAACTTCAGAAAAATCAAAGATAAAGAAAAAATATTCTTGAAAGAAGCCAGAAGGAAGTAACACCTGACCTACAGAGCAGCAATGATAAGAGCTACATCTGACTCATCCCCAGAGTCCAAGCAAGAAGAGAACAGAGTGAAATATTTAAAGTACTGAGAAGAAAAACCTCACCAACGTAGAATTCTGTATCCTGTGAAATTATTCTTCTAAAGTAAAGAAGAAAGACTTCTCCTAGGCAAATAAAAACTGAGGGAATTCATGGCCAGCTGACTTGTCTTGCAAGAAATGTTAAAAGAAGTTCTTCAGGGAGAAGGAAAACAACACGGGTCAGAAACTCAAATCTATGTAAAGAAAGACCATCAGAGGATCCAGTGATGGTGAAATAAAAACTTGCATTTTCCTTAGTCTTCCTTCGTCTAAGAAATAACAGTTCCTCAAAATAATGGCAACAATATATCCAATTACATATGCTTATGTGCATCATATGTATATAAATATGTGTGCTTATGTGTAAGGGAAATGAACGACAGCAATGATACATGGAGCGGGAGAAATTACGATTATTTAGTTACTATAACATACTCGCATTACCTCTAGAGCATTCAAGTGTGATTTGAAAGTGGATTTGGATTAGTTGTAAATGTATATTGCAAACTCTAGGCAACCACAAAGATAAGTAAAAAAAAAAATAAAGAAGTGTAATTGGTATGTTAAAAAGAAAGAGACAAAATGGAATTGTATGAAATAGTCAATTAAAAACACAAAAGGAAAAAAAGGGGCATCAAATGGAAAATAGCAGCAAAAATGGTAGTTATTAATCCAATTGTACCAATAATCACTTTAAATGTCAATGGTCTAAATATAGTTGACTCTTGAACAACAGAAGAGTTAGGGGTGTTGACCCCCTGTGTAGTAAATAATCAAGTATAACTTTTGACTCCTTCAAAATTTAACATCTAATAGCCTACTACTGACTAGAAGCTATGGATAACATAAATAGTCGATGAACTCATATTTTGTATGTATTATATACTATATTCTTTCAACAAATCTAGAAAAAATGCTATTAAGAAAGTAATAAGGAAGAATACTGTAAAAAAATCCATATATAAAGTGGACCCATGCAGTTCAAATCTGTATTCAAGGGCCAACCGTATGCCAATTAAGAGAGGTTTTTTAGAGTGGATCAAAAAATAGGACCCAATTATATTTAATCTTCAAGAGATATATTTTTTTAGGTTAAATATTTTTTTACTTTGTTTATTGTTTAATTTACACCCAAGTTAGTTAGCATATAGTGCAACAAAGGTTTTAAGAGTAGATTCCTTAACGCCTCTCACTCCCGTAGCCCATCCCCCCTCCCACAACGCCTCCAGCAACCCTCTGTTTGCTCTCTATATTTAAGAGTCTCTTATGTTTTGTCCCCCCTCCCATGTTTATATTATTTTTGTTTCCCTTCCCTTATGGTCATCTGTTTTGTATCTTAAATTCCTCATGTGAATGAAGTCAAATGATACTTGTCTTTCTCTGACTGGCTAATTTCATTTAGCACCATACCCTCTAGGCCCATCCATGTAGTTGCAAATGGCAAGAGTTCATTCTTTTTGATTGGTGAGTAATACTCCATTGTGCACACAAACACACACACACACACACACGACACACCCCACATCTTCTTTGTCTACTCATCCATCAGTGGACATTTGGGCTCTTTCCATACTTTGGCTATTGTTGGTAGTGCTGCTATAAACATCGGGGTGCATGTGCCCCTTGGAAACAGCACTCTGGTATCCCTTGGATAAATACCTAGCAGTGCAATTGCTGGGTCGTAGGATAGAGCTGTTTTTAATGTTTTGAGGAGCCTCCAGACTGTTTTCCCTGGTGGCGGCACCCGTTTGCATTCCCACCAGCGGTGCAAGAGATCCTCTCTCTGCATCCTCGCCAACATCTGTTGTTGCCTGAGTTGTTGACGTTAGCCATTCCGACAGGTGTGAGGTGGTATCTCATTGCGGTTTTGAGGTAAATAATCTACAAGAAATATACTTTAAATATAAGACGTATTTATATTAAAATTAAAGGCATGGAGAAAGATATATTGTGCTAACACTAATACAAAGAAGGCAGGAGTAGCTATATTAATTTTGGAAGCAGACTTCAGAGCAAGGTAAGTTGACAGGGGCATTGCATAATGATAAAGGGATAAATTCTCAAAGAAGACACTAAATCTTTAATGTGGATACACCTAGCAGCAGGGTATCAAAACATGTGAGGGAAAAATAGAACTGCAAGGAGAAACAGATGAACCCACTGTTACAGTTGGAGACATCAATACTCTGCTATCAGAAATGAATAGATCCAGAAGGCATAAAATCAGTAAAGATATATAGTCAATAGCAACATCAATCAACTGAATATGATCAACTACTATGTCTAGCAATTACTTCATCCTACAGCAGCAGAATACACATGCTTCTCAAGCTCACATGGAACATATACCAAGACAGACCACATTCTGAGCCACAAAACATACCCTAACAGATTTAAAAGAACAACAACAACAAATCATACAATGTCTGCTTTCACACCATAGTGGAATTAAATTAGAAATCAACAACAGAAAGATGGTTGGAAAATCCTCAGATGCTTGGAAATTAAATAACACACTGCTAAATAACACATAGGTCAAGAGGAAATCTTAAGAGAAATTTAAAAATATTTTGAATGGACTTAAAATGAATATACAACTTCTCAAAATTGGCAGGATACAGTAAAACCATTCCAGAAAGACACAAACTCTACCAAACCTCACAAAAGAAATAGACAATGTAGAAGGTCAATTAAAGCAACCAAGTCAATAATTAATAATTTTCCAAGATAGCACCAGGCCCACAGGGGTTGACTGGTGAATGTTATCAAACCTTTAAGTTAGAAATTATACCAATTCTCTATAATATCTTCTGGAAGATGAAAGCAGAAGGGCTATTACAAGAAAAGACAACTCCAGCCCAACATCACTTTTAAATATAGATGTAAATGTCCTCAACAAAATACCAGCAAATTGAATCCAGCAATTCATGAGAAGAAATATAAACCACAAAGAAGACAGACTTATCTCAGGTATGCAAAACTAGTTCAATATTTGAAAATCAGTTAATGTAATCCTTCACATCAATGGGCTAAAGAAGGAAAATCACACAATCCTAGTAGTAAATGCAGAAAAAGCATTTGGCAAAATTCAACACCCATCATGATCAAATCTCTTAGCAACCAAGAAATACAGAAGAATTTCCTGAACTTGATAAAGAACACGCACAACACACCTTCAGCTAATATCATACTTGCTGATGAGAAACTAGGGATTTTCTAATTTTAACTACAAGGCAAGATTGTCCCCTCTCACTATCCCTTTTCAATATTGCACTGGAAGTACTAGATAATATAATAAGACAAGAAAAAGAGATAAAAGGTATACTGATTGGTAAAAAGGAAATAAAACTGCCTTTATTCCGATGACATGATTGTCCATCTAGAAAATCCCAAAGAACTGAAAAAAACTTCTGTAATTAATAAGCAATTATAGCAAGGATGCAAGATGCAAGGCTAATACACAAAAGTCGATCATTTTCATATATACCACCAATGAGCAGGTGGAATCTGAAATTAAGAACATGATGCTACTTACATTAGCACCTAAGAAATACTTAGGTGTAAATCTAACAAAATTTGTATAAAGTCTATATGAGTAAAACTACGAAACTCTGATGAAAGAAAGAAATAAAGAACTAAAGGAGAGACATTCCATGTTCATAGGTAGGAAATGTTAGTGTTTTAGCATGTCAATTCTTCTTAAGGCGTTTTCAATAAAAAAAAAAATCCCATAAAGTTACTTTGTGGATAGTGACAAAGGAAGTGTACAGTTGATAGGGAGAGGCAAAGACCCGGAATGGCCTACACAATATTGAGAAGAGCAACGTTGGGGGATTGAGACTGTCTGACTTCAAGACTTACTCCCAAAGGTACATTAAGACAGCATGTATTGGTGAAAGAGTAGACCAACAGATCAGCGGAACAGAAACAGAGAGAGCAGAAAGAGATCTCCTTAATTATACAACTGATTTTTGATAGAGGAGCAAAGGTACAATGGAGCAAAAAATAGTTGTTGTTTTTTTTTTCAAACAAAGCTGGAACACAAAGACATCCACACACAAACGAATCTAGACTTCACACCCTTCACATAAATTAATGGAGCACAGACCTAAAGATAAAACTCAAAACTCTGAAACTCCTAGAAGGTAGATGAAAACCTAGGTGACCTTAGGTATGGTGAGGACTTTTTAAATACAACCCCAAAGGCATGATCAATGAAAGAAAGAACTGATAAGCTGGACTTCACTAAAATTAAAGGCATCTGCTCTGCAAAGACATTGTCAAGAGAATGAGAAGACAAGCCACAGACTGGGAGAAAATATTTGCAAAAGACAATCTGATAAAGGCTTGTTATCCAAAATATGCAAAGAATTCTTAAAACTCAACAATAAGAAACTGAACGACCCCATTAAAAAATGGGTAAAAGACCTGAGCAGAAACCTCACCAAAGAGGCAACCACTGAAGATGTTCAACATGATATGTCATTAAGGAATTGCAAATTAAAATGACACTGAAAATAACACTACCACACTTATAAAAGTGGCCAAAATCCAAAACATGGACCCAAGTGCTGGTGAGGATAGGTATGAAGTAACAAGAATTCTCATTCATTGCTACTGGGAGCGCAAAATGGGACAGTCACTTTTTTTTTTTAATGTTTATTTAATTTTGAAAGAGAGTGACAGAGCCGGAGTGGGGGAGGAGCAGAGAGGGAGACACAGAATCAGACGCAGGCTCCAGGCTCTGAGGTGTCAGCACAGAGCCCAACGCAGGGCTCACACCCACGAACCCCGAGATCGTGACCTGAACTGAAGCCATCAGCTTAACGGACTGAGCCACCCAGGCACCCCTGGTACAGCCACCTTGGAAGACAGTTTTGTAGTTTCTTCCAAAACCAAAAATACTCTACCATACAATCCAGCTATGATACTTGTGGAAGTTACCCAAATGAGCTGAAAACTTACATCCACATGAAAACCTACACAAGGATGTTACAGCAGTTTTATTCCTAATAACCAAAACTTGGAAACAGCCAGGTTTTCCATCAGCAGGTGAATAAACAGTGGCACACCCAATGAGATATTCTTCAGCACTAAAAAGAAATGAATTGTTAAACCGTGAAAAGACATGGAGGGACCTTCTATGCATATTGCTAAGTGAAGTAGGCCAATCAGAAAAGGCTCTGTGGTGTAGGATTCCAACCCTATGCCATTCTGGGAAAGAAAAACTATGGGTAGAGTAAAAGGATCCCTAGTTGCCAGTGGTTGGGGGGAAGTAGGGATACATAGGCAGAGCACAGAGGATTTTTAGAGGAGTGAAATTACTCTGTATGATACTACAGTGGTGAATACAGTGCGTTGTACCTGTCCAAAATCCCAAAATGTGTAATACCATGAGCGAGCCCTAACATCAACTGAGTAACAATGGATCAGTGTAAGTCCACTGACTGTAACAAATGTACCGCTCGGCTGTGGGATGCCAATAGTGGAGGAGACCACTGTGTGGTGGGGGCGGGGGGCATAAGGGAAATCTCTGTGTCTTCTCAGTTTTACTGCTAACCTCAAACTTCTCTAAAAATTAAAGTCTATCACACACACACACACACACACACACACACACACACACACCTTTCTGAACGAAACCAAGAAGGGCAGCTGGGCCTCCTCCTGGCCCTTGCATGGCCTGGTCACTGGCCTAGAAGGAGGGACAGCACAGATCACACACCCCCACCCAACTCAGGCGTGGAGGGTTCAACTGAGCTCTGGAGCTCAAGATGTCCACAAAACCAAAAATGAGGGTGCAAGGTAGGGGTGCTGGTGGGAGGGGCCTTTCTCAGACAATATGAACATATAAGGAAGCTCCACGGCAGCTTGACCAAGGTGCTGACCGGATTCACTGCATCACGACTAGCATTGCCTGGAAATCCTCTAGGCCCTTCAGGGGTCCCTAGTACTCTCTTCTAAATTCCCTATCCTACTCCTTATAGCAGCAGCTACCCTTTGACACTCAGCCCACCTTACCTACTCCCGCCCACCAGCCCAATGAATGCTTTCTCCTGCCTCTTCCTTGAGGTGACAGAAAGGACAAGAATCAAACAACCAAAAGAAAACAATCTCTTAGCAAGGGCAACCGATCTACACAACTTAGCCTCTGGCGCCCTCTGCTGTTAAAATGCTGAACCGGTCTGTTGTAATGAAACAGTTGGGGGGGTTGGCACATACATAGAGCAGAAATAGTCTTCAGGGACTTCGTTTTTTACTTTTAAAAATTCTGGGGCTTTTTTTTTTTCCATCAAAGAGTTTGCTTTTTATTTTTAAAGACTCTGTTATTTCCTTGGGAGAGCCATGTAGTTTTCTTAATAGATAAGAAAAAAAAATCCCAATGATGTGTCTGTTCAAATGGATGACACAAGACAGTGATGTTGAAAGTACTTTAAAAAGTCTGGAGACATGAAAGCAAAGCCGGCTGAGGATGGGGAACTTGAGATAATTCAGACAGCCACATGGGTCCCCTGGAGCCTGTGGGGTGATACCGAGAGGCTACAGACGAGAAAAAGTAAGTGGAGCTGCTGGCTGGATCCTAAAGAAACCGGAGGTTTGCTCACATTAATGGGAACCAAACAAACCACCCACAGTGTCCTTCCTCACCTCCACACCCCACCACTACTGGGGAACACCAAGGTCAAGGGCCATCAGCCCTGGGCCGCCAGTCTCAGCCCTTTAAGTCTTCTCTGTCCATTTTCAGTGGTTTCACCTGCATAATTCTACTACTACCCAGTTACTCATAATTGTTGAGATCCCATTGCATTCTGGGCAGGGCTGCAGGGCACTCACCTATGTTTTCTATCATCAACCCATTCCATTTTCCTTTGGAGAGATTTTCTTTCCATGTTTGCAGCCTTTTCTTAGCTGAGATTAAGGATTGCATTGAGGTGGGTCAGGCCGCTGGGAACTTTTGCAAAGCAAGCACACAGCCTTCTGAGAACAATGACAGAGCCACACCTGAGGAGAGAGGCAGGCCCGTGTGTCCTGCAGAATTCTCCTCATGTTAGTGTGATCTGGCCTGTGAGCGTGAGGCAGGGCAACTGGTTTGACTTCACAGTGGGCTAGAGTGGGTTACGCCATGCTCGGAGGCAGAAGATAAACAAGCAACAATAGGAAACGGTGTGACTATGTAATGCAGGTTTGCAGGGGGCAGGCGTGACAGACTATGGAGGCCCAGGCAGAAGATGATAAAGGAGGGTAGAGGGGTAGCTGCTAGGGGGTCACACGGGCACCAAATGTAGCCCGATAGAGACTTGATCCATTCGAAGGTTCCAGGGACTGACTGGCCAACTGCTGCCCAAATTTCTTCAGATGACAATGCTGACTGAACGCTCCACCCAGCTTACGAGCATGGCCCCTGACATTGCCAGGTGTTACTGCAGGGATCTGAATCAACCAGACTCCTGTGGCATTTCAGTGCTGAGCACCAAATTGCTTCTTCCTCTCATGCCCTCCACTTACAACCAGTTGCCTACCTAAAAGGTCTTCCCTTGTGCCCCGCTTCCTGTTCAGGTCCTTCTCCTCACGGGATAGCTCAAGCCCCATCTACCCATGAAAGCCTGCCCTGACCACCTGAGTCCTGAGGGCCTCTCCTGCCCATGACTTGCTCACACTTCATTCTGACTCATTGCTTGATTTACTACTATTTAACTTGTTAATGTTTACCACCCAAGTAAGGTGGAAGTTGCTAGAAAGCTAAAGTAATGCTCGATCTCCATGTTCTCCATGATGCCTTGACAAAGCAGGTGCCACACTTTGAAGTGAATTTTAACTCTAGAGAGAGTAGCAGAATGTAGGCCGCATAAGGACAACTCCCAGACCAGACCCCGGGACATGACAGGTGACTGAGATCCTAAATTCCCTACACAAGCACTTTCCAATCCTGCAAAATTCAACATCAAGGCAAAGAAGGTGGAAAGCAGTTACTGTGACTTTATTTAAAGATACACAACAAGCGAAGGTGCCCTTATGTAATTACCTCCTCATGGGATTCAACCACACAAAGACCAGGACTTAAAGCTATTGCAGGACTTCTAGGGGCCTTTCTCCCGTAACTACTCATACATATGCATGAAGATGCACTTATGAGGATATTTGCAGCAGTCTAGAACAGCGAAGCCACAGAAACAAGTGTCCCTCAAGAGGGCAACGTTGAAATGGCGTATGGAATGGTCATGGTGTGGAATATTAAGCAGCCATTAAAAAGAATGAGGTAACTTATATATACACTGACTTGGAAATACTCTAAGATGTATTGGCAAAAAAGCAAATTACATAACAAGGCATAGAGGATTTAATTAAATATTTATTGAGTGCCAATGTGTCAGACACTGTTGTAGATGCTGGGGAAATAGAAAAACAGATGGAAAAAACTCTGCCTTCATGGACCCTTGGAGAGAAATAAACATTATGTATAAATAATTCAGAATATTAGAAGGTGAGGGGTGCCGTGAAGAAAAAGCAAGCAGGGGAAGGGGATGGAAGGTAAGAGATGGTAGTCTGAGCAGCCCTCACAGAGGAGGTGATCACACGTGCATGTAGGACTGTATGGGTGTAGGGGGGAGCGTGGGCAGCTTCCAGGATGGCTCCTAACGGTCCTCCTGGTATCCATGCCCTTATGCCATTCCTTCCCACTGCATGTGTGCTGGATGTAGTAATCCATTCTCATGGACGCAAAATGTCAAAACTGATGGGATGACATCTTTGAGGTGAGGTTACAAAAGCCTGTGGCTTCTGTTTGGGGCATCCTTGTTCACCTTCTTGCTTGTCTCTGACGGACGCCAGCTTCCATAGTGTGAGCTTCCCTACGGAGACACCCACGTGGCAAAGAACTGATGTCTCCGACCAACAGCCAGCAAGGACCTGGGGCTCCAATGGCCACCTGACCGCGCTTGGGAGAGATCCTCTTCCAGTCAAGCCTTCAGATGAGACCAGAGCCCCACCTGTCAGCTTGCCTACCCGCTCATGAGAGAGCCTCAGCAAGAAGCACTTAGCCAAGCTGCAACTGGAAAGAGACTCTGAGATAACAGTGCTTGTTGTAAGCGTCTAGGTTCCAGGATAACTTGCTATGCAGCAGTAGAGTGAGTGAGTGAATTTAGGTATCCATGCAGCAAATGTACACAAAAAAACCTTGGGAAAGGACCCACGCAGTTAAGTCTATGAATGGAAGTAGAAAGAGGCCATTTATTGGCTCTAATAACTTTGATGAAAGTCTTAAGTCTTGTTGGAATCCTTCAGATTGAGAATTACTTACATATTACTTGTGCTTGTTTGTTTCATTCTCAAAATACAAATGAAAGTTGAAGTTATGACAAGGAGCCGAGTTGTGAGGAAAAGAATAAAGGACATTCTGACATTGTCAGAAATGATGAGACTAAAAATCATTGTTGTGTGTGTTTGGGGTTTTTCAAATGGCAAAACAGTTCAAAAAAAAATAAAAGGAAGAAGGAAGGAGGAAGGAGGGAAGAAGAGTCTTACTTTCTCTGGTCTTTCTGGCTCCCCACAGACATTCCCCAAATTACGCCACGAAGATGGTTCAGGTCGCACTTCCCAGAAGGCGGGAGGGCAGCTGAGACTAGAAGCTGGCCCAGGGTCCCCAAGCCAGGGGTGACTCCTCCAACTGCTCAGCCAGGCGATAACAGCCTCCCAGACCCTAACCCTGGGATCTCGGAGGGCCACAACTCCCCTAGGTCATTTGTCCCCCAACAAAATGACCCATTCTTCATCTCTTCTTGGAGAGGAAGTCATACTCTGGCTTCTTAGCCCCCAAAAGTAGCCTCAGACCAGGGAGGTTTTTCAGATGGGATCGCAGGGAAAGGCAGGGGGCCAGGAGGTGGGTTCTTTGGGAACCCCCCAGCCAGACCTTCCCTCAGGGCACCTTCACCCCTGCCTGGGGACAGAGCTACAATCAGAGAGGGCAGGCAGGCACAGGGGGCCCACCTCACCCTGGGACGAGAGACACCAGGGCTCTGCAGGTCCCTGCAGGTGTAAAGAGATCTGGCTTTCTGCTGCCTTGCCCCTCGGCGCCTGATGACTTCAGGGCAGCCGCGCTGAAAGGTGGGAGCGTGGGCAGAAGAGAAACGGGAGGCAGGCGACACGGAAGGTGAGAATGCTTATCTTCTTTAGAGATGAAAAGAAAAATCATAAGGTATTGGGTATCTTTCCCTCTGGGGGAGACTGACTCCACGTGCCAGTGGCAAAATAAAACACAGAAGCAAAAGGGGCTATAGAAGTTCATGGTGTAGATGAGGTCACATTGGAAAAGCAGAACAGTTAAAATAAAGTGAAAAGCGCCAAGGATTCACATGCCTCAGGGGTCAGAAGCCAGTTTCTGATCTAATAGTGGTTGAGGTATCAGGCGGACCCATGAATGAGTCTGGAGAGAGACTTGGACTCTACGGGCACTTGAATCCTAAGAAAAAAGAAAGGGATGAACTATCTTGACTGTGTACTTAGTGCCGGTGTTTTTCTACCCTTCACTAAGGAGCTCGGTTACCCAACAGGTGTCTGTGAATGTCCTCCTTAGGGTCCAGTGCCTCCGGGCTGTGAGCAGGGCGGTGGCAGCCTAGAGGACAGAGGTGGGTCCCTGACTGTATCCCCCTTGCGCACTCCAGTTCTCCATCAACCCCCACCCGTAAAACAGGGTGGTTATGTTCCCTCTGCCGGGCTGAGGGATGGGCTTCAGGGGAAAACACACACAGCCCATGAACTGTGTGGCCCAGGCAACTGTAGGCTGAAGGGAGATTGGCCAAGACAGCCTCGTGGATGCTTCCCTGTAGATGCAAGCTCTTGAGAAAATGGTTTCACTAAAAATACGTGACCCTATTCCCAGGAAGGGGACAACAAAGCTGAAGGCAGAGGACCTGGGCCAGAGGACCAGGACCCCAGCCTAGGGGACCAAGCCAGCATGATCCAGCGAAGGTAAGAACCTGATAGAGGCTTCCAGAGCAGGAGAGAGCACGGAGCACAGATCAGAGCGCAGATCAGAGTCACGTGGGCTTAGCGCTGGCTCCACAGAAATACCCTCTAGACTTCTGGGCAGGTGTCTAGTTCCTGGGGTCTTTTTCTTAGCAATCATAGGAGCAGAACGAGACTCAGACCCAGGCAAGAGAGATCCCTGCCCTGGCCCCGGCTGGCCTCCTCAGCCCACCACCCTCTCCACAGGGTAAGGGTCCTGCAGGAGCAAAAAGACTGGAGGCTGGGAGAGAATCAAAAGGGAGAAGTAGACCCAGGAGATCTAGGGCAAGGAAAGCATTTAGTAGGAACTGCGAGTCTGGATTCATGTGTCATGGATACATTTGTCAAGACCTACAGAATGTCCACCTCTAAGAGCGAATCCTAATGTAAACTAGGGACACTGGGTCCCTAGGGTCCTATTGTGTCAATGTAGGCTCAGCAATGGTAACAAACGTACCATTTGGTGGGGGACACGTTGATGCTGGGGAGGTTGTGTGTATGTGGGCACAGGGTGTATATGGGAAATCTCTACACGTTTCTCTCACTTTTGCTGTAGACTTAGAGCTGCTCTAAAAGTATCCGTTACTCAAGGGTGGGGGAGAGGTAGCCGGGATAGGAAAGGAGCAAGGGGGAGTGACCACATCACGGTAACTGGAACAGGAGAGGGGAAATCCGTGAACGTGAGTTGGGGACCCTATATTCTGACAGCCTTGGCCTGAAGTCTGTGTGGCCTGCCTCCCGTCCACTGCTCTGGGCTCCTGGGAACAGGTGTCCTTCCTGGAGGTAGCCTCGTTCTCCTCTCCCTTTGCTGGAGCCGGCATGAGATTGTTTCTTGCCAAAACAGCTCAGTACACATCCCCGGGTCCTGCCTACTTCTAGGGTCATCCAGGGACCCCACAGCCCTGGCAGCGACAGCTGCGTGCCTGGGCGCTTTCTTAAAATGTCAATATTTATGAGATGATGGTATCTTCATTTAGATTCCCCAGGTTGATCAATCATTCATATATTTACAGAAACCCAGGTCTGGCCTTATCAGAGTGGCATCCAAAGCAGGCTCTGTGCTTCCCGGCAACCCCCCTCAACGGTTCCCCAAAGCATCACTCCTCTGCCAACAACACTCGAGAGTCCTGCTCCACTTACTTCCTCCTCTTCCACTTTCATGTCACTCACTGTCAAGAAGGATGGCGGGCAAGCCCCGCTTCTGTGTCTCAGGGACGTGCGCAGGAATGCCAGTCTGAAAGTCTGGGCAGCCCACCCAGGACATGTGTAGACAGCCGTCACTTCCTCCTGTCCCCAGCCAGGATGCCCTCGGTTCCCAGCACGGCTGCTTCCAACCTCCACACCCACTTCTTCCCTCAACTTCGAAAGGGGGATCTCCTGGTTCTGAGACACGGGGACTCTCGTGCAATGCCCTCAATGGAGTCGAAACTTAAAGGGTCATCTTGAGCCCTCACCTCCTACCCTGGACACAGGCAACACACGCGCACCTATGCCTCAATTCGAGGCTTCCCACCCACCTGGGAGGAGAGGTGTCCATGTTTCTCCCCAAATCCCACTCCTCTCCCTCCCAGCTCACTAACCTCCCCTGTTTTCATCGTCTTTTCCCTCATTACCTAAACCTCTCTGAAAATACTTCATCTTCAGCCTCCATACTTGGCCTTCCATCCCACCAAGACAGCTCCTGTCCAGGTCACTAGTGACCTCCTAAGAGTTAAATCCAACTCCATGTTCCACTTCTTCCCTTGAATGACCTCTTGGGAACATCTGGCACCACTTAACACTTCCTTTGAATATTTTTAACACTCGTGTGTCTTCCGAGAAACCTTCCCTCAAGACCTTTGCTCCCATCTCTGAAGTCCTGCCGCTGCCTTTACAGGCTCCTCCTTGAAGGCTGGTCACCTTCCTCCCCAAGCCTCAGCACGTTGCCGTCTCTCATGACACTCAGCCTCTTCTGGGGAAGACGTTGACTTTATAGCTTTAAGTACTACATACTATGCCTTTAACTACTACACTGACAAATCCCAAGTCTAGACGCTCCCCGTAGACCTCCCCCTGAATTTCAATGAGAAACACCCAGTTAGACAGCTCTGGTAGATTTCACACGGGCACGTCAAAGTTCACATGACCCCAACCCAACTCCACCATCTTTGCCTCCAACCTGATTTCTTTCCTCTCAGTGAATGGTGTCACTGCCCTCCCAGTTGGCTCTGGTCACACATCCAATAAATTACTCCTCAGTATCTCTTCAGTTACTCTCCTTCTCTTTATTCCCTCTACACCTATAAACTTTCCTTCCAATCCTCATGAACTTCTCATTGGGATCTCTTCAATGACCTGTCTGTTCATGGCCTCCAGTTTCTTTTTCAGCTTTTACCTTTAATTTTTCCACAATGGGGATTTATTAACAATATATTCAGTACAAATCCCAACAGTTCACAGATGCCAAATGCTGCGTGCCAGCTGGACGGGCCCATGAAACTTAGCACCCTATTCAGGTCCTGAGAGCATGTTCCCCCTCCCCTCATTATTATGTGTTGTTATCCATCTCATCTGAACAGAAGACAATTCATGAGCAGGACAACAGGAAACAGAGGAAGGAACTCGAGACTCAAGAGCCAAGGTTTGAACCTTATTTGTGCTAATAAGTGGTGTGGCATGAGCAAGTTACTTGGTCTCTGAGCCTCAGGGTCATGGGAATAGTATCACCTATGGAACTGACCTATAAAGGATCAATAAAACGTCTTAGGTGACAGCGTTCTAACATGGTCCTCCCAAGAGTAAGCTCAGAACCATGGACTGTGACAGGGTATCTATGACTTCTTTCAGGGTCTCACTCCAGAAATATTTCCTCTCTTCTGCTTTAGCGTATCTGTTCCTTAAATTATTTCTACACTTTTACAGACTCATCTTGTTGCCCCGCCTTGCTCACGGTCTTAAAGATGATAAAAGCACACTTCCCCCTCCACATCCCCTCCATGGAGTTTCCTTGGCTGCCATCTGCACAGAGACTGTGTAACAAATTCATAAGTAACTACTGAGAGCTGAACAAGGGCTTGTGCTTAGTACCCCCGCCAGACCTGGAACTTACACGGGAGGCTCTGGGAACAAAGATTTAAAAAAAAAAAAAAGGAGACCCAGGGGACATGCAGGTTCGGAAGGGTGAGGGCCGGGCATGGAGCGCCTTACCTTTGCACTGCAAACCCTGCCGTAAGAGGCCCCAGAGCAAGGACCCACAGTGGTCACAGAAGGTGGGGACCTTGTAGTTGTGGATACCGAACTTGTGGGGCATGTTGACGCTGAACCGCTGGGAGCCCAC
Organism: Suricata suricatta; assembly: GCF_006229205.1. Classification (NCBI taxonomy): domain Eukaryota; kingdom Metazoa; phylum Chordata; class Mammalia; order Carnivora; family Herpestidae; genus Suricata; species Suricata suricatta. The sequence continues at coordinate 92,788,042 of NC_043703.1, read as the reverse complement.
CTGCAGGGATGGCAAAACACAGGGTCACTGCCAGGCTCATTCACTCCCCGGCGTGCTTTGTGCTGGAGCTCCTCCAGACCTGCTGTCCCAAAGGCATGGCTACTGAGGGGGGCAGGTTCGAGCGGGGTTCTGGAAGCCGCCCTGACAAACAAGGTGAAGAGGACCCCCTGGGCAGTGGCTCCTGATGCCATTCTCTGCCTCTCCGTCTGACCCTGTGAGCCAGGCCTGCTCCCTGTGTGGTCCCGCCAGGATGGCGGCTTCAAACTCTCACAGCACACAGCACCCAGGTTCTACCTCATGTTTGGGCCACTAAGGAGATGTCGCATGTGCTTTTCAATGCTGCTTTGGGCATGGGGGCTGCAGCTGTGCCCTCTTTGGGCAGGTTGATGGTGGGCAGATTCTATAAACACCCTGAAAACCCAGTACATCTGTGGAAACTGTCGGCCATCAGTTGGGACAATCCTTGTGGTGCAGAATGCTAATGTGGAGTGGTGACCACTGCAGGCACTAAGCGTTTAGTGCCAGCCACAGGCCAGGCACTACTGTCACCGTGAACCCTTGCCAGCACCCTATGTGCTAGACGCCACCATGAGCCTGAGTTTACAGATGGGGAAGTTACAGCACTGCGAGACCAAGAAACATGCCTGTAAGCTGAGGAGTGGCACAGCCAGGATTTGATGCCCACAAGTGTGGATTCAGAGCCCAGGCCTTTTAATGACTCTGCTGCCATTGACCAGTTACTGAAAAGGAGTAAAGACAAGGTGGCAAGATGGATGGGGAAGGGCAGGGAGGAGGGGTCCAGGGAGCCTGATCCATGGGTCTAGGTCTGCCACCCACCAGCTGGGAGGTCTTAGACAAGCTTCCTGACTTTGTGGGGCTGCAGATTCCCTACCTGGCAGATAAGGATGGCACCCCCTGTCCTACCTGATGTCTCAGGGCTGCAGGGTGAATGAGACACACAGAAGTGAGGGGTCAACAGCACGGTCTACATTTCTGGGTCTCCTGTGCCCCTCTGGGGGACACTCTCCACCTATGTTCCTAGTGGAACAGCCACATGAACCAGGGCCCCCTCAAAATAGGCAAGGACCATCACCTGAGACTTCGTGGGCTGGGGAGAAGTCAGTCTTGCTACTCTGGGAAACAAGGAGTACAAAGCAGGCAGCAAAGAAGCTATCTTTCCTTGGCTTGCTGCGGACTGGGTTGCGGGGGGCGGGGGGGGGGGGGGGAATGGAAGGTGGGTACAAAGCCAGATACAGACAGGACAGAAATGTGGATGCAGATTTGAACACAAATGTGGAGGTGTGCCTGTCACATGCACATGCCCTCAGGGTCATTTGCTTTCACAACAAAGCACAGAGCGGCTGATCCTTCCATTGGGCCAGAATTCTACTGACCCCAGCTTGAGACGCACGGGCCATCAATGAAGGTGGTGGCCCAGTACAGGATCCCCTGATTTACTGGAAACAATAGCGTCCACCCCTCCTTAGACTCAGCTTCAGTGCATGTATGAGTGAATATAGACACCTCACCTCTACATGTGTCTGCTCACCCTGAAGGATGTAGATCGCTGTACCTTTTTCCTGCAAATGCTGAGGATGTGGTGGACCTCCATGGAGAACAGGATTGTGGGTCCCAGGACGAACCTCATGGGATTGTGGGCAAGTATCCAGGAACTAGGAAGTTCAGTGAGGAATGGGAAGAGCTGTGTGACCCTCAACTGGGACCATGAAGGACCCTAAAGTGTCCGAGAATGGAGGGATGTGGGTGGGGCACAGGCAAGAGCCACAGAATCAGAGAGGCTGCAAAACAGACACAAGAGCGCATGCGTGAAGGTATACATGGGCACACTCTACCTAGGAAGACCAGAAACGGGTGAGGGAAACCAACACAGAGGTCATGGGGAGGATGAAAAGAGCAGAAAGACAAAACTAGAAGGTCAAAAAATGAAGGAAGGAAGGTAATACAAAGGAGAGCCTTCCTAGGTCCCCACGATGGGAAGTATGGGGAGAGGTTGTCAGGAGGGCTAACCCACAGATGCACAACAGGTAGAGAACACCAGCTGGGTGCTCACGGTGCCCAAGTGCCAAAGCATCTAATAATAGCAAGACACTAGACGGTGTTTAAAGCTACGTGTGGATGTGTGTATGCACATACAGGCAGTTACAGAAAAAAAAAAAAAAGAACTCAAAGGATGCTCTCCCAGCAGTGCTATATCGGGCGGAGGGCACGTCTGTTGCCCGCGTGTGCTGGGGGACACCAGTGCTAAAGGAGACTGGTCCTGGGAGCACTGGGTCAAGCCCTAACTCCACAAGGCTGAGACCCATGGCCCCCGTCCTCAATCCTTGGCAGTTTATCTCCCTTGGGAGACATGCTGAGCGTGGGAACACACCTCACCAGGAACTTGGATTCACTGCCAATATGCCAGGAAAGACAGAAGAACTCCATCATAGACTAAGCTGCTGTGGAGATTTCAAATCTCAACCCTCTAACCTGCATGGCATGGACTCTCTTGGGACTTCTCCCTCCAAGGAGACATGAAAAGCTGTAGAAATAAAGAAGGTCTGGCAGCGGATGAAACCTGTGAGGTCCTGGAGGGCAGGAGTTGTGTGCCCTTCTCCTGCTTTCAGGGGGACATGGTACCAGAGCTGGCAAACAGGAAGTGCTCAGTGGACTGTCCAGAGGAGGGAATGGAGACAGACGGCGGGTCAGCCATCTGTCTCTCATTCACTAGAAAAGTAACAAGGGTGACAATGTACTTGGGTTATGATCCTGGTTCAGGAGCCAGGAAGCCCAGGTAGGGACGACCTGCAGTTTCTGCCATGACAGTAGAGCCCCTGCAAACTGCCCTGGCATCCTGGGCTCCCTGCCCCTCAGGGACATGGAAGGTTCCATCCAAGCTTTGTCCCTTGCTGCTTTCTGGAGACCGTGTGAAAGCAAAAGGAGATAAAAGACAGGAGCTACTTCGGAGGTGAGGATGCCCGTTTGGTTGAATTATTTTTAAGTAGTAGAAGGTCCTGAAGTTATTCGTTTTGGAAGACACATTATTAATCCACCTGATTATGAGCCCGCCTAGGGCCTCTCTGACCCCCAGTTCAAACGCCCTATGATTATACTGTATTTATTTCACCGAGAATTAAAAACATGCCTTTGAAATCAACTGTTGTGAACACAGATAACATTCAAACTCTCAGTCATGCTCTTGTCCCAATTGCTCCGTTAGGAGGACCCTACCTTCAGTGTTGAATCATCTTGCTTCTTTACCCCCAGTGACTTCCCTAATAAACAATCCGATACTTGTTTGTAAAGATAAGAGACGAGTCTGGTGGCCAAGGGCTCAGACTCGTCTCGAACGGACTACCTGGGTCTGAACAGGGCCCCTCACATAGCGGCTGTGTGATCAGGGGCAAGTTAATTTGACCCCTCTGTGCTTCTACTCTCTCCGTCACAAAACAAAGATAGAAAATACATTGATCTCTTTAAGAGTGTTAGGAGATTCAATAATATACGATGAAGTACTGAAATCAGGGCATGGTGAGTACCCAGTGAATGTTCCTCTTATTATTACTCTGGCCATTCTGCCTCCTAAGTGTTTCTTGGGTTTTGTGCTTCCATTCCATCGCTTCATTAAGAAAGGTCCTCGCTTGTGTGTTGTGTCTCTCACTGTTTATGAGTGGTGTGGAGTTACTAACATGTCAGTTAGCTACTTTTCTGTTCCGATGAGATAATGACATAAATGAATTCACATTTTCCTCATAGGCTTTAGCTCTGGGGTCACACGGCTCTTGGACTAACATCCCGAGATGTGAACCTGATTCTAGCCATGCTCATTCTGCAGAGGGTGCCTCAATCTGGAAGGCTGTGAACAATTTTAATTTTGATTAAACATGATGAAGAAAGCAAGGAGATATCGGAGAGACAAGGATTTTCTTAGGAAGCCCGGAGGAGGCGGGGAGGGTGGGAGTGGCAGTGAAGAAAGCTCAGAATTCAATGTTAGAAATATTTACCTCATCGGGAGTTTCCTGTTTCTTTAATCCAGCACACTTCGTGATTATGAGTTCATGACATCGCTTGTGGACCACACAAGTGCAAACTGCAAACAGCAAAAACATGAGAAGGCTGAGTGACAAGTGGGGACAGGGAGGTGCCAGCCTGAGATTCAAGTCTCAGTAGAGGGCTGAGGGGAGCCACGCCCCTCTGCCACCAAGTCTTAAAGGAATACCCTGGCTGGAAGCCCCTTGTGCGGTCATTTCAAAGCACTCTGCCATCAGATCCATTAGGGGTTCCTAAATGCTCTGGAGAAGGATGCACCACTCACACCCAGATGGCATCAGCACTTTTCTCTAGTTCCGGAAGTAGCAATCAATTTCCCTGCTTCTTTATCTTCTTTATGCCAAGGTAGGGAACTGTTTCCCTTCTGTGAAGCAGGTCTAAGAAAGGCACTGCAGTGGCCTCGTGCTTCGCTGTGGAACGTCAACGCTGGTGGGGGTGATAAGGGAACACTGTGGCAGGGGAATGGATGTCCTGTGGCACAGAGGTTCTCCTGCTTTTTGATCTGGTTGTGCCCTTACATGCCGAACATTTTTGCTTAATTTATAGCAGCCTATAGCTCTGTCATCAGTGTCATGGGCAGTGTGGTCAAAGAGGTAAGCCCCGGATCATACACGTGATACCCCAAGGACGTGGGAATGTCCAAAAAACCTATCCAAGTCCCCCAGGGGTGAGACCCCACTTAACCAGTGGCTGGGTGAGCTCTGACCAAGGGGGAATCTTGTCATGACCACAGCACATATCCACCCTCCAACCCTGGACAACTTGACCTTGCATGTTTGTCTAAGAACCGGAAATAAACAATATGCAGTAGCTTCAAGTGAGTCTTAAAAGCTTAAGAGCTGATGTATCCACAGTAGAGACTGAAAAAAAGAGAATGAGCAAGGGCCATTGGGTGACAGGAGTCAAATGAGGTGAGGGCACTTCTCCAGGGAGAGAGGTAGGGAGCGGACGGCAGACACGGAGCCCAGCTCCTTGCAGAGCCGGGCCTCCAGGGGCCTTGAATTGCTGTGTCTTGCCAGGAAAGATGCTAAGACCTCTGGAACACCTGGAGACAGGTGGCGCCCCCAGGTGCTCTGCTGCCATATGTGAATGCAGGACCCAGGGCCAAGCAGGGACAAAGAAAAGCAGGGTCTTGCTTCTTGGAGAGGGGGCATAAGCAGCAAACTGTATGGAGCCTTCAAATGTCACCAAACCCAGCACACGCTTCCCCAGTCCCGGACCCAGATAGGCCTGTGGGTCCCCAAGGATTTGGTTCATACAACACCTCTTACCTTGACACTGGTATCCCTGCTTTCCTATGACACCCCTGAAAAGAAGAACACAACCTTTTAATAAAATCTAGTAGGTCAAACACCACACAAAGCCACCCCATTCCGGCCACCACCCACAATGCACCGAGTACATCGGGTCCAGCTAGTGATTTCACACCCAGTTGCAGGGTGCCTTAAATAGGCAACAGAGGGTAGACCCAGTCAGTGCTTGGAATGGGGAAAAGTTTGGTCAGTGTCAGGTCTTGACTTCCTAGACAAACAGCCATTCCAGAGGTGCCATTCGTGTTCTGGAAAGCCACAAAGACTCTCCCTGCTCAAGGCAGGCCTCAAGTAGTCAAACGTGCCGTTCCCTGTGGGTCATCATGTAGGCGGGCTGTAGCCTCTAGGCACATTCCCTGGTGTTCCAGAGCAGTCAAGAGTTCCAGGTCAGTCTGTGGCCAGGACTAAGGGTTCAATGTCCTGTGTGATGACGGCCAATGTTAGAGGCTCCTTCCTTGGCAGGCGTAGGGTCCCCTGGGGCAGGGTTAGGGGCAGCATGATGCAGAACAATCCAACCAACCTGGCCTGGGTTCTGTCCTCAGTGAACCACCACCAATTGGCCAGGGAGAAATCTGCAATTCCCAGCCTGGCGGGAGCAGCCTCACATCACCCGCAGACGGGGCCTCAGGGAGCCTAGAGCCCAGTGGTGCTCGCCATGGGCTCAGAGGAGACCTGAATCCATACATCTCAGCTCTCACAGCCTACTCCCTCCATACACACAACTCATGGCCCAAATACAGAAAATGGAGGGCAGAGGGCAGAAGCAGCCCTGGGGGCCAAATATATCTGTGGGTGGGAGTGAGGTATTCCTGCCTCCATTGGGTCGAGTTTGCCGTGAGCTGCACTGCATCAGATGTCCATGCCAACCTCAGTGCCTAGTCCTGGAAAGCACAAGGACAAGACCAGCCATTCCTGGACCCCTTGGGAATCCAAGGGGCCCTCAGAGTCCCATTCAAACGTCCCCTGGCATGGTCCATGCTGCAGACTGCCCTCACTCTTTCTCCCCCACACAGGATCCAGGTGTGTTGGCAAACTTAAAGAACTCAGAGAGGACGCCAGAAAGGCTGGTGGGATGTCAAAAAAAGCTTACAGTCAGGCCTCTGATACTTCCTACCTGGGGGATGCTAGACTAGTCTTGTTTTCATTTCTGAGCCTCAGTACTGTTGTTAAGGAAATGGGTTTAATAATACAAAGCTCATAGGACACCGGGAAGATTTAATAAGACATTTTCAGTGCCTAAGAAAGAGCCTGGCACCTGGTCAGTATTCATTAAAATCCCCCCTCCAATACCCAAGCTAGTGCTTCTTATCCTTCTCCACCTCCTGAAAAGACCTACAACCTATCTGTCTCTGCCTACCAAATCATGAAAAAAAGAAATGCCACCTCCTCCAGGAAGCCTTCCCTGAGCACTCCAGCCAATGCTGTTCTCTCACTCCTCTGAAATCTGGCCATCCTAGTAGCACCACTGTTACAACAGTCATTAAGAACTGCTTTGAGTTACAGGTATTGACAATCAAGTATTTTTCAAGCTTTATAATGGAAAAACTCAGATACGTACAAAAATAGATAAGTGTAGCAGACCTATCACCCAGCTCCAACAATGATCAACACGTGGCTGGTATTATGTCATCTCTATCCCTGGCCCCTTTCCTCTCCTTCCAGATCATTTTGAAACAAATCCCAGACATCATATCATTTGTAAATAATGAAGCTTGTGTCTCTAAAAGATAAAGATGCTTAAAAAAAATACGTCGCAATATACCATTACTGGTCATAAACTCAACTCCCTAAATGTGATACGTGATATGATTCTAAGTGTAAAGTCACCAGGAACCACAGTTTGTCCTTTCTATTTATCCCCCCTTCCCAGGCACCAAGGACTCACAGAGCCTTCCAGAAAAGTCTTCTCTAGTCAAATAAAGAGGACATAAAGCACGTCAGCACATTAAAAGTAAAGCTTCTATCCTCCTACACCGTTTCCCTGACTTCTTGCCTCAGAGAAGGCATGGCTAGAGGTTCCCAGGAGAGAGGGCCTTACCAGATAAAATCTCTGCAGTGCGAGCAGTAGGTGGGCTGCCGAAGGTAGGTGGCCATGAACTTGTGGCCGTTGACCTGGTGGACCCTGCGCCTGACGGCCCCCTGCCGCTTCCTGGGCCGCATGCGCTCCCTGAACACGCGCTCTTCATTGTCTTTAGGGGCTGGGGAAGGACAAGAGCAGAGAAGAAAACACACTCAGGGTTAGTACACCTCAGAAGAGACCTCCTACCCCACTCTCGGTGCCTGGAATGGGAGGGGCGTGGGGGGCGGCACTCACCGGCTGAGGGGCTCCCGGGTCTGAGCCTCACCGCTCGGCCCCAGCCAGGGAGCACCACCAGGGAGCACCACACGGGGCAGGGAGGCCCAGACTGTGCTTTATCCTGCACCAGTGGCTCCCTTCAAATCCATCCCTACCCCAGTCCTGCTCTGGCCTTGGGGTTGCTCCATTCCCCAGCCGCATACTATAAGGGTGTGGGAATCAAAAAGCTCAGGCTGCACATTTTATTGCAGCTCCTTGCAGTGTGACGTTGGACAGTGGCATTTCCTTGCCTGGAGCCTCAAGGTTGGGCCCTCTGCAAATGGGAATAACAGGGCTGAAACCCAGGGAGCTGCGGGGTCAGGGGTGCGAGCCCTCTGCCCCCAGCTGCCTGGCTCCGAGGAGCAGCCACCTAATCTGACTTTTCCTCCTTCCCCTCTTCCAGGCTACAGCAACCAGGAGCCTTCTCCGAAAGGTCAAAAGGAGAGGGAAACAGAACACTCTAAGAGTGGTGTTCCAGAAGGCTCAAGACCTACCACTGTGGGCTTTAAGACCTCACTGGAGACAAAAGGGCCATGCTGATGTCTTACTTCCCTCCATAGGAGAGGTTGCTGCAAACCTCAGAGCCCTGCAAGGGGGCTACTAAATGACGACAACAACAACAATGATTGTGACGGACTGAATGTTTATGTCTCCCCCCCGCCCCAGTTCCCATGCTAATGCTCTACCCGCCAATGTGATGCGGTCATGATGGGGGTCCCCAGAATGGGTGGTGCCCTGAGAAGAGGAAGAGACCCGGGCTCTCTATCTTATGAGGACACAGCGAGAAGGTGGGCATCTACAAGGCAGGAAGAGGGCCCTAACCTGACCATGCGGGCACCGTGATCTCAGACTTGCAGCCTCCAGAACTATGAGAAATACATTTCCCCTGTTGAAACCGCTCAGCTTATGGCATTTTGTGAGGGCAGCCCAGTGGGTTAGTACAATGATTATAGCTGCTGACGCTCTCGGAGGGCTTCCTCTGTGGCAGGCGCTCCCTGAATCCTTACATCTGCCCTTTGTTGAGGGATACGGATAGCAGCCCCACTTCACAGGTGTGTCAACTGAGAACTGGAGAGTTTATGCCACCTGTTCACACAGCTACTAAGTGGTGGAGCCCAGGTTCTAACCCAGACAGAGGGGAAAAGCCAGCATCCCATGGTCCGCATGCTGCTTTGGGGGGCAGCCCACTCTCTCAACAGCAAAGCCCCAAAACTCTCATGACACCAGAGTCGAGCGGCCTCCAGCTTCCCCGGGGGCAGGAGAGGTAGGCTCTGCTCTCCCGCCTGGCTCCCAGCACTAGTGCAGGCCCTGGAAGGTCGCCTGCATGGCTCTGCTTAAACAGCACTGAGAAGGCTCCATGCCGCCAAGCGTCCCCCCACACCCAATATGCCACCGTGACCGTGTCCTTGGGGAGAAGAAGCACTGCTCCTCCCAGATCTCTTTGAAAATAAGGTTCTTTGCAACGGAGAGCACTGTGTGAGCCAAACAGCTGTTGAATGCAAGGGCAGGCGGCCTGTCCGCAGAGCGGGTAGGGGTGGAGGGATGTACGACGGGAGCAGGGGAAGGGCAAGAACAGAAGCACATGTCCAGTGGGGGCTTTTAGAGGGAAGCGGCGTCCACGCAGACGGGCAGAGGTGCTGACCCCCAGCACAGACCCCGGTGATCCGGATGGGGTTCTGCCTGCGGACCCCCTGCTTCCCGGCCCCCAGCCTGCCTGGATCCCCTTTTTAACTGCTGCTTATTATTTCAAAAAGTCTCTGACGTGGGAAGAGATGGAATGTGGAAAGGCCACCTTCTACCCTACCACAACCTAGGGACTAAGACCCAGCTGACAAAAGTCTCATGGGGACATCCCAGCTATTTTATTTATTTATTTATTTTTTCCAGCTCTGCTTTAACACAGAGATGTATGTGCTTGCGCACACACACACACACACAAATCTGGCAACCATCACCCAGTTGTGCAATTATAGGTGATTTCCATTTTCCACTTCCTACTTTTCGCTATATTCAGAATATTCTACCATTTTATAAGCAGGAGAAAACATGGTAATTAAAAAAAAATGAAGTAAAAAAAAAAAAAAGAAGCAAAAGGGGCGCCTGGTTGGCTCAGTCGGTTAAGCCTCCGACTTTGGCTCAGGTCAGATCTCACGTTGTGGGTTCGAGCCCAACATCGGGCTCTGTGCTGACAGCTAGCTCAGAGCCTGGAGCCTGCTTCTGGTTCTGTGTCTCCTTCTCTCTCTGCCCCTCCCCCTCTCATGCTCTGTCTCTGTCTGCATCAAAAATAAATAAAACAGTAAAAAAAAAAAATTTTTTTTTAAATTTAAAAAATGAGTCTGTGCAGCCCTTACTTGCTACAAACCTATTCTACAAAAATCCAGACCTCGACCCCCAGGTCTGGCAGCTGAGGCCAGAGGAGGGGAATTCTCTGTAAAAGCCCTTTAACTGCCTTCACGGATTCCCCACGGGACACACTGGAAGACTAAGTTGCCCCCCTGTTGCATTTAAATTGCAATTTGGTTTGCAAATCCCTCAGGTTTACTAGTCATTTTGACCCTGGAAAGTAGTACTTTCAGTGAAACTCACAATCAGTCTGATCTAGTTTTGTCAAGGGAGTCCTGCAGGAATGGGAGTAACAGGGATCCCCGAGGACCTCATTTCTCAACTTTTTACAGAAATGACCAGCCACCAAACCGAACTTCTAAACTGTTTCCAGTAATCTGATACGTTAACACAGCAACCCATTAGTTTAACCCCACTGGTTTTTCAAAACCTCTTGGAGGGGCGCACTCACACCTGGAGAGAAGCTGCTTAATGTCTGTGGCGGGCGTGCGGAGGGGGGGTCGGACAGGTCAGAGAGCCAAGAATAACTCCTCTGAGGGTGGGTCTGATTGTCGAAGGGACAAAGAGTTCTGCCCATCCCCCCTTGTCCCCAGAGCACATCCGCACTGCCTTGTGAGTCACATTCTGTGTCAAAGATGGAGAGGAGGAACACAGGGAAATCTCGTGCTCCCTGGAGGGCCTGCCCACTGGCCATGTGCGAAGTAGCAGCAGGACAGGCAATAGGAGAAAGGGGCTGCGGCCCCTGGTTGGTAAGCACACTCCCTTCCGCGCTCCTCTGGAGGGAAGCCAACGGTAGGCCAGAGCATCTCTGTGCCTGTCACCCACGTGCCTGGATCAGGAAGGGAGCCACAGGGGTCCTCCCGCTGGGCCTGGGGTCACCAGCAGAAACTGATCCCTTTAGCATTTCCTGCTGCTGTCACCATCTCTATTAAAATGCAGCTCCTGTGGGGTGATGCATCACACACGTGTGTATGCGTGAGTGTGACAGGATAGGCTTACACATGTATACAGATGTGTATATAAAAATCAATATATTAGATATTAAAAAGAGTATGAATTATAATGTCTATAAATTGTATTATTTATACTGCATTATATTGCAGACTAATAATGTATTATTTATTTACATCATGAACAAACAATACATAATTACAATTTTAGTGTTATAACATGATGTTTTAATTATATTAATATTTAATATATGATAGAACCTACGGAGTTTTGCTAACCCATCTGAAGGCGGCAAATGCAGTGACACCTTACCCCTAAATACTTCAGCTTCATCCCCTAAGAACAAAACCATCCTTCTAGGTAACCACAGGATTAGAGTCAAGAAATTGAACACTATTACATTATCTAATATATAGTTTATATACAAATCTCTCCAATTGTCCCCCCCAAAATGCCTCTTCTAGTCATTGGGGCTTTCCATTTTTTCAGAAGCTACTTAGAGCTCATGCCTTGCATTTAGTTGCTGTGTCTCTTTAGCCTTCTTCATCGAAAACAGCTTTGTTTTCTTTTTATGGTACATTTATGTTGTCTTATGGAATGTTCCACAATCTGGATTTGCCTCTTTCCTCCTGATAAGTTTCAAGTTAAATGGCAAGAATACCACAGAGGTCTATGTATCAACATATCCAAATCTATCCATCAAGATCCCTAGAGACAAGTGTGTAAATGACACGAACATAAAATATATAAGATATAAAATATTCACTCTCATTAGGAACTTTTAAAATGCAAAGCAGGGCAGTCTTGACATACTGCTGACTTACCATATAATACCTAAATAAACAAATTTGCTTTCAAATTGTATTATCCATATTATACCTACACAATGTGACATAACATTTCCAGAAGCAATATTATAATAATAGCAAATACCACCAAGGAGACTCACATCCTTTAACTTGAGAGTTCCTTAGCTATTAAGTCTAAGTCAATAATTAAACAGAAACTAAAAGCTATACATCTTAGAGAGGTTCGCCATTGCATATCTAATTTTGCCAACAAACAGAAGTAACTTGATTGTCTAACATTAAAAGAATGGTCTAGGGGCGCCTGGGTGGCTTAGTTGGTCAAGTGACCAACTTCAGCTCAGGTCATGATCTCACAGTTTGTGGGTTTAAGCTGCTCATCCGGCTCTGTGCTGACAGCTGAGAGCCTGGAGTCTGCTTTGAGTTCTGTGCCTCCCCCCACCCCTTGCCCCTTCCCTACTTGTGCTCTGTCTCCCAAAAATAAATACATAAGCATTTTTTTCTAAAAAGAGAGAGAATGGCCTAATGAATTATACTGCATCTACAGCAATTTTAAAATGGGGAGTGAAGACTATATAGGAACATGAGAAAATGCAATAGAATATTTTGAACACAGAATTCACAACAGCACAAACTATAGAAAACATATTTGCAGGTTGAAGGTAACATAAAAGAAAGAATTCCTATGCTCTACTGGGATGATGGGTTTTTGTATTGTACATAATATTTGAAAACAATGTTCTCTAATGTTCCTTAATGACTTTTAAAAGCAGTTCTCTGTGCCTATGGGTCCTTTGTGCTGCGGAAGCGGGAGGCTACTTGGCACAAACAAGGAGGAGACAGGTTGCAGCGCAAAGGGGCACAGGACAAATTTCATCAGCTTTGCAGCCACCGGTGCTTCTGAACTGAGCGAGGAGTTACCCCGATCTGCCCCCCTATGCCCGATCCGAAGGATGCTCACTGCTGTCACTGGATGCACCCAACTACACCCACCTGGTGTGACCCTTCATTTGCAGCAGCCCCAGAGGCAAAATGCAGGCTGGCTTTCCTCCCAGAGCTCCTACCTGGCCCTTTCCAGACCCTTTGATTTATGGGTGCGTCTGCCACACAGCAGAAGGGGAGACCCTGAGTCAGGGAGAGATGAACGAAAAGCCAACTTCTGCTAAACTTTCTGTGGAAATGCAGATCTGGTTGGTCAGATATAATGCTAAGAGGTCACAGAGGCATCAAGCTGTAACCTCAGCCTCCAACAACATTCCAGGCAGGTTTCCTGCCTGGTTCGATTAGTCTTAGCAACTTCAGGCTCCTAAGAGCTTTTACATGATGAGCATCCAACAGCCCCCATGCTCGGAAGCATCTAAGACAGAGTGCAGGCAAGTGGCAGAAGCAGCCAAAAGAGCCCACACGTTGCAGTTACGACTGTTAGTCTCTCCTCACTTGACCTCCTTTCCTGGGGCCAAGACCTCCCTGCCACAACCACGGGGACACTGCCGTACGCTGAGAGGCAGCTCCTGGCACCAGACCAGTCTGGTCGGTGAACATCTCACTGCTCTGACATCTCCTCCCTCACCCCACCTCACCTCCTCTTGCACAAAAAGGGAGCTGACCTGACAGGACCAAACACCATCCCCTATATGAGGTGACAGACACCCTTCACCTCCATACTCTTGGGGCGTCTTTCAATTTAAGAATATCGAGCAGAGAATTTCTGACAGGCCCAGACTTATGAACACCTGGATGCTAGCACCTCCTTCCACACATGTAGCAAGGACTGCCAAACCCAAGTCTGGACCCTGCCCAAGACCCTTGACCCAGAAGGCTGAACCAGGCTGACCACTATGCATGACTGGCAGCCTCCAGGTACCACTGCCGCTCCCCACCACAGGACAGTCACCTACCCATGATGCTCGGAGGCCACAGGGATCTTTTCCACAAGCAAGTATGCTGTGGGGTCATCTTTATTTTCTCTGACCTCCCTCTTTGACCTCTTTTGACCATATTTGCCAAGATGGTTGAACTCAGCATCAGGAGACCAAATGTTGCCTCTGCCCCAAACCAGCTTTACACTCTAGACCAATTCATTCGATGTCTTTGGGCTTCTGCTTTCTGATCTATCAGGCGGGGGCAATACAATGGCTCAGCCTAAACCCCAAGCTCCTATGCTTCTTTCTTTTTCTTCCTGGTGTGAACACAATACCTCCTTACTGAGGAGGACTGACACAGCCTCACTCCCCACCCTGGAAAACCTGCAGGGACACCCCCTAATTGCCCTGCCCTGCTGGGGCCCAGCTGCCTCCAGATGTTCCACACCTGTCACTGTGAGTAAGAGAGAGTCAGCATTCTCTCTCCCCACCCCATCCATTAGGAGCTTTAGAAAAACAACTCCATCTTCAGACTTGGCAAGCTGCCAGGAAGACTGGGCCGGGTGAGGGACACTGACTCAGCTCTGGGACTCAGTGAGAAACATAACTGGTTTGGGAAAAGGCTGGGGATCTTCTCAGAAGACTTTTCTTAGAATCCAAGCAAAGGAGGAATCCAGTCCTTCAAGGCAGGTAATTTCACAACTCAAAGAAAACAACTCAACCATCCTCATATTATTTTAAGGGCCAAACCTGAGATATTGAGAAGCTGAAAAATAACAGCTACAATTTATGGGGCCCCAGCCATGTGCCAAGTACCATTCTTATATCCATGAAGTACTATTCTGTGCCCATGAGGTACTATTACATACACATGAGGTGCTGTTCCATATTCATGAGGTTCTACCAACATATCCATGAGGTGTTGTTACATACACATGAGATACTGTTCCATATTCATGAGGTGCTATTACATATCCATGAGGTGCTATTACATACACATGAGAGATTATTGCATATACACGAGACATGTAAGCAGCTTACATACATCCTCTAATACCATGGAGTGGTATTATCCTTGACTTACAAAGAACCAAACCTTCAAGAGACCAAATTATTTATTTATTGAAATCCATACAGCTGATACACAGTAAATGTCAGTCATTAATTCCCACCTCGCTCCCCTCCCCCATCACGCCTCCCAAGGATGGAGGCATGGCCTGGGTCCCACTTGTACACAGCTGTGTGAACAGACATCAGCTCCTGCTCTGCCCACCTACCTCTCCACACGTCCACCTCTGCTCTCATCTAGAGACGCAGAAAAGGAAGCTAAAAGGGACAGATTAGTTCATGATCCACCCACATGATGGCATTTAATGCAGTGGTTTAAAAAAAGGCAGACATGCTTAATCCACCAAGAAACAATAAATAGGAAAAGAAAACCAAGAAAAGTATGTATAGTCTGTATATATGGAAAACAAGACAGAGAAAAGGATAAATATACTCAAAAACATAAGTGACACACTGAAAATCTTCGAAGCGAATGAAATAAACTGCTCATCTAAAAACTTTTACTATGTGGATAATGACTGCCAGACACTGTCCTGGGCACAGACTCCTCACCACAAAGGATGGCCCATGGCCACTCTCTCATTGCTGTTCTCAGACATCCTGCTTTTGGTCCTATTTAATAGACAGGTCTCCACGAACAAAGCAACAATTACAAGGTTATTCCAGACAACTTTGGTTATGGCTTGGGGGGGAGCTCTTAAGAGAAGCTAGACAGACCCCTTCCCATTCCGTCTCTGAGGGGTTGATTTTCCCTTTCCATAATTCTCTGGTTTGCCTTCATGGGCTTATTGGTGAAATGGTACAAGATAAACGGAAAGAAGACCAAGCCACACCCCCGCAAACCAGGTACTGAAAATCAAAGAAGCAGTGCCTTTTATTTTTTATTTGCCACAAGAAGAATAGGTTATAGTATTTTCAAGGGGAATAAGTGGTCCAAGAGCATGAGTTTTAGGTATTAAGTAAATATTTATGTGATGCCAGAGAATATGTTCTACATGCTGTACTCACACAATAAAGAAAATTTCTGTTCAAAACAGGAAAGAGGAAACAGCAATTAATTCCCCGGGAGCGATTACTTCGTGCTATCTATATCTTCCCAGAGAGTCACACGAGGAGAATCGGAGATGTCTGAGGGCAGAGGCTTGCCGTTGACTACATGTTTCATTCAGCGCAGAATCTAATCAGAAGAGCACTGGGGGCATTTCAAGATTAGCATCTCAAATGTAATAGAAATGATTTCTTCTTTCTCCTCTTTACTTTCTGAATGATCTGTTCTGTGTCTATTGCAGAGCCTGAGCTCTGTCCAGTTAGTAAAAGGAAACTTGAGCTGGTTTGTGCTTCATAAGGAGAAAATGTGAAAGAATCAGACACTGATAGGTTAAGGAGAGAGCAGAGTATAAAGTGAGATGGAAAACACGGTGATAGCCAGACAGGGAGATGAAGATCACAGAGGGAGAATGGGGAGGGCGACCCCCAATCCCACCACCCACGTTCTGATGCAAAGCACACACTTGAACACAGAGAACCATTGGACAGCAGTGATTTCACTTAAGTATGGAATTTGCTCACCCCCTGCCTCTCTGCATTCATTCATTCATTCATTCATTTACTCATTCATTTCCTATCGCCCTCCTCCGTCCATTCAAAATTACATACTGGAGTTATACTGGAACTTTCTGCATGCCTCTGGTACCCAGGAAAAGTCACTACTTGCCAGAAGGAAACCACAGAGTGAAGCCCTCCAGGCAGACCTGCTAAAAACTCCAAGAACTTTCCCAGCCCAGGAAATCAGCCAAGTGGGGAACCAGCCAAAGGTGGGGTGAGAGGCCCTGCGGGTACCAGTGACGGTCCAGTGACTCAGATCACAGGAAACAGAGCTGCTGCCACATTCCTGGGCACCTGAGCCCTAACGAAGCTTATGTCCATGAGGTTGGGTGCTGTCCACTGTTCATATTTCTAAAATACTGCATGAAAAAGGCCTGTGGGAGAATAGTGGCAGAAGTCTGTGGGGCGTCTGTCCACTCCCAGGTGCTAGTTAGTTATCATGGGGAGAAGTGTCAGAGAAAGAGTGTCAATGTCAACTGAAGGCTGGTTTCTGCCCCTCCAACTTCAAATATATAATAAGCCTTCTAATGACACAGTCACCCCCCTAAAAATGTTATGGGGATATTTATCAAAAAGCCCACACCCATCCAGTGCTGTTGATATCAGCCCTTTCGCATCATCCAGTCTGCAGCAGACAGAGCTCAGAAAGGTTCAAGCACGGTAAGCTACCAATACTGACGTCTACTGCCCCAGGGGCCCCTAGCTACCTCATCTTGGGCTCCACCAAGCTTCTCAAAAGCACCCTCAAAGTTTCCAAAGACCTCATGATGAACTAACTCGGTCTTGCCCAACCTTCTTATTTGTAGTTTTGAGCACTTGCTAAATGAAGTTAAAGTTCCAAAGAAAACCCACGTCCTGTCCCAGAGAGATCTGGAGTCCCAGGCTGGGTTCCCATGAAGCTGGTCGGGGGTGGGAGGTCTTTTTACACTGGAGGGAGAGAAGGAGAGTTTCAAGGGAACTCCAAGATGGAAAGAAGAAAATAAAAGACAATGTAAGACCAGTAAGACGCAGGAGCTGGAGCAAGAAGATAAAAAGAAGTAGACATGACTGTGAAGTCACAAAATCCAGGCTTATAATGGGATAAATTAAGGCCATGCCTTCCCAGGAAGTAGAGGGCTTTACCTTAAGTATACGATCCACCCTGGCCAGCCTTTTGGTCCATGCTGACCAAGAAGCAACCTCACCTCCCTTCCACCCTCCCTCTTGGAAGCCCGGGTCAGTCCAGTCTCCAGGGCACGTCCGCAGGAAGCTTAACACAGGTGAATGAGCCCCACATCTTCATACTGAAGCAACTACAATGGCCCCAGCTCTTCTGGAAGTTGGATGTTTTCCCCCGGCTCCAAAACACCTGCTTAAACTTGTTCTTAAAAGTTTTACGTTCCATTGAGAGCATGACCGAAACTCTGCACATGGAGAGAGGGATGAACAGGTCAAAAGCAATAATGCTTTTGTTATTAACTGAGAGCATCCCATAATCCAACCCACGCTCCTTTAAGGTGCACGTGTGTCCTCTCGAATGCTAGTGGTCTCTGTCTCTCTCTCCCTCCCTCCCAGTTCCGGGAATTCTCCCCAACCAGTGGACACTGCAGTTGAGGAAACCTAGTAAATCCCCAGTTACTGCTTTTTATGGCCTTGGAAACCCCTATCTCCTCCTGAGCTGCCTTCCCCAGTGATATGAGAATGTTGGGAAAAAGAACAGTCACTATTGTGAGAGGAAAAAAATGTTTTTCTAATAACTCTGCCAAACAACAGAACCATTCACTGAAGTTTGGGCCCTGTATCTATAAACTCCCATACAAAGAAAACAAAAGCAGCCAAGAGGAAAAGAGGTGGGGGAGGGAGGAATCTTCTGTTGTGCCAGTTTAATGAGCATAAGAAGATATTTTGAGGCCACAGATGCTGAAGGGTGATCCAGTTAGCTTAGGCCTTAGTGCTAATGAAGTACGAGTGAAGATCAAATTCTCCAACTAAGTGAGTTATCTTTGTCCAGAGGCAAATGTTATTGGCCACAGGCCCTGCCTTGAAAATCTCAGTAACTTCTTGCCAGCGTGTATTCTTGGTCACCAGAGCCCTAGGAAGAAGTGGTTATGGCTTGACATTATCCAACTTCGCTTCTAAAAACATAACTCCCATCCTATACACTACTATAGCCTAAGAGTTACATCTTTGCTTATAGAAGGTGGTACTTTCCCCACATACAGTGCAGCGACCTCCCTGATTTTTCATTAGGTCTTGGCTTAGCAGTAACTGGGACTATGCAGCAAGGGTTAAGCTGAGGTTGAGGTCTATCACGATTCTAAGAGTCAAGAACCACTTGTGATGGATTAGCGTTGCCCCTGGCCAAAGCACATCCTTGCCACACCTCTGAAGTGCTAGCGAGTCTGGTTTTCCCTTAATAGGTCATGAGATGCCTAAGAGGAAAGAACTGAAATGCATCTAGAAGAAAGTGGTAAACAGGGATTTCAGTTTCTGGCAGAAATAAGAAAGGACTGAATGAGAGGTATCATAGCCAACCTCCAAGATGATCTCTAGTGATCCCTGCATCTCGATACTCATGCCTTTGTGTAACCCCCTCCTACAATTAATAGAAGTGACCTCCTGACTTGTATAACCAGAAAGATTTCATAAGACTATGACTTCTGAGGCTAGGTCATGAAAGACATCGCAGTTTCCACCTTGTTCTCCCTTGGGTCACTCACTCCAGAAAAAGCCAGCTGCCATGTCAATAGAACACTCAAGAAACCCTATGGCAAGATCCATTTGGTAGGAAACTGAGGCCTCCTGCCCACAGTCAACACTGAATGGTGAGCCATGTGTGTCCGCCATGTTGGAAGTGGATTCTCCAGCCTCAAAGCCCTGGCCAACATCCCACTGCAACCTCACGAGAGACCATGGGCCAGACCATCCAATCTCAAGTTGCTCCTGAATCCCTGACCCCCCAGAAACTGGATGAGCTAACACGTGTTCATAATTGCCTTAAGCTTCTAGATTTGTGGTAATTTGTTGCACATCAATAGATACCTAATTCAAGAAGTAAAAGATTAGCCATGCAGGAAAGATGTAGAGTCAACATCAGGAGTAATTTTTTACCTGTGAGAATTGATCATTTGCTCGATCAGTGTTTACTAAGTGCCTTCTAGATGCCAGGTACTGTGACTGTACTTTGTGCTACACACCTGTCCTGCCTATGGAGAGAGAGGGGAGAAGAATAAACACTAACAGGACAGACTATCAGATTTCTGTCACCTGGATCCCAGGGTCCATGTAAAAGCAAGTCTCGCTGACCTGGCCCCTGAAATCTGGAAATTCAGAGATATTACTTGCTGTCCTAAAAACCAAAATGATCCCTGTGGCTTTTGACTGTACTGTATAAGCCTTATCCTTTAAGTGTGAGGGTTTAAACCTGGTTAAATCTTAGATCCTCTGGAAGGGCCCTCGTGAGTTTAGTATGTGAATCTCAGATCCTGTGGGGAGAGGTCAAGCTGGGAGGGGAGGAGATTGTGGGGCACGAAGGGCAGGAGGACCTGCAGAGAGTGGTGGCAGGAGATGCATTTTGTAAAGTTTATATCCAAGTCTGGTGAGTGCTTGGCACATCTAAAGCAAAATATGAAATCCAGTTTTTTAATCTAAAAATCGGGGTGCCTGGGTGGCTCGTTCGGTTGAGCGTCTGACTTCAACTTAGATCATCATCTTATGGTTCATGGGTTTGAGCTCTACGTGGAGCTCTGCTAACAGCTCAGAGCCTGGTGCCTACTTTGGATTTGGGGTCTCCCTCTCTCTCTGTCCCTCCCCACTTATTCTCTCTCTCTCTCTCTCTCTCTCTCAGTGGTGAGCACTGAATAACATATAGCATTGTTGAATCATCCGTTATATTGTATATCTGAGACTAATATAACACCGCATGTTAACTATACTTGAATTTAAAAAATAAATTTTAAAATAAAAGGTACCATGTACTGCGTAATGATTTCTCTAAGGGTCCTCAGGATGAGGGGCTAAGAAAATCCACGTGACTCACCCAAGGGTGTGTGGTTGTTAAGCAGTACAGCCTGGTTTTGTACCACGTGCTCTGGTTCCAAAGTTCATGGTTCCCCACCCCCACCTTGCATATTAAAGAATATGAAATGGGACTTTCCCCCAACTCTTCCCCTTTTCATCTCATATGGAAACTGGGAAAAACACAAGAAGATTCGAGCATGCTGTTCATATTTCTCGAACAGGTGGCTCATAGATTTTTTTTTAATGAACTTTCCTTCTTAAGTGCTGTAAATGAAAAAAACTATGTGAAAAATTATTAGCAGATTGGAAAGGAGAGGCCAATTTCTTTCAAGTGAATATGGGGTTTGATGAGAAGTTCTGAATGCTGTTTTGGAAACCAGATCACTGGCAAAGAAACAGAAAATGCAAACTCACAGAGACAATTAACTCGCTTTCAAACATATACCAGGGAGTGGCAGAAAGACCAGAGCCCCCACTTTCAGCCCATTCGTACTGATCCCAGTTCGGTCATCCAGAATTTTGAGAAGGAGAAGGAGATGTGAAGTATGATGCAGAGACAAGTGTAATCACCACATAGGCAACAACCTTCTGGAATGAACGGTTTATATTTGCTCAAGTCAAGCACGGAAGAAAGCTTCAGTTCTAAGTGTTCCCCAGATCTGACCCAAGTCATCTTGTGTCTATCAGGAGCACTGGCCATGAAGAAAAAGTCTCTTTGCTTCCCCAGGTCGTCCCCCTGCTCAATCCTGAGGCATGGAAACTTAAGGCTACTCTTTTGTCTCGTTTTAATAAAATCATCCCCTTTTTCTAAACACAGCAGTTAACAAAGGCTCAGTTTGAATCTATTACTGGAAAATGAAAAGTGAGGGGTTAAAGTATCGTGTGTATAAGTAGAGAACTAAGGGGCACCTGGGGGACTCAGTCGGTTGAGTGTCTGACTTCAGCTCAGGTCATGATCTCGTGGTTCGTGAGTTCGAGTTCCATGTCTGGCTCTGTGCAGCCAGCTTGGAGCCTGGAGCCTGCTTCAGATTCTGTGTCTGCCCCTCTCCTGCCTATGTTCTGTCTCTCTCTGTCTCTCAATAAGAAATAAATGTTAAAAAAAAAAAAAAGAGAGAGAGAGAGAACTAAAATGAAAATGTGACATTATATCTTTTGCTCTTTTAAACCATTTTCCTGAAGGGGAAAGAAGCCTGCAGTGTGGAGGAAGGCATCCCTCCTGCCTTCCCAGCCGCACAGCCTCTCTGGCAGGCAGCCCGCTTCAGACCACCTGTGGAAAGGCCACCTCTTCCTGCAGCTGCTGCCCTACATGGGAAGCACAGGGCAACAATTTTCCTCTTAGAGTCAGGAAGTTTGAGGCTCTTTAAATGTTTATTTATTTTTGAGAGAGAGTATATGAGTAGAGGCGGGGCAGAGAGAGAGGCGCACAGAAGATCCAAGCAGGCTCCCCTGCTGACAGCAGCGAGCCAAAAGCAGGGCTCAAATTCACTAACCAGAGATCATGACCAGAGCTGAAGCCAGACGCTCAACCGATGGAGCCACCCAGGTGCCCTAAGTTTGAGGCTTTTTAAAAGCTCATACAATATTCCCCCCTTATTTGTGGTCAAGAAGACCCCAGTTGGTTTTTGGGTGGGGAGGACCTGGGACTTGACACTCATTAACCAGAACTTCCGGTTGATTGTTAACCTTTCGACCTGATAGGCACACCCATTAGATCCCTGACTTGGCTCTGTCTGAAATTGGTGTCTTGCTTGAAAACCATTCTCAGCATCAGAATTGCCCTCTCATTCCTCAAAGGGAAAACTCATTTCCTGTTAGAATGTGATGGCCACAGGAGCTCAGAGAAATGTTTTAAAGGCAGGAAGAAAGGGAAAAAAGAATCTTGTTCAGACAGATGAGGGCTGCGGTCTCCAGTCACACCTGAAGGAGAACACAGAGAAACCTAGAGTAAGCCCATTAACATCATCCCTTCATCATTTTCTTCTAAATGACCTAAATTCTGAGCTCTTCACCTCCCTAAAAAATTACTGCATCTTTTCAGGTGCCTAACTGCCATCTGTGCATCTTTTTTGGTGTGGTATTTGCTCAAACTTCCCCATGCATCAGAGGGCTTCCTGAAGGCACGCTGCCAGACACCATCCCCAGCGTTTCTAATTCAGCAGATTCGGGGAAGCCTTGAGGATTTCATTTCGGATCAGAGCACAGGTGATGCAAATCCTGCTGGTCAGGACCACATTTTGAGAACTGTCTAGACCACATTGGCCGCCTTATCTCAATCACCGAAGAGTGCTATGTTTACTTATTCAAAAGTGGGTAGGGCCCCCCAAGAATGTAGAAAGCTAGAAAAACCATCACTCCCACCACTGCAACAAAAAATAGACAAATAGAACAAGGAAACAGAATAGAGTCCAGACATTAGTCCACACATATATGCTCAACTGACTTTCAACAAAGATAGAAAGGCGATGGATGGAGAAACCATAGCCTTGTTCAACAAACAGCTGCGACAATTCGATATTGGGATGCGAAATAAGTATAGATCTATACCTTACACCTTATGTGAAAATAAACTCAAGATAGAGGGCAGACAGAAATGTAACAACTATTACATATCTGGAGGAAAATAATCTCTGAGACCATGGGATTTGGTAAATATTAGATATGACACCAAAAGCACAATTCACAAGAGACTGAAAAATTGAACTCCATCCAAATTATTAATATCTGCTGTTCACAAGGCACTGTTAAGAGAATAAATAGGCAGGTCCCCAACCTGAAAAAAAAGAACTGCGAAGTGCATATATGGTAAAGCACTCAGGTCTAGGATATATCAACAACTCCCAAAACTTGACAGTAAGGAAAACAGTCCAATAAAAAGTGACCTCAGATTTGAAAGATACCACACCAAAAAAGATGTATGGATGGCAGTTAGGCATCTGAAAAGATGCTCAATGCTAGCTTTAGGAAGATAAAAATTAAAACCACACTGAAACTGCTATATGCCTGTTAGAATGACTGACATTAAAATAATAATAGTGATAATAATAATAACACTTGAAAATATCAAGTGCTAATGATGATGGAAAGTAATTGGAGTTTTCACACCAACTGGTGGGAAAACAAAATGGTTTCACCACTTTGGGAAACGATTCAGTTTCTCAGGGAAGCAAACTCACACTTCCCACACGTGATCCAGCAATCCCATTTCCAGGTATTTACTCAAATAAAAAATTACAGTCACATGAAAACCTATATGCAAATAACTCTAACAACTTTACTGGTGATCACCAAACACTGGCAACAATCTGAAGTCCCTCAGCTGAGGGACAGATAAACAAATGGGTGGACACCCATACAAGGGAATTCTACACAGCAACGAAGAACAAATTGCTGGCACAATCAGCAACCCAGATCAATCTCAAATGCACCATGCTAAAGGAAAATACCAAAAAAAAAAAAAAAAAAAAAAAAAAAGCTAAATTCAAAAGGCTATATACTATATTATCTGATTCCACCCAAATGACATTCTGGAAAAGACAAAACTGTAGGCACTGAAAAGAAATCAGTGGTCGTCCCCTCACACATCACACACATTTCATGTAGTGCACTATGAAAGGGAAAGATAATGGGGGAATTTGGGAGTGATAGATAGAGCTATTCCAGATTTTGATCATGGTAGTGGTTACATGATGGCATGTATTTGTCCAAATTGGCAGAAATGTATGCTAAAAAAACGGGTGAGTTCTACTGTCTAGAAATATTGCCTTAACATTTTTTAAAAACAGGGAAAAATTAGGGAGGACCTCCCATATCCTCAGCCCTGTGGCCAGAGCCAGTGGAGATAGGAAGAGCTGCCCTGAGGACTTAGAATGAGCTTAATGATCTTAACCGTTTACAAAAGACTGCTGAGAACTCAGGAGAGCAGAAGAGATGGTAAACTCCAGAGAGAGCTCGGGTACCTGGCACAAAGCCCGTTCCCTCTGCCCGCTAGCTCCACCTTGAGCCTGAAAGCTTTTGTTCTTCTGCTCCTGCTCTCACCAGCCTAACAGGGTCCATCCCGACAATGCTCACAAAAGTCACGTTTTTCCTCCCTCCCAGCTTCCAGTAAGTCACTCCTCCCTTCTCAAGACATTGGGGTGAATGTAAACTAGTACAGCCACTCTGGAAAACAGTGTGGAGGTTCCTAAAAATATTAACAATAGAACTCCCCTATGACCCAGCAATAGCACTGCTAGGAATTTACGCAAGGGATACAGAAGTGCTGATGCATGGGGGGCACATGTACCCCAATGTTCATAGCAGCACTGTCAACAATAGTCAAATCATGGAAAGAGCCTAAATGTCCATCACCTGATGAATGGATCAAGAAGATGTAGTTTATATATTCAATGGAGTACTACATGGCAATGAGAAAGAATGAAATCTGGCCATTTGTAGCAACGTGGATGGACCTCGAGGGTGTCATGCTAAGTGAAATAAGTCAGGTGGAAAAGGATAGATACCATAGGTTTTCACCTATAAGTGGAACAGGAGAAACTTAACAGAGGACCATGGGGGAGGGGAAGGAGGGAAAATAGTTGGGAAGAGGGAGGGAGGCAAACCATGAGAGACCCTTGAATACTGAGAACAAACTGAGGGCTGATGAGGGAGGGGGAAAGAGGGAGGGGGGTGATGGGCATGGAGGAGGGCACTTGTCAGGATGAGTACTGGGTGTTACATGGAAACCAACTTGACAATAAACTATAACAGAAAAAAAAAAAGACACGGATCCCTCTGTCTCCCAGTCGAAAGCTTTCCCATCCTTTAAGGTCTAAATTTCCACAAAAGCTTTATTTAATCAGTCCACTGGGATCTCCTCTTCTCCTAGCACTTGGAGTCTTTACTATTCAATTTGCTATCCATTCACTAAACATTTATTTCTGAGTACTTGATGTGATGCTCACTTTGTTTCCGCAGCTACATGGCTACTTGCTTTCAGAAAAGAAGAAGCCCTTAAGATTTCCTGTGTGTCCTTCTCCCTCACCTTGCCTCTAACACACCCACTGCTTAGCTCCAACCATAATTAATTGAATGAAATACTGAAGTACTGGCAATAGTAAGAGAATTAATGTTGTATTAAACACATTGCAATTCATTTGCTTATAGCTCAAAATACTTGTGAATTTCTTCCTCATGGACAAAGTGGTTAAAATGTCTTTTCTCAAAATAAAATCCGTCCTGGTTCTAAACAATTTAACAATCCCTAAAGGACCCACAGTTTTATAGCAAATACATGCATCTTTGGATATGTGACTGTTTCCATGTACTAGATTCCTTTCATGATAGCACATGGGAATGAGGTTTGGGTTGTTTTCCTTTAAAAAAAAAAACAATAATCAAACAAATTCTACATATTTCTTTTATCCTCTAGAAGTCCTTGACTAAGCATCTGGAGCTCGTTGGCACCCTCTATGGATGTTTCTTATTTTCATGCCTGCTTATGTTTAAATTAGATAGACCAATTTAATTAGTCTTTCAATACAGCAGAACAGCAAAGCAAGAACATCATGCTGGGTTATTGCCAACCTAATCCGAGTCTCATGCTGCATTCCATTATTCATTCTTTGGTTATTCTACAGTAAATTATAAATGGGAAATGCTGTATTGATGAGGAATTATTTGATTGCAAGTAAACTGCCCTGTCTTTAGAAATTTTCTTTTTTTTAAATTTATAATAGTTTATTGTCAAATTGGTTTCCATATAACACCAGTGCTTCTCCCCACAAGTGCCCCCCCCCATGATTTTCTAACCAGTACTTAAATTCTTCCCTCTGTTGAAGTTTTAGTGATAGGGAACCTATCCATCCTGTTTGGCTTGGATACATGGACCACCTCCAATACTATTAGAGAGACGTGTGTGAATGGGTTTGAGAACTGTGTTCTTCCCTGCCCAGCATCACTGAGCTACATGAAAAGGCTGTGTACACCCCTAAAAGCAAAATGGAGGCGAGTTTTAAAATGGCATTGGAAGTTACAGAGGACTTGTCCAAACTGATCATTTTGTCACAGGCCAGTCCCTTCTACGTATAGCTCACAGGTGTGATTTGAGGTATTAGCTCCTGGCAGACAAACTAAAATAGGTAGGAAAATATTACTGTATCAGTAAGTTTAAAATAAAATCAATTAGAATCCCTGGAAGCTTGTTAAAAGCACAGGTGGCTGGCCCCAAGCAAGCTCTCATTCAGGACGCCTGGGTGGGGGATCAGGGGCTAAAAATCTGCATTTTTAAAAATATATAACTTACTGTCAAATTGGCTAACATACAGTGTGTACAGTGTGCTCTTGGTTTTTGGGGTAGATTCCTATGGTTCATTGCTCACATACAACACCCAGTGCTCATCCCAACAAGCGCTCTCCTCAATGCCGTCACCCATTTTCAGTTCTCCTCTACCCTTCCCCCCATCAATCCCGATTGTTCTCTGTATTTAAGGGTCTCTTATGATTTGCCTCCCTCCCTCCCTGTTTGTAACTATTTTTTCCCCTTCCCTTCCCGCATAGTCTGCTGTTACATTTCTTAAGATCTACATATGAGTGAAAACATATCTGTCTTTCTCTGACTTATTTCACTCAGCATAATACCTTCCAGTTCCACTCATGTTGCCACAAATGGCATGGTTTCATTCTTTCTCATTGCCAAATAGTATTCCATGGTATATATAAACCACATCTTCTTTATCTACTCATCCGTTGATGGACATTTAGGCTCTTTCCATTATTTGGCTATTGTTGAAAGTGCTATTATAAACATTGGGGTACATGTGCCCCAATGCATCAGCACTTCTATATCCCTCAGATAATTCCTAGTAGTGCTATTGTTGGGTCATTAGGGGAGTTCTAGTGTTAATTTTTTGAAGAACCTCTATACTGTTTTCCAGAATGGCTGCACCAGTTTACATTCCCACCAACAGTGCAAGAGGTTCCCTTTTCTCCACATCCTCACCAGCATTGTTGTTTCCTGAGTTGTTCATTTTAGCCACTCTGGCTGGTGTGTGGTGGTATCTCAATGTGGTTTTGATTTTTATTTCCCTGATGATGAGACATTGAGCATCTTTCCATGTGTCTATTGGCCATCTGGATGTCTTCTTTGGAAAAGTATATATTCATGTCTTCTGCCCATTTCTTCACAGGATTTTTTGTTTTTCTGGTGTTGAGTTTGGTAAGTTCTTTGTAGATTTTGGACTAACCCTTTATCTGATTATGTCATTTGCAAATATCTTTTCCCATTCCATTGGTTGCCTTTAATACTCCACTTACAGTAATAAATCATCCAGACAGAAAATCAATAAAGAAACAATGGCCCTGAATGATACACTGGACCAGAGGGACTTAACAGATATATTCAGAACTTTTCATCCTAAAGCAGCAGAATACACATTCTTCTTGAGTGCACACAGAATGTTCCCTAAGATAGATCACATACTGGGTCACAAACAGCCCTCAATAAATATACAAGAATCGCATCACACCATGCACATTTTCAGATCACAATGCTATGAAAATTGAAATCAACCACAGGAAAAAGTTTGGAAAACCTCCAAATGCCTGGAGGTTAAAGAACATCCTACTAAAGAATGAATGGGTCACCAGGCAATTAAAGAAGAAATGTAAAAATATATGGAAACAAAGGAAAATGAAAGTGCAACCATCCAAAACCTTTGGGATGCAGCAAAGGCAGTCCTAAGAGGAAAATACATTGCAATCCAGACCTATCTCAAGAAACAAGAAAAATCCCAAAAACAAAATCTAACAGCACATGTAAAGGAACTAGAAGCAGAACAGCAAAGACACCCCAAGTCCAGGAGAAGAAGAGAAATAATAAAGATCAGAGCAGAAATAAACAATATAAAATTAAAAAAAAATACAGAACAGATCAATGAAACTAAGAGCTGGTTTTTTGAAAAAATAAAATTGGTAAACAGCTAGCCAGACTTCTCAAAAAGAAAAGAGAGAGGACCCAAATAGATAAAATCATTAATCAAAATGGATTTATCACAACCAATACCTCATAAATATAAGCAATGATCAGAGAATACTATGAAAAATTATTTGCCCACAAACTGGACAACCTGGAAGAAATGGACAAATTCCTAGACATCCACACACTATCAAAACTCAAAAAGGAAGAAACAGAAAATTTGAACAGACCCATAACTAGTGAAGAAATGGAATCAGTTATCAAAAATCTCCCAACCAATAAGAGTCCTGGACCAGATGGCTTCCCAAGGGATTTCTACCAGACATTTAAAACGAGTTAATACCTATCCTTCTCAAGCTGTTCCAAAAATAGAAATAAAAGGCAAACTTCTAGACTCATTCTATGAAGCCAGCATTATCTTGATTTCCAAACCAGACAGAAACTGCACAAAAAAGGAGAATTACAGGTCAATATCCCTGATGTACATGGATTCAAAAAACAAGATACTAGCAAATCGTATTCAACAGCATATAAAATGAATTATACACTATGATCAAGTGGGATTCATTCCTGATCTACAAAGCTGGTTCAATATTTGCAAATCAATCAATGTGTTACATCACATTAATAAAATAAAGGATAAGAACCATATGATCCTGTCAATAGATGCAGAAAAAGCTCTTGACAAAATACAGTATTCTTTCTTCATGAGACCCTCAAAAAATTCAGGATAGAAGGGACATACTTAAACATCACAAAAGCCATGTGTGAAAAGCCCACAGCTAATATCATCCTCAGTGGGGAAAAACTGAGAACTTTCCCCCTGAGATCAGGAGCATGACAGGGATATCCACTCTTACCACTGTTGTTTCACATAGTGCTGGAAGTCCTAGCATCAGCAATCAGACAACAAAAGGAAATAAAAGACATCACAACTGGCAAAGAAGAAGTCAAACTTTCACTTTTTGTAGACGATATGATACTCTATATGGAAAACCTGAAAGACTCCACCAAAGGGCTGCTAGAACTGATACATGAATTCAGCAAAGTTGCAGGACACAAAATAAATGTACAGATATTGGTTGCATTTCTATACACCAAAAATGAAGCAACAGAAAAAGAAGTCAATCCCATTTACAATTGCACAAAGAACCATAAAATACCGAGGGATAAACCTAACCCATGATATTAAAGATTTGTGTGCTGAAAACTATAGAAAACCTATAAAGGAAATTGTAGAAGACACAAAGAAATGGAAAAACATTCCATGCTCATGGACTGGAAGAATACATATTGTTAAAATGTCATTATTACCCAAAGCAATCTACACATTCAATGCAATCCCAACAAAATTGCACCAGTGTTCTTCTCAAAGCTAGAACAAACTATCCTCAAATTCGTATGGAACCACAAAAGACCCCGAATAGCCAAAGTAATATTGAAGAAGAAAACCAAAACAGGAGGCATCACAATCCCAGATTTTAGCCTCTACTACAAAGCTGTCATCATCAAGACAGTGTGGTATTGGCACAAAAACACATAGACCAATGGAATAGAATAGAGAGCCCAGAACTGGACCCACAGATGTATGGCCAATTAATCTTTGGCAAAGCAGGAAAGAGTATCCAATGGAAAAAAGACAGCCTCTTTCGCAGGTGGTGCTGGGAGAACAGGAGAGCAACATGCAGAAGAATGAAACTATACCACTTCCTTACACCATACACAAAAATAAACTCAAAATGGATGAAGGACCTGAATGTGAGACAGGAAACCATCAAAACTCTAGAGGAGAAAGCAGGCAACAACCTCTTTGACCGCAGCAATTTCTTCTTGCTCCAGACCTCTCCGAAGGCAAGGGAATTAAAAACAAAAATGAACTACTGGGACCTTATCAAGATAAAAAGGCTCTACACTGCAAAGGAAACAATCAACAAAACTAAAAGAAAATCTGCATTTCTAATAAGCTTCCAAGTGACTACTGCAGCTCCTACTGCTGGGCCGACAAGCCAATGCTCTGAGCATCACTGGCTGCAGCAGACATCTGTGGTGACCTGGATCGCCAGAATTATAGGAGAGTTCTGCACTAGAGGGCAGGAAACAGGCTAAGAAGAGCAACAGAGATGTCTTTTATCCCTCTGCAGCCTAAACCACCCTCCTAACAGTAGCCCTGACAGCCCGGGGGAAGGAGATCCCCAAGGCATTGCCCATGGGCACCTCGCTGGCCCGCATCTCACCTCTCCACTCAGAAACCCACTTCTAGGAGCATGTCAGGGAGCAAGGGACTTGGGCTAGAGGAGGAGACTGGCAGGGCAGGGATCAGAGAACCATGACTGTGTGAGGAATGGGGGGCGGGGGGAGGTGGAGAGCACCAACAAACAGGAGAAGCTGGAATTCTCTGGCAACTGGAGCACCCGCTGTGTGGAGAACTACTTGGCCCAACTCTGGGACTCGGACCTGAACCATCAGGATGGCACTTGACCCGGGGTAAGGGGGCTAGGAGCTGGACATCCCACCCTCCCCACAGAGGCTCGGTTCTCCCCTGGGTGTGTGGGGTCACCCACCACCCTCATTTATGGTTAGCTTCTTCCATCTTCTCTGAGTAAGAGACTCTAGAGCCTTTCTTCCAGGGAAAAAAGGGAGAGCTTTAAAATGCACAAAGGCCTTGTCCCACCCACCCACCAAGGGTTGCCATTTAAATGGCTGGGGAAATGCCCTGGAAGCAGGTAGTTTTTAAAGCTCCCCAGGGGGGTTTTAACCTGGAGTCAAAACTGCTAACTGCTAGTGAATCAGATCTGAGCTTCTTGGCCCAAAAGAAGTCTGTATCCCAACATTCCCTGTCTTTCATCTGGTGATGAGGGCATTTCTACATCAGGAGATTTGCTTTATTCCAAAATCCAAAAGAACTATAAAAATGACATTTAAATAGGTCTCCTTTATTTCTCTTTAATAGGCAAAGGCATAGATAAGACTGCAGGGGAGGGCAATGCAATTTCTATGCCTTAGGAAAACAGACAGCTTTTGTGAATCCATTCCCCTCCCTGAAAGCTCAACCCCCTCTGGGCTTCGCCCACATCAACTGGTAAATTAGGTTTAGCAGGTACAAAAATAATTAGAACTAATATTGCATGACACTAGCTCTCAACCCAGGCTGCACATCAGACTCACTTGGAAAGTACTGAAATATGCCAGTGCCCGTGGCCCACCCAGATGAATGAATCACCATCTCTGGGGGTGAAGCCCTGGAGTGCTATTTCTTTAAAGCTCACCAGAGGATTCTAATGTGTAGCCAATACTGAGCAGCACTGGGGGAAAGGGTGGGTGGTGGTGCAAATAAAAACCAGGAGAGGCACTGAGGGACAGCGGCATTGACCAAGACAGTGGCTTCTGACTCAGTAGCTGCCGGTGACCTTAAATAAACGTTTGGGTTCCATGTTCTGGGGACATGACTCAGAACTGGGTATTCCACGGGCAGTATTGAAAGGATAAGGGAGAAGAAGGAATAGGAGCTGGTTTTCAGGGAAGGGGAGGGAGGGAACCAAGAGAAAAGGAGATTCTGTTCTATCCTAAATGATAAACTCTTGGCTCTGACTCTGATCCGATATGATCCCAACGTAAGCCTTTTTGCATGCCTTGGTCTCAGCTTTCCCAAAATTACATGTGTGGCTCTGAATTTGCAAGTTCCTTCTGGTCCTGACATTCTCTAGGTATGGTCCATCAAGATCACCTGAGTGTTAAATAGAAATGAACCTGGACCCCACTGCCAAGGGACAAGGAAAAGAGCTTCAGAGCAGTCTCTCCTAAGTTACCTAATGCAGATGCTGAAGTCTGAGAACTGATCCAAGGTTATTTCAAAGCTATCAACTATTTGAGAATGTTATCTCAAACACCACTTGGTAATGTCAAAAAAAAGGTAGCTGTGGCTTGAACTTCCTGTCCATGAAATTCACTTTTGGGGGGAACCCAGCCAACTGCATAAAGCAAATTCGCATACTGCAATCTATAGTTATATTCGGCTACTGTGTTTTTGTGTTTTGTTAGTTTCTGAGCTCCTTGGAAGTAGAAACCGTCTAACAGAACCTTGGTGTCACATGGCATGACTTACAGCACTTTCAGTGTTCTTGCTTTTCCTACAATTAACTTGTGTTCCTGGAAAGCTGTATGTCAATGGAATTCCCATCAATCAAGCCCAAAATGTACCTTAAATGCTATGTAAAGGAGCCCCATGCTGAGTACTTTTGAAGAGTGGCTAAATTTTTTGATAATGCTAATAATTACACCTTAATTCAAACTTGGTAAATCTAAATTTTAACGTAGCAATTTAAGTATAAAATAGAGGTTTTCTATATGCCCTTAATTTAAACCCTTAGCAAGGGGTTCTGGGCCTTGTTATTATAAATTCTGCTATAGTTCATGCTCCTTTAGAATACTTTCAGCAAAATGAGGGGTGTTTTATTGGTTTAAACTTCAGAGTGTTTCTGTGGTTGAACCACTTACACACACAGAACACTCCTAACTCTCACAAGGCCTAGGAGCTGCACAGTGTGATGAAATGAGCACAGTCATGGAGTTGGGAAGCCTCATTTCTTCTGCTTCACATCACCTTATTGTGTGCCCTTGGGGGAGTCTCTTTTCTGGGCTTCCATCTGTTTATCTGTGTGATGGAAATAACGGACTAGGTGATTCCTGAAGTCCCTTTCAGCTCTGGCATCCTAAGATTTAGGGCTCCTTGGAGAGTCTAGATCATCTGAGGTGGTCCAATTTAACAGCCCTAAAACCACTCTATCAGTGCTTTGGGCCAGCTTGAGGCAAACTCAGAGACTGAGATGTGGGAGAACCAAGCCCGTCGTGTGATTGCGTAGCTTGTGCACTGCACAACCGCACTCTGCCTCTGCTGCATTTGTCCCCAGCACAGGGCTGCGTTAGATCAGCTATGGCCTCAGTTACGTTAGATGCTGCCTGCTCCAGCCTGGCCCTGGTGATAGTGGGACCTTTAAACTGACGGACAACAAAGCACAAATTTTGTGGTTAACATCACGACACAAGAGTTACCCTTCAGGGCTCAGAGGAGACTTGGCTCATGGATGGAGATCATGTGCACATAAATATCACCTAGGTTCAGTGAGGAAGTCAGGGTTAGGGGGCATTTATGGAAGCCCAAAGGCTCGCAAGACAGAAGGGCATGTCTGAGAGTTGGCGGTGGGTGGAAACATTACTTAACACTCTACATGACCTGCTTCCTCCCTGGAGCCTGAGGTTAAAGCTGCTTAGAGCAGTGGTTCTCAAACCGGGCTGCTTTTTAGTCACCTGGGAATCTGGTGCGACCACATAGCCCTGACCTGGTCCCCGATTCAACGGGGCGAGGCTGGAATCTCTCTCATTTCAGTCTGTTCCCCAGGAAATCTGCTGCAGCCGGTATGGCCCAGACAGCTCTGCGGTGTTTGAGAAACAACGGTTTGAGCCATCACGCAGTACTGGGTAAGGAGTAAGCTCTGGAAAGGATCGGAATATGCTGCGTGATCATGACCAGAAATAGACAAACGCCAGGGGAAATGAAAGGATGTCGTGTGGAGCCTTCTGTCAGAGTGGCCGAGTGAACATGGACCCAGGCAGAAATCCTGAGGCCACCCAGTGGGTAGAGACAGGCCAAAGAAACGCTCCTGGCAGTGAGGACATTTACTGAGCGGAGCCAAGTTCTTGGAGGTGCTCAGGGCACACCAGGCCTCCTCCCCCCGGGACACCTCCCCGCCCCGGGACCCAACAGGAGCCCAAACTGGGCAGCTCCCTGAGGCACCCTCTCTCTCTGCCCTCCAGGTGCCTTTGGCAATCTTCTTTACTACAGTTCTTATTAGACCCTTGACCTGGGGCATCAGCAAGCCGGTCCCCTGGGGAAACTGGAATAGACTCAAGAATAAACTCTGGTGATGACCTTGAAAGCGACTTATTTTCTCCGTACCCGGAGTTACCCACGCGAATGTGCTGTGACATCTTTATTAGCTACCCTCAAAACCAGAAAGCGAGAAACAGAAAAAATGAACTCCGGGAGGGTAACTGTAATTCTGCCAGCAAATTTCAAGATAAAGCTTTTAGTAGGAAAATGTGAAAATCAAATGCACTCCCCTCAAGACCAAACGTCAGTTGGTGTCCGTTACAGGGTAATAAACTACCTGATTTATAAACCAGCCGTATGTTCTTATACCTACTATTAGAACTCAGTGTTACAGTTTGATAAATATATTGATTTTACTAAAGGAAAAAAAAACTCACAAAAAACTAACCTGAAGATAGCTTCAGGCTTTGGTCAAAAATTCATCTTGCAGAAAACAATCTTTGTTATGTTCCCCAGGATACCAATTAGGGATGTCATTTCTAAGTATTTATTTTAGGCAAATGTTCTACTTCATAAAAAATTTCAACTCAGGAATTTAAAAGCCTGAATAGATCTAGGATCTTTTGAAAACTCAGTAATTCAAAAAAAATAATCCATGCATTTCCAATTTAAATCCAAGTCTTCCATGGAGTTTGAGAAACTGATTCTAAAATTTACAGAAAAAAAAATGGCCAAAAATCGCAAAAAAAAGAAAGAAAGGTTAACAAACCAGGAAAAAAGAATGAGAGCTTCGTCTATCAGACACTAAGATTTGTTTCACAGATAAAGCAATTAAAACCATGGATATAGACTCAGGGATGGACAGACACCCCAAAAGAATAAAACAATGGTAAGACAATGGATAAGGAAATGGGGTGAGGGGCGCCTAGGTGGCTCAGTCGGTTAAGTGTCCGACTTTGGCTCAGGTCATGATCTTAAGATCAAGCCTCACATTGGGCTCTGTGCTGACAGCACCTGAAGCCTGCTTTAGATTCAATAGAATTAGACCCGAGTGTATAAAGCAAAACACTGAAACTTTTACTTGAAGGATAAATGAAAAAGTATCTCTGTTATTTAGACAGGGAAGGCTTTATTAAAACAGAATGCAAAAAAACACAAATATAATATTTAAAATGTGAAACTGCACAGAAGACACCATAAATAAATTATAGCAAGCCACAGACACTGTGAGAAGATACTTACAACATATAACAGACTCAGAGCTGGTAGTGCAGTTTATATACATTCTTCTCAGGGGACATACAGGTAGCCAATAACCCTGGCAGGATCCTCAACCTTTTTTTTTTTTAATTTTTTAAAAGTTTTTTAATTTTAATATTTTTCTTTTATACTTTATTGTCAAGTTGGTTTCCATATAACACCCAGTGCTCATCCCCATCACCCTTCTTCCCCTCTCCCCCTCCCCATCAGCCTTCAGTTTGTTCTAAGTATTCAAAAGTCTCTCATGGTTTGCCTGCCTCCCTCCCTCTCCCCAACGATTTTCCCCCTTCCCCTCCCCCATGGTCCTCTGTTCAGTTTCTCCTGTTCTGCTTATGAATGAAAACATATGGTATCTGTCCTTCTCTGCCTGACTTATTTCGCTTAGCATGACACCCTTGAGTTCCATCCACGTTGCTACAAATGGCCAGATTTCATTCTTTCTCATTGCCATGTAGTATTCCATTGTATATATAAACTACATCTTCCTGACAGGATCCTCAAGCTCATAAGTATTCAGAGAAATACAGATTAAAATAATAATGGCATGCCATGTCATACTTTCTGGTTGGCAAAAATTAAGATCTGGCATTAACAGATATTGCTGAGAGTATAAAGAAACAAACTTACTGTCAGGAGGGGTGTGAATGAATATAACTATGTTGAAGGCCATACAGCCATGTTATACTGACGCTGACGATGTATATGTCCTACAACCTAGCTGTTCTATATACTGTATACACTGTACGCTGTGATATACCCAAAGAGACACAAAGACTTTCACTGAAACAGTGTTGGTAAAACACTGAAACCAACTTAAACGCCCACCAAGTGCATGGATGAAAATTGTGATACTGTCATACAATGAATATCATTTAGTAGTAGACATACTCTAACACATTTTTAAAGCGTAATAATCCCTTTAAAAAGCAAGCTATGAGAGAGTCTGGGTGCCTCCATCAATTAAGCATCTAACTTGATTGAAAATCTCTTGGTTTGTGAGTTTAAGCCCCGAGTCAAGGTCTGCACTGACAGTGTGGAGGCGTCTTGGGAGTCTCTCTCTCCCTCTCTCTCTGCCCCTCCTCCCTAATATGTGCTTTCTCTCTTAAAAAAAAATAAACATTAAAAAAATAAATAAAGGGGTGCCTGGGTGGCTCAGTCGACTGAGCCTCCAGCTTCAGCTCAGGTCATGATCTCACAGTTCGTGGGTTCGAGCCCCGCGTCGGGGTCTGTGCTGACAGCTAGCTCAGAGCCTGGAGCTTGTCTTCAGATTCTGTGTCTCCCTCTCTCTCTGACCACCCCCCCTGCTCGTGCTATCTCTGTCTCTCAAAAATAAATTTAAAAAATAAATAATAAAAAGTAAGTTAGAAAATATATAAGGTATCAGACAGTGTATATAAAATCTAATTCACAAAACATTGATGGATATGCAGGCACACATGTCAAAAACAAACAAACATAAGAATGAGCTAAATACCAACATCAGCTTGGGGGTCACCTCTGGGGAGAGAGGAAGAGCAGAAATCCCTCTTCAAGGGGACTTCAACAGTATCTGATGCTTTCTTTCTTTAACCAAGCTAATGCAAAATATGGAAAGCCAATGTTAAATTTTTATATTTGCTAACTAGGGGTAATCAGATTGCCACTAAATTGTGGTTGCTTTTTCACCTACTGGAAATATTTTCAGCATTTTTAAAGGTTCTATGTTGCCCATGTGCTGATGAGCATTTGTTTTGAATGTGCCACATTAGCATATGGCAAGAACTCAACCTCAGTCCACTGAATTTGGAGACAGGACCGTGAGCATTCCGTTAAGTGACCGTCTGGCACAACGCAACTTTACAACTGACACAATTTATAGATTAATTGTTCTGCACAGCTATAGTTATTAGCCAGTGTCTAATGGTTAGACAGTTTGTAAGTGAGCAATGTCGGAGCACAGTCTAGGGTTGGGGTGGGAGAGTGAGTTTTATCACTGTTCCAAGAGGACACTGCTGATCTCCCACGTTCATTGTTCTCTGACTTCCTTCTGCTCCTAAGCCATTTTGACACCACAAAACTTGGTTCGATAAAATAGGCTAGAAGTATAAAGTTCATGGCAAGTGATTTGACCAGATAGTTCCACTCCAAAACAAAAAAAAATTCTTTTTTTTAAAAAATTTTTTTTAATGTTTTATTTATTTTTGATACAGAGAGTGACAGAGCATGAGAGGGGGAGGGGCAGAGAGAGAAGGAGACACAGAACCAGAAGCAGGCTCCAGCCTCTGAGCTGTTAGCACAGAGCCTGATGCGGGGCTCGAACCCACGAACATGAGATCTGACCTGAGCCGAAGTCAGATGCTTACCCGACTGAGCCACCCAGGTGCCCCCCAAAAAAAAATTCTAAAGAAATTTTTGGGGGCATCTGGGTGGCACAGTCGGGTAAGCATCTGACTCTTGATTTCGGCTCAGGTCATGATCTCACGGTTCATGGGTTTGAGCCCTGTGTCAGGCTCTACACTGACAACATGGAGCCTGCCTGGGGTTCTCTTTCTCCCTCTCTCTCTGCCCTTCCCCCACTCATGCATGCTCTCTCAAAATAAACTTAAAAAAAAATTAGTTCTATACAAATGCTTTCTATGGTAATACTCACCACTGCCAGTAAATCTGGAAAACTGAATGCTTATCCACTGGAAAATAATTAAGCAAACTATCAAACTGATAGAATACAAATGGCAATTACAAAGACTACATAACAAAATTTAAAAAGTTTGCTTAAAAAGCAAAATTAAAACAGTACACTGTCACGATACCTTTGTAAAAAAGGTGTCTCCTAGGAGTTTAAGATCAGCAGACATATAAAAGTTAAAATAGTTATGTCAGCACTGTATTATTATAAACATTATCTCAGTCTTTTCTTTGGCATTTGGATACATTTATTTCTGTTTTGCTAATAACTTTGAGCTGTAATGCACACACCATACAACTGACCCATGTAAAATGTAGCTTCGATGGTTTTTAGTCTGTGCAGAGTTGTCACACCATCCCCGTAGTCAATTTCAGGACACCTCATTACACCCAAAGAAACCTCCATACCCTTTACCTGGCCTCTCCCGTCTCCCTCCCTCCAGCCCCTGGCAATCACTAATTTACTTTCTATCTCTATGAATTTGCCTATCCTAGACATTTCACATAAATGGAATCCTACAATATGTGGCCTCCTGTGTCTGACTTCTTTCACTTTGCAGACTCTTTTCAAAGTTCATCCACATTATAGCATTGTAGCAAGTGTCAGTACTTCATTTTGTTTTATTGCCAAATAATATCCCATTGAATGAATATACCACACTTTGCTTATGCGCTCCTGTTCTCGCAACAATAAACACACTCTGTGATGGAGAGAGTTTCAGAGAGTATTCCACCAGGCCTATTCTGACATGGATTATTTCTGGTGGCTGAAAGTGATCTCAGGGCTGCTACAGACATCCATAGGGTCTAGGTCTATGGGGTCATGACTGGGGCTTAGCTGGCGGGTAGAAAGACCAGACGTAAGGGGCTGTGACCTGGGGACCAGAAGCTGTAGGGGTTGAATCAACTGTTGGTGCAGTCCGGCAGAGAAAAAGGAAAACGAGGTTTTCTGGCACAAGTAGTAGGTGGGAGTTGGGAAGGACAGTGTAGGGCAGAAGACGGGCAGAAGTCCCTAAGGTGACCAGCTGCCCAGGGTGGTCCGGCTGCAGGAGCAAGGGCCCAAGCACAGGCTTGGGCTCGAGAGCAGACCCAGAGCATGAAAAGCCCTGGGACACAGAGCAAAAGCGCAGGGCGTGGATCTGGCTGTGGGCTCAGAGTGGCCCTCCGCTAGAGAAAGCCCAGTCAGGGCAGAGCCAGGCTCCTCAAGCAGGGGATTCGGAGCCAGAGGAAGACAAGGTGGGGCAGAGCTCACGACGATGCTGTCCCTGGGTTCCGCAGACTGAGCCTTCATGGGAGGTAACAGTTACAGACATCATGCAACGCCAAGGGCGGCCCCCGCTGATTGTCTACTGTGCACCAGGCACGGTGACAGGTGGTCTAACCTATATTATCTCATTAATCCTCACTACCACTATTAAGGCAGACACCACTCTCATTCTAATTGTACAGATTAGAAATTAAGACTTAAAGAGGTTAAGCAATGATACAAGAGACGGTGACAAAGCAGGCTCTGAACCCAACTCTGACTCCGAAGCCTGAGTCTGCAGCTCTGAGGAGGACAGTGACAGCGCGTCCAATCCCCGGTGGGCAGCTGTTCTTGGTGCTCCTGGTCTCTGAATCCCGGGATGAATCCACTTTTCATCCTGTGTATAGGACTTGAGGCCCACCAGGGGCTGGTGACAGGCAACGTGCAGCATCTGGAGCTGATCAGGAATGTGTCACGCCCATCCCTATCTGGAGTTTGTTTCCAAAGAAGCCCCAGGAGGCAGGCGGGGAGGATTAATCCGGTCAATCTGTTGGTACCTTTAGCACAATCTGGGTCCACTGGCTTTTACTGAATCTCCTCCTCCCCCATGGCACTGTGACAAGGACCTCTTCTCGGGGCACCACCAAGGACCTCCCCCATTGTTGACCTTTGAACAGGAGTGTGAGAACCAATGCCTTTGGGATTGGACGACTTGTTCTCCGGGTTCTCGCCTTCTCTCCCCTCTAATGGACAGATGTTTTCGCTCTCCCTGCTTTCTCTGCAAATCCTGGGAAGAGCTGAGCCAGCATATCCCAAGGCTCTGACGTGGGTCATTTATAAACCATTTCATTTCCATAAAATTTAAATGGAAAATAGATTCAGGTGAAGTGAGCCAGAAAACAAATGGGGAAGCAAAGAGGCCAAGTGGCCTTATTGCACGGTCAGTCACAGCCTGATCAAGCATGACTCACAGTCACCCAGGGTCCCGTGGGCCTGGAGCCCCGTGGTGGGCAGGGATTTCTGAGATGCAGGGCTCCTCCTGGCTCCTTGGCAGAGTGATTCTGCAAACGTCATCACCTTGGTTGGTATTCAGCTGGCATCCTATACCCTGGGAGGGCCTGTTAGGTTCATCATCAACCCTGGCCTTGCAGATGATGGATTAATGGCAGCCCTCGTCATTAATAAACATGAGACAAATTGTACATGCGGAGCGCTGAAATCAACCCAGTGTGTTCTGGCTTCTCATCACGGCCATCCAGGGCTGGCCTCACACAGGGGTAAAAGCGGCCGCCATGCGGTCTCACTGAAGGAGATGGAGAAACCCTTTACCAGTCTTCCCCACCAGTGCCTGGCATCTACCCTAGCAAGTCATTCTTTCCTCTCAAGAGACCATAGGAAAATAGAGAGACAGCAAGCCTTGGCTTTGGGGTCACGTGCCCAGATTTGGACTCTGGCAGTTACCAGTGGGGCACAATTACACAGCCTCTTTTTAGAAGATGCATAAGAAGAGGGTGATCCTAGGACTTACCCATGGAAAGCACTGAGCACAGCGCCTGGCACAGAGCACAGACTCACGGAAGGACAGCCGTGCCTGGGGTCACGGTGTGCTTTGGCCCTCTCCAGACCCCCCTCTAAGACTGAAACCCCGCCTGGGATGTGCCCTACCCTTAGTGCTTTGGTGCTTAGTGTGACTTTCTCACCTAATGGGGGAAACCTGTGGCAGCCACAGGCTCAGGAAAGAGGGAGGTTGGACGAGGAGCAGGAAATATTAGACCGGTCACTGGAGAGGAAAAGGCACTGAGAAGGGGAACTGGAAGTCTGAAGACAAGTGTCTCCACTCTGCTGAGGGCAACCTCCGTATCTATAGCAAAAACAGTTTTGGGAATGGGTGGAGTTCACCAACCTAAATGTCCAAGGATTTACAAGTGAGGTTTTTTTTTTTTTTAAAGAATTTAAAAGGGTTCTCTTTGAGAATTAATGTACATACGATGAAACTTATAAATCGTAAGTGTACACGTTGATGGGTTTTGACAGATATCTACACCAGTGTAACTACCACTCCAACCCGAACTGCCTTCCATGTGATGGCTCGAGGGCTTCCACACAGAGATCGTGAGTCAGAAACACACACTTGTGGGGACACGGACCTCCCCCTATGGCCCGGGTGCCTGAGGCAAGCCACAGCATGCAGAACAAAGGGATACCGAGAACCTGGAAAGGCATCAAGGGACTTAAAACAGTGAAACAGAACATAAGAACTGAGTCATTGGCTAACGGCTTCGATCTGCAGGGACTGTGAGGGCAGGGAATGTGGGCAGGAATCTGCAGGGAACACCACGGTGGTGGAGCCCTGGAACGGATCTGGACGCCTAGACGCCTTCCACCACCTGACTCCGCCAGGGCCCTGCCATCTGTCTTCAGTAAAACACATCACAGCTCGGTGCCTCGGTCGCCAAACCCGGACAATGGGAGCACACTGGACACTCTTCTGTGTCTTTTCCGGTTCTAACAACTTACACAATCTAGACTGGGCAGTTCCACCATGCGGTGACCCCAGATTCTCCCTCATTTACTTAACACTGACACAGCCTCCCCCGTGGCCGTCTGGTGCGCTCTGCAAAGCTAGAACTCTCCATAAAGAGAACATTAAAAAGCAGGAGCAGAGGCTCAGTTTACGCCAAGATAGTGGGACTTGGCTGACACAGTTTTCATGTCCTGGTGTCTGCTGAGAACTTCATATTCCTGTGCCCTCCTCCAAGGCATTTGGGAAAGTGGAACTTGAAAACATTTAAAAAAAACAAAGGGGATGTGAAAAGAAGAAATTCTGGTCTGCGTGATCTCAATGATTCTGAGTCTTCGCAGGAAAACTAGTTTTCATCCGGTATGTCTGAATTCTAAGGAACAGGCAAGGGCCAGTTCAATTGTTCTGTCTCCCAAGGAGCCCTGCCCAACCCGCTGGCCAGTGGGGTGCATGCGCACTTCCTGTGGCCTCTGCCTGAACTCCCCTTCTCGCCCATACACCTATACTGTGTTACCTGTGTCCCCATCTGTGATGGCCCCGCTTAGATGGTTACAGTCCTTTTCATCATTCACAGGCTGGAGGTTTTGTGCATGGTAAGTGCAATATCTTTTTAAATTTTATTTATGCATTCATTTTTTTTTTGCAACGTCTTTTTCTAAAATGGAGGATTAAGTGAACTATGTCCTTTAACAAAGGAAATTGCCTCCTACGATATTCAAGAGGAAACAATTACATAAAATGAACTCTTAAATCCTCCTGAATCTTCATTGCTGTGTCTGAGCCCACGAAATGCACCCAATCTCTCTAGCTAAAATGGCCAAACACCATCATACGAGTTGAAAGGGCATCTGAAATAATAAGGACAATAACTGCACGTATTTGTGTTGCCCCTTGACTTCTAGAAGGAAAGGAACAGCGACTGCAGCCAACTTCCTGGGAGGTGGTGGGGGGGGTCAGGGAGGTCAGGCACCTTTGACTCTACTCCTTAAAGCCACTTTTCTGTATTGTTAAATGTCTTCTTGTAAGCATATAGGGTTTTTTATTATTTAAATAATGTTTAATTCAAAACAGTTTACAGAGTTTCGACATTGATACACTCCTTTAATTACATGTGTATTATAATATACACAATGCATTATAATGCAGTTTGTGGTTGAAAAAACTAAATCTCAAGGAGATTAAATGACTTGCCCAAGAGTTAAGCGGAAAGCAAGAAAACAGTATGCTTATGTGACGAAGCATAGGAAAGAGAGAAATTCGTATTCCACTCACGTTCTAGTCCTTCCTGTGAGGACCTCATTATTAGCCAACATGATTTACTCAGTGCACACCCTGAGCCAGTGTCCGCCACCTCCTCCCAAGAGCTGGGAGGACCTTGCACATCACACTGGCTGCACAGTCCTCTGCACATGACATGTGTATGGAATGCACAAGGCTTGCTCAGGAACATCACCTAAATGGACTCTAGAAGGGCAGTGTTACTTTCTTTTCTCATCTGTACAATTTAGAAGTCATGGACCAAATGCCGTTATGTTCTTATCCCTAAACGACAGGTAAATGTTTTGCCAGTGACTCCGGGTACCCCCAGATAGGCACTGCCATTAACCAGAAATGTTTCTTTCTCAGTCTTGGTGTCAGCCCAATGATTCATTCTGTCAACATTAAACAGGTAGAAATAGGGTCAATGTCTAATTTTTCTATCTCAGATGAACACAAGAAGTGGAAAAAATATTTGTTTTTAATACCAGGGTCCTATACTTCTCTAAGCAAGGGGGCCGACGTTCCACAGACCGTGCTAGATGGATCATGCCTCAAGGAAGAGGAGCAAACTCAGAACAGCAGGTATGTTTGGCTTCCAAGAGTTTGCTTCGCTAGCTATTTGGAAAGACAGAGCCCACTCAGCACCCAGGCACGTAGCAGCCTCCTTCCTGGGTCTCCTGTTTGCTTCAGTGTAGGAGAGGCGATCGTCTCCAGCAACAAGGGTCTTTCACCCCAGCCATCAATGTCTTAAACAGTGAGTGTATCACCCCTTAGCCAGAACCAGCCAGGAAAGGCTATCATGTCCTCATAAAACCCCAGGGCTCAGATGGACCTTCAGAGTTATCTAG
The DNA here is from genome assembly GCF_006229205.1 of Suricata suricatta. Classification (NCBI taxonomy): domain Eukaryota; kingdom Metazoa; phylum Chordata; class Mammalia; order Carnivora; family Herpestidae; genus Suricata; species Suricata suricatta. Next base: position 92,744,136 of record NC_043703.1, on the reverse strand, counting down.
GTCAATAGCTTTCCACAACCTGAAATCCATCCCAGGCTTCTCCGGTAGATGTGTGGACAGTCCATTGAACAGAGCACTACTCACCTTAGATTAAGCAGCTTTAGGGGTGCCTGCGTGTCTCAGTGTGTTAAGCGTTTGACTTCTGCTCAGGTCATGATCTCACCATCTATGGGTTTGAGCCCCACGTGGGGCTCTGGGCTGCCAGCTCAGAGCCTAGAACCTAGAGCCTGCTTCGAATTCTGTGTCCTCCTCTCTCTCTGCCCCTCCCCTGCTCGAACTCTGTGTCTGTCTCTCTCAAAAATAAACATTAAAATAATTAAAAAAAAAAAAAAAAGGAAGCAGCTTTAGCTCAACAGGTCCTCGGTCAGCCAGCAAATGGAACTGCGCTGGCAGAATCTTCTCTTCCCTCTTACTTTTCAACTATCTATCCCAGCTGAAGTCTACCTCCCTCTTCCTCAAAGTTCTCCCACTGACCCTCTCCCTCTGAACTGTGTGCTACAAATACCCGGCAGTGCCTAGTCTGACGTAGGTCTCTATCACCTCTCAATCCAAATAGTAAGTTTCTTAAGGCTGGAGACCATACATTTTCCTCTCATCTGCTCTCCTGTCACCTCATCTGTAGGTGACCACACACTGATAGTGTCCACCAATACCTGCTGAGTAGGCAGGAAACACCTTGGCTGCTAAGGTCCTGTGTGCACATGCAGTGTGATGACTTCCTGACACCCAGGTCTGATCCCAGCCATCAGAATGGGTGACATCCATTAGCATAGTGGCCCCCAGTCCTCTTCCAAGAGACTGACTGCTCTGTTGCCTTCCCTTCCGCTCCTGGGAGCATGTGTTCCTGCTTTGGGCTAAGATACAAGTCATCGGTGTATTTGGGAGTGGGTGTCTATGAAGTTTGCGATCACTGCAGGTTAGGCTAAAGGTGTACGCATGTGTTTGAGAATGTGTGGGGTGTGGGGGAGAGTGGGGGAGAGGTGTTTGTAAATGGATAAACTGAGCTTGTGAGGGTGTGAGTGAAGGTGAGTGTGGGAGATGGATGTGCACGTGGCACGTGGGTGTGCTGTGGTTATGTGTCAGCACGAACACATGAGCACATGTGTGAGGATACAAATGCATACTGCATGTGTGGCGTGAGTGCATAAGTGTGCATGCACAAGCGTACGAACAAGCCCCGGACATAGCAACCTTTGCTGTTGTCCACCAGCATGCTCTTGGCTTCGGCCACTCCTGGGATCTACTGGGATCAATGGAACCAGAGGGCTCCCCATAGTTTGGACTGCAAATACCAGCAAAAACTTTCTGGTCTAAATGCGTCTCGTAAGCTATAAGCAGGTACTACTGGTGGTCTATTTATGAAATATTAAAGTGAAATCATTTTGTTTCTTAGGTAAGAAAGTAAATATAGATGGAAGCTCTATTATTTGCCTCTCATAACCTGTAGCCCATCCTGCCCAGCTTGTATGGTGTGCAAATTCCATTTTGGAGGCCACTCCTCCAACCACAGTTGCCCCTAATCTGGTTTCTCATTCCACTCCTGGCCAGTCACACAGACACAGACACCCTGCTGAGGGTTAGCATTGGATCGCTCAAAGCAAATGTCCAGCGATGGTCTGGACACAGGGTCTGTGTCCTTCCGCACACGAGGACAGCCTCCACTTTGCACTGCTGATGCCCATTTCTAGGAGCCAATAAGTGAGAGACAAAAGAAAGAAGCCAGGAAGATGTGGGGATGAGTTCTAAAACATGAAGTCAACTAAGCAAGGAGAATCTTTGAGGTTATATGGGAGCAGCAGGGGGTGGCGGTGGTCATGTTCTTCTGGTTTTTGTTTGTTTTCATGTACTTGTTGGCAGTTCGCTGCCAGTCCAGCCTGGGGAGGGGCTGAGTTATACCCGCATCTTAGAAATGCCAGCCGATTCCCAAAACAATTTACAGCAAGCATGCCTAAAAGTGCATTAGCTAACTACTACTGGAACCACTTAAGTAAAACACTTTTTTAAAAAATTCATCGCATTTCATTTTAATGACACGGAGTTGAAAATGTCTCTCTGAAAGCCTTAGTCATCCAGCCAAAGAGAGTGCCTAGATACTACTCTCCAGAAGAGTGGGAAGAAAAATGCAGCAAAAAGGCCAGCACCAAGGCCTGACCACCTGACAGCAAGGCTTTTTAGGGGCTGAAATTGTGAACCCGGAGGAAGGTGGGGGGGCTGGCTTTATACAAGCCTGTCTCTTGTGTGTCACTCTTGGGGCGCTACCAAAATAAACTCAAGATGTTTGATCATGTTTCACACTTGTATCAAATTTCACTTTTCCAAAACACAGTTATAGCTATTATTTCACCGAAGACTCTGAAGCGACCATATGAATGCGGCTCAGAATGGTACAATGTATAGAGGTCTGGTTTTGTTTTTTCACATTTTCCAGGAGAAGAGACAACTCGGAGAGGGACGGTCCAGCACCTCCCCCGCCCCGGGCACAGGGCTCTGGGCTGGATCTCCCTGGGCTGGAGGCAGGGTGGAAGGCCGGAGCCAGTGGGGAATTAGCCTACTGCACTGGATTCCCGAGTGTTGACGCAGTCACAGAACTCCACGAGGGCAGAGGGCTAAAGTGCCAGCGTGAGATCCCAGTGCGGTGCCCATGGCCCACCGTGCCTCACTGAGCACGAAGACCAGCCTCCGCCCTCGGGGGTTTGCAAGAGGATACATCACAAATAGGGCCAGTGTTTCTGAGACACAGAAATGGGTGAGAAAGAAAACTGGCATCATTTTGTAAGTGGTTGCTTTCTTAGTTGAAGCAAATTGGTACATTTGTTCCTTTTGTACCTAAAGTTGCTGAATATGACACAATGAGTTTACGGTCAAATAATCAGGAAGAGGCAATGTTTAGGCAGAAGGGAAGGGATCCATAAGTTAGTAATGAAAGCACATTGGATGCGAGAAAAAGCGTGCTAGCGGAATAAATATCTCCTACAAGGACTGGTGGCAGTGAGGAGGGCGGGTATGGGGACATTGGAAGGACACCAAAGGGTGGGTCACGGAAGCAAGGTGGGAAATTCAGGGAGATGTACAGAGTAGGGAGAATGTAGGTTCTGACTTGCCGGGGAGAGTCCTAGATTTTGCCTGTTTTCCCACAGTCACTGTGAAGAGTACCACCTTTCATGCTTAATTGGGTGCTTCTTGAAGAATAAACTAGGCAGTCACCCTAGTTCTCAAATCCCTGCAAGATGCCTTCAGTCTCCAGATAGCACCCGCTTCAGTCAGGCCGTCTACACCGGCTTCTACAGTTACACAAGCTCTCCAAGGGACTACACACCACTGCATCAGCCTACCCTGTGTGGGGGGGAGCTCTTGATTTTTTTCTGAGCAGATGGTAACAGTGTGAAGTCAGAGTCCTTTGTTGCTGGGGCCACACTGGCTCCTGAGAATTGTACGAAGGATGGAGACGGGAGAGAAGAGGTGGAAAGGGGGACACCACAGAGACCGGGGACTGAAACTCATCATGTTTTAGTCCCTCACTCCGTAACATCATGGTTTTGGTCACCCTGAGGCAGAGACATGGGAAGTCACGAGGCTGAACTTGTCGGTGGGCCAAGAGATACAGCTCTGGCCAGGGTGTCCTGCTATGACCCCCTAAACACGTATTTTTCTTTAACTACAAGTATAAAACTACATGCAAAGGAAAAGTTTTTAAGGAGAAAAAAAAAACATGAATGAAAACTCAATCTATTCTTCCCAAAGGGGAACACCTTCCTCACTCCCTGGGGACCGCATCTCCTCTCTCAGGAGCACTCTAGAAGGGACCCAAACAAGAAGGTCCAAGTTCAAAGTACAAGCAGCAGAAGCCTGTGTCTGAACCAGACCCTGGTCTTGATGCTACAGATTCAACAGCACAGCCCCTAGCAGGTGTTTGCAGACGCCTGTGATTGATTATAGCCTACAAGTGTCGGGGGAGGGGGGAGGCAGAGCTCTAGCTTCTGTTCCTGCCCCTTTGGATAAAAGCCTGCACCTGTAAGAGGCTGTGGGTTGGAGGAAGTCTCCCAGACCTGGGAGGCAGCATACCCCAGACCTACTGAAAATCCAGGCCCCGCCCCCAGTCACTTTTCACAAGTTGAACAGAGCCCTAAAATGCTTACCTGTTAAGAAATAGTAGCAACAAAAATAAAATTTAAAAATATATCAGTGAAGATTCTGTAAAACGTCTTTTACATAAATGTTTTTAGGGAGAGTGCCAGGACTGCAGGTGCCTGCTGCATTCTCCAGCCAACTAGCATGAAAACCCGGCTGCATTTTCTAAACGTGTCCACCATGACCACACGGGGGCACTCGAGTCAACGCCTTGGACTTGGGGCCTCCCGCTGGCTTCCGCTGGGTACTGTAAGAAAGGAAGGATGACTGCGTTGTTGGAGGAGGAGGAGGAGGAGGAGGAGGAGGATGGTGAGCGGAGAATTGCTCTGGATGATTCCTTGCTTGGCCCACTGCCACCAGGCCAGTGACTCAGACTAATCTGCCTTGGGTGTTTCAAAACTGCGTGGGTGCCAGCCCAGAAGGTCTCCCCTCACTTTCTAAGCACCTTCCAGTACCGTGGCCTGAGCACTGGTTACTGCATTATAGCAGGGGAGAAGGGAAGAGGGGGCGTGGGATAAATGAAAACCCCCTAACCCGCCCCCTGGGGGAGCAAATGAACCCCCCCCCCCACACACACACACAGGAGAGCTTGGAGGACAGACAGCAGGCTGGGGGTGGGGGTGCGAAGGCATAGCCTGTTCTTCCCTGTTGTCACCATGGTGTCCTTGGCACGAAAGGCATGCTCACCCTCAGGGCCTGCCAGTTCTGCTCAGAGGGTAAAGAATCCAGCCTGAGATGCAGGGCGGAAGGCTGGCTCTCAACCAGGGCAGTGCTGGGCTTCTGGAACAGAACCTCTCCCACACCCACAGGCTGCAGCTTCTTCCCCACCACAGACGTACATGTCTACACCCAGGGGACAGGCCAGCGACCCAAGCTCCCAGCATCAGCAGGCACTGCGAGGCCCGGGCAGGCGTGAGCTCCAGGCCCTGGCCATAGGTGGGCCCACCTTAAAGATCACTGTGGATCCAATGGCACTGATCCAGCACATCAATTAGAAGGGGATTTAAATCCCCAAACTCCTCTATTACAGAAGAATTCCGCTAACTCATAGAATTCCTCTCACAGAAGAAGTACATGGTTTTATTTGAAGATTTTGGGGAAAAATTTTTTTTTATTTTGTTTTTAAACATGGATTAGAATGCAAATTTTGAAGTCTAAGTACTGTGGTGGTTGTTTTTAAGGCAAAACAGTACTTCAAGAAGTTCTTAGCTTGAGGCCATCCAGGAAAGAGGAAGGATTCCTTCCCCTCTGGCCCTTATCTATATGAATAGAACAATGTTCTGTTCAAGAGTCCTTTAAAGTCATGCACCACTAAGATGTGTAGTTTAAATATTTTAACTAACAGCATACATTCGAACTGAAAACATTGATCTGAAAATATGTCCACCCACTGGCCAGTACCAGAGAGCCACGGACTTTTCTTTAAAGCATGTCCCTGTCTGTGTTCAGCAGTGTCTCGTAGATAATCTGCGATTTCTAATTTCTTTAAAATGGAACAAAAACTCTAAGATATTAATGAACCGATCTGAATTCAGAATCTTATGAAAACTCTATTATCGGCACCCCTCCCCCTGGATATTATGGCCTTCTCTCACACATGTAGTTCAACAGTAATTTTATTAGCAACTTATCTTCACGGACTCTTTCCAATGCCTTCAACTTCATTTTCACACAAACTTGTTGTCACACTCATATTTCACTGAATCAAACTTGGGCAGTTACTATAAGAACAACAAATATAAGTGACTTTTGATAACTATGCAACTGAAATGTCAGGACGGACGTGCACATGCTCCAGAGAGCAAGCTATTACTCTATAGCTAAGGATTTCAAGTGTGCCCTTGGGTGTTGGTCAGAGGGAATGGAATGCAGAGTTAATTTAACAAGTCTGTAGGGCAGAAGTGGGTTAATACCTACCTTTTCCTAAACTTTGGCTAAAATATCTGAAAAGTCACAGACTCAGCATTTATAATATGGCCAAATTCCCTAATTCATATGCAACTCTTCAGAAAACAAAATGGTGCCCATACCCATGTATACAGCCACCAGTCAGCTGGTTACCCCTGGCCCGAGTTAACATGTTTCACGGCGGTGCTGCCCAAATCATAGGTTGGCACTGCAAGCATCCCACTTCCGTAGGATTAAAAAGTACTCCCAGTTGAGAAGGCAGACATATTAGATGAATGGTAAAACAATAAAGCTGGGGCGCCTGGGTGGCTCAGTCGGTTGAGCCTCCGGCTTTCGCTCAGGTCAGATCTCACGTTCGTGGGTTCGAGCCCTGCGTCAGGCTCTGTGCTGACAGCTAGCTCAGAGCCTGGAGCCTGCTTCTGGTTCTGTGTCTCCTTCTCTCTCTGCCCCTCCCCCTCTCATGCTCTGTCTCTCTCTGTATCAAAAATAAATAAAACATTAAAAAAAAAGTTAAAAAAAAAAACAATAAAGCTTTTGGAAGAGAACACAGGTGACTATATCATGACCTTCAGGGGAGTAGCACTTCCTTAAACAGAAGACAAAAAAGAGTGCTAACTATAAAGAAGAAAAATGGATAAAGCCTACTACATTCATCGAGGACTTCTATTCATCAAATAACATTCTTAAGGAATGATGAAAAGGCAAGACACAGATTGGAAGAAGGCAGTTGCAATTATATCAACAAACACTCATATATGGAATATATGAAGATCTCCATAAATCTGTAAGAAAAAGAGAGACAGTCCGGTGGAAAAAATGGGCAAAAGACTTAAGCAGGCCAATAATCATGGGAAGATGCTCAAGAGAAATGCGAAGTTCTCAAATGCAAACTAAAATCAGAATGAAATGTAACGACGAATAGATCAATAGAATGTGGGACATAACAACAAATATTCTCAACTTTAAAAAGGACATTCTGAGTCACCATCTAACATGGATGAACCCTGGAGACATTTTGCAAGGGAAATATGCCAGGCACAAAAGGATAAATACTGTTCTTTTCTGAGGGAGAGTAGTCAAATTCAGAGACACGAGTACAATGGTCTGGAAAAATAAAAAACGTTCTGGGGATAGAAAGTGGGGATATTTGCACAACAGTGTGGATAGACTTAATGCCACTGAACTGTATGCTTAAAAATAGTTGCAATGGTAAGTTTGAATGTTATGCATATTTTACCACACAAATTACAATGAGACACACCCACCCAAACAGCTGAGTGTGAGAAAGAGATGGGTGATACCAAGTTTTGGCAGAGATGATGTTATTTCTTTAGAAGTCAAAACCAAGCAAAGCTCTGCTGTGCTCATGGGGTCCGGATGGCAGAAGAAGGGGGATGGTGACAGCGGGGGCAGCAGGGAGGAGGCTGGGCATGTTGTGTTGCTTCATCTGATTGCTGATCACATGGTGAAAATCCAGTGTGCCGAACACTCACAAGCTATGCATTTTTCCGTGGGTATATGTCGCTTTAGCAAAAATGTTGACATAAAGAAAAACAATCACAGGCAGCATTGCATCTAGTGAAGTATTCAATTATGGAATATTTAGGACACAAGAGCATTGGTGAAGAGAAATAATGCATGCAGCTCCCGCCAGAGTGTGTTTCTCCACCAGGGAGTCCTTTAGGAACAGGGGAAATTTAGGTCAATGAGCCGAGGACACCAGAAGGTGTTGTTAGAGCATTTACCACCTAGGTCATTCATCTTGACATCTAATCACATGGTGCCTTGTTTTGTTATTTAAGTGTCTGATGTTTGTCTTAAGTAGAAGCTCCCTGAAAGCCCAGACTGTGGTGGTATTTCCCTGGTATAAATAAGACCCTAGCACTGGGCCAGGCATGTTGTAAGAGTCAAAGCCACTTGTTTAATAACAATATACCACAATACTGGACTTGTGTGACAATAGCAGAATAAACAATGTGGTATCAGCTAATGCAGGGACTTAGACAGAATATCTATGTAGGGGCAACTTTATAATAATCAAAGAGGTTTGGCTCTGAAGCATGACAGAGCTTGGGAAAGTTACAGAATACCTCTGGTATTAGCTTTGCAACCTCAGAGTGAAGGTATAGTGACCTCATGGGGTTGGTATGAGGATGAAACAAATTATAGGAGGCAACACTGAGGAAATGGAGGATTAGGGGCACACTTCTGTGCCCATCAGCCCACAGACAAGCATGGTAGTTGTCCTCCTGTATACACTTCTGACCCTAAGCAAAAGAGAAGTCAGGAAGAAGAATCTGGAAGCTTCTCCACTCTTCATTTTCTTACATCTTCCTGATGTAAGGGATCGCACATCATGCAATCATGCTTTCTGATCTGTCACCAGGAATCCCTTTTGCACATTCCTTTTCATGAGCCAGATGCCTCTTCTTTATTAATTTCGCAGTTCCACAACTCACAAATAACTTGATGACCCCAGTTAGGGGAGGGGTTGGTTCTAAAAATCACTACCAATCTCTAAGTACAAATATGCCCTCACTGCCACACTTAACTGTTTCAAGCCTCTTCTCCAGGCCTCTCCTGTCCATCAAATCCCTCTCCCAGCCCCAGTCCACCACCCACTGAGAGCCTCTTACTGTTGGAGGGGTTGGGATCTCCCAGCCCCTCTGTGATTCTCAGAGATGACGCTGTGGACATTGGAGCATGAAATCCAAGGAGGAATATCCAGTACATCCTCTGTCTGTGAGATGCTGGCCCACTGACCTCCCCTCGTGGGGCCTCGGTTCTCCCATCTCCACTGTTAGATGGGTTCAGATTCTTTCATTTCCAAGCAACAGAGACTAAAAGAGGCATCCTCAGCATGAAGGAGAATTTGTTGGGAAGACAATGGACCGTCTCATAGACTCCAAGGAATCCTTGAACCCCAAGCCCCCAGAAAGAGTGAAGAAGGGCTGCTCAGGACACCCCAGCAATGGGATGCCGGGGAGCTGACAATGTGACTCAGCTCTAGACAGACACATTTTTGAGTCAGACAAAGCCAAACAAACAACAGATGCACGAAGTGGCCTGTAGGTGGAATAAATCATGTGAGTGGTGCTGGTGTGCTAACCACGAGGCAGCAGAGTTCATCAGGGGTAACTGCAACAGACTTGCCTTCTGTGGCCAAATACAGGCCTTCCGATGGGAAGGCGAGCCGCAAGGGCCTTGGAGCTCGCTGTGTGGGGGAGGGCTGCCCTGCACCAAGATGCCCCTTTCTTTCCAGCAAGGGGCAGGGTGGTGTCTGGGAAGGGTTTTAAACTTGGGTTCTGAAGATGGGCCCTATGCTTGTGCCATTTTGGGCAAATTTTCTGAACATCCCAGGTCTTCATTTCCGTGTTTTAAAACTGATCCATAATATCAGTTCATCTATGAACTGTGTGCTTTCCAAACACGACTACTAACTGTCCTCAATTTCTAATTCACTCCGTGACATCTTGTTCAGCTGTCTTCGGATTCCTCACTGTGGAGTATCATGTGACTGGGGAGATGGAAGGAAGTGCCACTGGGCTACCAAAGGGGACCAGCCTCAGACCTGAATAATGAGAGCAGGATTCACCTCTCATAATAGATTTTAGAAACCATAACATGCCCCCTTTGGTTTGACCATTCAGTGATTCACAGAGTCATTCATTTATTCAACAAGCCAGTACTTGGTGCTCACCTTGGATAAGGCAGTGCGCTGGCCATTGGGTTAGACCAGTGAGCACCCTTGTCGGTTCTGTGGGAAATGCAGGCGTTAAACACTAATCACACAGCAGGGCATGGAGAGGGAACGCTGCACATGTTGGAGGCATAGGGGCAGAGGCCAGGAGGAAGGTGATGAAAGATGCAGGAGAAAGGTGACCGATGGAGCGAAGATTTGGGGTTCAGAGGTTGCAGATGGGGAAGAAGCTGGAGGAAAACAGAATTCCCTTTGGGTTTTAGAAAACTCCCTAGTGTAAAACAATGCCCAAGGCAGGAAGAACCTTTTGAGAATAGAAGTCTTCTGAGGGCTTGGTTTCAGGAGACCTCTGAAGGTGGAGTACGGTTGGTTACCATGGTGACATCTGGCCACCCCTCTAGACACTGCCTCCTCTGGCCTGGGTAGCAGCAATCTGCACCTTTCCCCTGTTAGTCACTTAGTCTTGGTTCTGCTGCCCAAATTCAGTTCCGTGGGGGCTGAGAGGGAACTGAATGTGGTGAAAAAGCCACAAAATGAAGAGTACGCACAAGAGTGAAATTATTTATATATGAACATCTTCCGCTGGGAGGAGATGCTTTCCTATCACTCTTTGGTGTCTCAGACTAAGGCTTAAACACAATTTTTTTTTTTTTTTTTTTTGCTGTTCCATTCCAATTAGCTGCATATTTTTAGCACGTGTTATATAAGGCTCATCTGCCCAAATTCGTTGGCTCGGGGCCTTTCCTTCCTTTCATTTCACTGGTGGATTGACCCGCGTGGTGGAATGACAAATCTGTAAATAGCCTGCCCGAGGAGGGGTAGATGGGAAGAGAGCTCTCGAGATGAAGTGAGGGTTTGTATTTGGCATGCCAGAGCTAAATCCATCTCTTCTAAAAGGGGAAGGCAGAAAGAACGCATGATTCCAAATTGAACTGCAACACGCTAGGAAGGGCTGCTCCGCCTACGACAAGCACACGCGGACCAGAAGCACAACTCGGGCAGGTGGAACCCAGCACCCACTGACAGGCCCCCGGACTTCCACTGAGCTGGGTGTGGAGGGGGCCGGCCTCGGGTACAAAAGGCTCCAGGGGCTCTAGCAGCTGCAGAAGGATCTAGTTCTGGCTGTCCGTGTACTGTAGGTATGAGTTGTAGACCTTTCTAGGAAAAACAAAAATGTTCATTGGCACTGTAGGTGGGGGGCAGGAAAAAGCGTGCAGTGGGACTGAGAAACCTCGCTCTGGTCCCATCACTGCCGACTATTACTGCTCTAGGACGCACGCCTCACCTCTCTCAAGATTAACATCCTTGTTGGGGTGCCTGGGGGGCTCAAGTCATAATTTCACAGTTTGTGGGTTCGAGTCCTGTATCGGGCTCTGTGCTGACAGCTCAGAGCCTGGAGCCTGCTTCAGGTTCTGTGTCTCCCTCTCTCTCTCTGTGTCCCTCCCCAGCTTGTGTTTGCTGTGTGTGTCTCTCTCAAAAATAAACAAGCATTTAAAAAAAAAAGATTTGCATCCTGTGTTAAAAACATCTACCATCTCTTCTAGACACAGGGTTGTGGAGGGACTAAACTGAAATAACAGCTGTGTCCAGGAAGGTATTCAAGTTACATTCTGATGTAAAGCATTAATGCTAGGAGTCTGAACTGTAATCTCTGACTACACCCCGCCCCGCACCAAGTCAAACTTGTGGCGGGCACAGGGGCTAAGCCACTTCCTTTCAGAGACCACAACATGGAGGAAGTTCCTCTAGAACTAAAGCCCAGAGAGGGAACGGAGAGGAAATCTATGAGTTTAGTGCCGGGGCACTACCTCAGAGGCCCAAGCACCCTTCCCCAGGTCCGGGGCTCCTGGAAGGTGAGTCCTGTTCAGCCCACCCACCTCCGCCTCCTCCCAGGTTATTGGTGTGCACCAGGCAGCAGTTAGCACAGAAGGCATGCGTTCGAATGAAGCCTCGGATGTCTCCAACGACTCAATCACTACAAAAAAGTCTTTCCAGAACTGAAGAGAAATAAAGGTGTATTTTGTCTCTGCACACATCAGCAGTTGGCAATTATATGTTTACCCGTGTGATGAGAAGACAAATACTGAAATCTGCTGCGAGAGGGCATGCTAGCAAGGAGGAGATGGGAGCTCCCACTAGTTCAAGGTTCCTCTCTAAGACACCCTTCCCGCCTCCCTTTTCCTGAGGCTAGGAACAGTCCTATAGCTCTGAATCCTTTGTGACTTCACCCCTGTAGGGATAGTATTGTTTCATTTGCCCTTTCAGCAATTAGCTCAAATACAGCAACGACCATCCAAAAGACTATGCTAAATTGGTATCTTGATTTTTGATGTTTGTATTTAACATGTATTTACATAACAATTTATCTCCAAGACTTAATGCTGGTCTCCACTGGGGGGAGAAATGTTAGTACCAGGCTTCCTTACAGACTGGCACTTAGCTTGCCTGGTCCTGGCTAGGCACTGGCTTGCTACAAAAAGATGGCCTTTGGATTACACGGGCTTTCCCAGGTGACCTTGAAAGAAGTATTTATTAATTCTATGTATCAGTTTCCAACTGCGTAAAATGAAGATAATACCTACTTCATGGCTGGAGGGGTGGTACATGTGAGGTTTAAACTGGATGATGTATATAAAAGTGCACATTTTTTATTTAAAAATTGTTTAATGTTTATTTTTTAGAGAGAGAAATACATATAGAGGGTGAGCAGGGGAGGGCCAGAGAGAGAGGGAGACAGAATCTGAAGCAATCTCCAGGCTCTGAGCCAGCCGTCAGCACAGAGCCTGACGCGGGGCTCGAACCCACGAACGTGAGATCTGACCTGAGCCGAAGTCGGAGGCTTAACCGACTGAGCCACCCAGGTGCCCCTCAAATGTACATTTTTAAAAGGATGTATAAAAAGCATTGGGCTTGGCATATTGAAGAGAGTCTACAAATATTAATTTCCTTCCCTTCTCTACATTCTAATTCAAGGAAGTTACAATTAAATTCGTTAGTTCGCAAATCATGTCTTTACTTTTAACTCTTCCTCTTCTCTGAAAACACCCGTCCCACCAACACTCATAATCACAGGTGCACATACACACATTCTCACACCTTTGACTGTCCTGTGTCCTACTTTTCAGCCCCAACTTCTAAGCTCAAATTCTATTTCCAGATACCTTGGTGCTTCTGGCCTACAGCAGCCCCTTTCTGTCTGAACACTTCCAGCCACAGCTTTCCATGCCACACTCATTTAATACTCACTGACAAGAAACACAGTGGTATTAAAAAAAAAAAAAAGAAAGAAAACAAACAGAACAGCCCTATATTACGAATTCTCTGAATCTTAGCCTCCATTTCTCAACTGGAAATATCACTACCTTTTTTTTTTTTTTCTCACATTTACTCATTCATGGAGCGCCTAGATGGCTCTGCCAGTTAACCGTCCAACTTCGGCTCAGGTCATGATCTCACCGTTTGGGAGTTTGAGCCCCACGTCGGGCGCTGTGCTGACAGCTCAGAGCCTAGAGCCTGCTTCAAATTCTGTGTCTCCCTCTCTCTCTACTCTACACCCCCCCAACACTTGCGCTCTGTCTCTCTCTCTCTAAAAAGATAAATATTTTTTAAAAGTTTATTCATTTCTTTTGAGAGAGCAAGAGAGAGTATGAGCAGGGGAAGAGAAGAGAGAGGGAAAGAGAGAACCCCAAGCAGGCTCCATGCAGTCAGCGCAAAGTCTGATGCAGTTCTGGATCCCATGAACCTTGAGATCATGACCTGAGCCCAAACCAAGAACGACGCTTAACCAATTGAGCCAACCAGGTGCCCCGATAACACTACCTTCTCTGTCTACCTCACTATTTTGCTTTAGGCTCAAGTAAGATTACCCGTATGGAAGAGCTATGGGATCTTCCAGTATTACCCAAGTACAAGGTCTTTTCTTGACCACCATCATCATCACCATCACCCCTCCATCATTTGTACCACTATCACTACCACCTCCGTAAATCACCACTACCATTATCATCACCATGATCACTACCTCCATAATGATCACCACCATCACCACCACCATCATCATAAATACCATCATCACCATCACCATCACCTCCACTTCTGCTGCCGCCACCACCATCACAACACACAAAGGGTTATTGGGCAGTCACATAACTCACTCAATTCACTAGCCGCTTCCAAACTGGCTGTGTAATGGAAAATTATTTCTGTCAGGCTTTTCTTTGAAGACAGTGGTTATGTATGGCAGTCACCCGAAAACAAGGAGTGGATAACCCTTCTACCACACACACCCTTGGCCAGGGCCCTGGAGAAAGGAGAATTCAAAATTAGCCAGCCAAGTTTCTACGAATATCATCGCAAGCCCCAGAAAACTCAGTCAGCTGCTGAGCAGCAGACTGAAAATTCATGCCTGCTAACCTTGTCAACTCTCAGAATTTCTGAGTTATTTATACTGCACAAGCCTGTGAAAATCAAGTCCCCGGTTTCCTGGGATGTAAGAGAAACTGGCACAACGGTCTTCTAGAAATGCCCAACCAAAAGTACTAAGGCCTCTAATATTCTACCCCACTGAATTCTCCCAATATGATTCTACCCACCTACATTAGCCTTGACTCCTCACAGACCCCCACCCTCAGGGAACCCCTGCAATCTGCCTGCTTATGGAAAACCTTGAAGTTCTTGCCCAAATCGTACCTGTTGCTAGAAGTCAGTCTGGGCTTTCCCACCCCACAATGATCAATGATCCACAGAAGCTTTCTCTCAACAACATCTCGGATCTTACTTCTTAAGAGTAAGTTCTACCTAAGTGATTCTGAACCAGCCAGTGAGCTCCCGAAGCTTATGCTCCAGCATTCTCCCCTGGGTTCACTGCCAGCTGGGTGTATCTTCAGTACATAGTAAATACTAGCTGATAAGATTTGATAAAAACACAGGATGCTTAAGAGGTCAGGTGAGATAGTATCAGAACAATTTGCAAGCTTACCAGGTCTGTAAGAAAGGAAAGGGGAAAACTCTCACCCTTCAGTAGAAGGCCTAGGTCTCAGACGTGAGCAACCAGACATCTTAAAGAATAATCCTCAAGTCCTGGTGGGCTGACACCAGGCTCCAGATATTTCTCTCTTTGCTGGGAGTCCTGGCCATCGCAATCAGACAACAAAGAGAAATAAAAGCATCCAAGTCAGTAAGGAAGAAGTAAAGCTTCCACTCTTTGCAGGTGACATGATACTATATATATATATATATATATATATGTCACCTGCAAAGAGTGAATATATATATATATATATATATATATATATCCCAAAACACTAAAAAAATTGCTAGAATTGGTAAATAAATTTAGTAATTTGAAGGCTATAAAATCAGTGCACAGAAATCTGTTCTGTACACCAATAATGAAGCAGCAGAAAGAGAAATTAAGAAAACAGAACCATTCACAATTGCACCAAAAATAGGATACCTAGGGATAAACCTAACCAAGAGGTGAAAGACCTGCACTCTGCAAACTATAACACACTGATGAAAGAAACTGAAGAAGATACAAAGAAATGGAAAGACAGTCCTTTGCTCATGGACTGGAAGAACAAATATTGTTAAAATGCCTAGGCTACAGAAAGCAAGCTACACATTTAATGCAATCCCTATCAAAATACCAACAACATTTTTCACAGAGCTAGAACAAACAATCCTAAAATTTGTATGGAACCAATAAAGACCCCAAATAACCAAAGAAATCTTGAAAAAGAAAAGCAAAACTGGAGGCATCACAATTCCAGACTTCAAGTTCTATCACAAAGCTACAGTGATCAAGACAGTATGGTACTGGCACAAAAATGGACAGAATACAAACACAGAAATTAACCCACAATTATATGGTTAATCACTCTTTGACAAAGCAGGAAAGAACATCTAATGGGAAAAAATGGTCTCTTCAACAAACGGTGCTGGGAAAACTGGACAGCTACATGCAAAAGAATGAAACTGAACCAATTTCTTATACCATACACAAAAATAAATTCAGAGGGGCTCTCCCTCAAGCTTCATGGGGTCGGGAAGCCTCCATGGGGGAGTGAAGCTGGGGCTGGTCTTGGAGGACAGATTTCTATGACCCAGAGGGAAGGAGGGGCAGGAAGAGCCTTGTAGGCAAAGGGGAAGTAGTTGGAAGGAGCTTGGAACATACTAGGAATGTGTGGGAACCTCACTGGCCAGAGCTGAATATTCTTGGGTGCAATGGGGAAGACAGGGGCTTATCAGGAGTTTTGAGAAGAGGGGCATGACTAAGTCAATGTTTATTTAAATATGAGTTTGTTGTGTCTTAACCTCTTTGGAAATCAAAAGAGGGAAGGAAGGTGGAGTATGAATGTGCACTCTCCCTCCACAGGACTTCATTCCCAATAAACAAATGGATCTAATTAACTAGTCCAAAAACACTAATTCAAAGGGATACATGCACCCCTATGTTTATTTACAATAGCCAAGATATGGAAGCAGCCCAAGTGTCCACTGATTGATAAATGGATAAAGACAACGTGGACTATATATGCAATGGAATATTCCTCAGCCGTGAAAAGAATGAAAACTTGCCATTTGCAACATGGATGGAGCTAGAGAGTACAATGCTACATGAAGTAAGTCAATCAGAGAAAAACAAATACCGAATGATTTCATTCATATGTGGAATTTAAGAAACAAATGAGCAAAGGGAAAAAGGAGAGACAGACCAAGAAACAGACTCTTTGCTGTAGAGAACAAACTGATGGTTACCAGAGGGGAGAGAGATGAAGGGATAGGTAAATAGGTGATGGGGATCAAGGAGTGCACTTGTGATGAGCATTGGGTGATTTAAATAAAAACAAAGACTTTCATGAGCTTACCCTTGAGGCAGAGTTGGATACCTTTAAAATACCCTGCCTACCCTGGCCAGAATCACCTCCCCTGGTCCTCTTTGGTTTTCCTCAGTTTCCCCTCACTGAGCCTATCCATGAACTCTTGCTGCTTAGTCCTGGCTGCCATGGGACCTCAAGCTGGTCCCTTGCCCTCTGTTCTCAGAGCTGTCCACATCCCAGGTAGCTGATGAGCCCTGAGGCACCCAGAACTCTGCTGGCTTCTACACAGCCCAGGCCTGGCTTTGGTAACCAGCCTGTGCCTTCAGCCATGAACGCCTGCCCTCAATCCAAGGTCTGTATTTGGTCTCACTTCTCCCATCAATCAGTTTCATGCAACCAGTGCAAATGAAAACACTTGTTCTTCTCAGCAGTGTGTTTGAGGCCAATAATAAAACAACAGCATCTCTAACCTTTACTGAGCACATACTATTTGTTAAGCCTCCTTCCAAACACTTTATGCAAGCTCTCCCCTTTAAGCCTTATGACAACCCCATGAGGCAGAGGGCTGGGTATTAGTATTTTCCCTGCTGAGTTAAATAACAAGGCCAAGGTCCCATTGCTGGAAAGTGGCAGAGCCCTAGTCTGGTCTGGGCAGGAGGCTACATTCCCAACCTCCCTGCTCTGCTGCCTCCATTCAGCACCTATGTGCAGTGAAGAATTCAACAGACCGCAACAACAGTTGTTGTCTTAATGCCTCCTCTGCCTTCAGTCCTTCATCTTCCTACTCAGAACCAACTGGTCTGGTAAAGAACGACTCAAATTAGTATAAGGATTTCTTCCTTGTGGCAGTGGACATCGGTTTTACCTATTCCCAAAAGTATATTTGTTTCCCTTTGTTAAAATGATCAAGAAACAAATTACTTAGCAACTACATGACCAGGCCAGGGCTGAAGTCAATTCTACTGCCCATCCCTACCCACAGGGAAAGGTTCCTGTGTAAGTTCCTGAGAAACTGAAGTCAGAGGAGAAAGAGAATCCTCCCTCCACAGAGTATATGGACTAGGGAATTAGATCCATTTGTTTACTGGGGATGAAGTCCTGTGGAGGGAGAGCTCACATTCATGCTCCTCCTTCCCTCCATCTTTTGATCACCAAGGAGTCTAAGACACAACAAACTCATATTTAAATAAACATTGACTTAGTCATGCCCCTCTTCTCGAAACTACTGATAAACCCGCCTTCCCATTGTCCATTGCACCCGAGAATATTCAGCTCTGGCCATTGAGCTTCCCACACATTCCTAGTATGTTCCAAGCTCCTTCCAACTACTTCCCCTTTGCCTACAAGGCTCTTCCTGCCCCTCCTTCCCTTTGGGTCATAGAAATCTGTCCTCCAAGACCAGCCCCAGCCCCACCTCCCCCATGGAGGCTTCCCAACCCCATGAAGCTTGAGAGAGAGTCCCTGCTCTGGTCCCCACCTCATGAAGCCCATGCCTCACAAGTCAGTGTTTAGCTAACTATACACCATCATGTGCTGTTTTATATGTGTCTTCTCAACTAGTCTAGGGTAGAAATCAAGTGTCTTACACGTCTGTATCTTCCACAGTGTCTAAAATGGTGTCAACACGGCAATTTGCAAATCAGAGTCACAGATGCTACTGACCCCACTTAGCATCTCTTCCTCCGATCCCCAGGCCCTCCTCTGTGAGCTTCATGGAGTTGGGCTCAGAGCTTTCCCATTGGAGCACTGTTCTGGGCACACAAGCACATTTATTTGCCAAATGACTGGTTAAACCCTCGGAAATAATCCAGTATGCCTCTCTCCATATCTGAAAGCTGTCAAAACCTCAAGAAGAGATAAATATCAGCTCAGGGGGCCAGGGACCTATACTTTCTGCATTTTCTAGAAGAATTTTAGTACCACCGTCTCTCCAACAGAACCTTCCTGAAACACTCGTAACGAAGAGGCTTATCCCCTCCCCCCATACAAATGAATAGTCACTCTGAGGAAAATCAAAAGCACCCTTTCCCTCCCCTCCTTTATACACACAACACTCAATTTCTGTGTCTTTCCTTTATCCTGTTTTACAGGTGTGTGGAATTTTCTTCCCTCTTACTTCCTGAAGAATCACCGATCCCCGTAAACCTGGGGATGTTGAACACGATCTTTTGTGTACTTGTTATTTCCAATGACTAATACAGGAAGGATGTACCCTCAAGTTACAGAGATTTCGCATAAAATCAGACCTGCGAGAGAAAGGTTTGGTGGTTTTTTGGCGCTCGAGCCCATCCCAGCACCAGATGAGATACCCACATGTGGCCTTGACTCCATGATAATCTCCAGGCAACCGAAACCAGCTGCTTAGCAACACAAGCTGGAGAATCAGCTCCTGTGTCTCTATTAAAGAGCAGTTCTTGCCTCTTGGTAAGCACAGCTCTATGCTGCAGGTGCCCTGGGCAGCCGGCTGCCCTGCAGAGATGGGGCCACACCGGCTCGGGGTGAGGGCATTCAGGAGGAAGGGTTTTAGTGAAGACACTCAGTGGGAAGTGAATGGGTGGCAGACTTTCCAGAAGTTCAAGGAGGAATTCCAAATAAGGTACAGGCTACAATTCCAGGGAGAGCACTTAACCCCCTCATGGGGTTCTGAAACACTGCCTTGCACTTAACTTCTTATTCCACCATTTTCCTCTCTAGACACTAAATCCCTTGAGGTTGCAAAGGGGCCTTGGCTTCAGAAAGGTCTCAGAGCTGGCTAGGAGTTCAGCCCGTACAAAGAATTTGGGGGCCTCTATTGCAACTCTTTTCCACTGAACCACACCTAAACCCAACTGTAAAACGAATAGGGATTCGTCAAGCCATTATTTAACAGGTCACCATGGAACTCAAGCTTTTCCAGATGCTCTGAGGGGTAGAAACAAGAACGTAGGATCAGAAAGCAAGCTGTGATTTCAAACAGAGGATACCGGGACTGGAGATCAGACTCTACCACTCACCAGCTCTAGAACCAGGGGGAGAAAATGCTTTCCAAGCCTCACCTATAAAAGAGGGATAATAAATACTTGCCTTGTTCACCCCAGTGTTGTGGTGAAGGTCAAATGAGAAAATGGGTGTCTAGAGGAAGTCTGGGGAGCTCTATTATTAATACAATACAAGGGTGCCTGGGTGGTTCAGTTGGTTGAGCGCCCACCCCCCTCTAGATTTCAGTCGCGGGATGGAGCCCCATGTTGGGTTCCGTACTGTGCATGGAGCCTGCTTAAGATTCTGTCTCTCCTTCTGCCCCTCTCCATAGCTCATGCCCTCATGCGCTCTCTCTAATAAATTTTTTAAAATACTAGATAAATCAAGAGACCCTTCTGAAGGGATGCTCAGCCAGAAAGAGACCAACGTAGTGAGCAGGCACCGGGCAGAGCTGCAGGAAAAGGGAATCGAGAGACTGGAGTCTCTTTTTCCCATTGCCCAGTTTCCTAACCACTGGCCTAAAAGCTGGGCAATGAAAAGTATAGGAAAAGCAATTTACACTAATCCAGAAGGGTCCTTGGGGACAGCTCCTTTGAAGTAGGTCTTAACTGGTCCGTGTCCTGAACCAATTCTATAGATTTTAATTATCCAGGCTACCGCAACTCCCCAGAGTCAGAGACAGCCTCAAGCGGATGTCAATGGGGAGACATGCATGCCGTCTCCACCCCAGATCTTCCAGTGTGACCTCCCAGAGGAGCAACAGCTCATTAGCAACCACACGTATGGCACCGAGTACCCTTAAGAAAATTAAGTCCCCTGCGCAGAAAAGGTTTGTTTCTGAGATCTCAGAGCACCCGCCCACCCGTAATCTCATTTGAATCTTAGGCTCACGTTCCCTATATAACGGTGAAAAGGGATTTATATTATTTATAATTTTATCTCCACTTCTGACAAATTTAAAAACCAATCTAGAAATCAGTTAACCACCTTCATTTATTATACCTTTCTATAAGCCAGCAGGCATCACGCCAGGAGGAGATACCAAAATGAAGACAACACTAGATGCGCCTTCCGAGGTCGTGCAGAAAGGCTACGGCCCAGGGCAGTCACACAACTGCACCTTTGCTACAGGATGGCCCGTGTGGGAAATGATAGCGTTTGCTCAGCACGTACAGGTAACTGGAGGAACCTCCTCACGGCCAGAGATGGCAGGCCAGGGACTCTGGCCACCGGGAGCACCTTGTCAATTTATCCCAGCTCTGCCGCTTGCCACCTGCATGACTTTAGGCAAGTGACCCAACTACTTGAGTTTCCTAAACTAGAAAGTGGGGACAATAATAGCGAATAACTCATTGGCTTGTCGTGAGGAGTTAATACACTAAGACATACAAAACGGCGTCTGGAACAGAAGTGCCTCATTAAGGCCAACAATCACCAATTTGCCCCATCTTTTAAGAGGACCCCATTAACTCTTTTTATACAGTTGCACTTTATTCATCTTTATTTTCTACCACCCCCAGCCAGTTTCTCTCAGAGGACACAGGAATTTCAGCAGTTCCAACCCCACACAGTACATCTCCTGTTACAAAAACTGTGGGGAGTCTATGGAGGTCACTGCCGTATAAGATACAGTCTCTCTTCACCACCCCCCTTCCCCCAACAGACACACAGCTGTATTTGGACCATAGTCTTCAGTATCTTTGGTTCACTGAAGACCTCTGCCTAATCATTTTACTTCTTCTCTGTGATATATTTTTAGGTCAATGTTTTAGGGCCAGGGTCATCTGCAGACTTTCCCTGACCCACGTCTGTCTTACAGAGTGTGTGTCTCATTTCTACAGCTCAGTTTAGCAGGAATGGGCTGAGTGCCCGGCTGCTTGTTAGAAATGCTTAACCACAGGCCCGCGCATGGGGGGTGGGGGAGGAGGGGACAATTGTTGCGTTGATCTTTTTTAAAGACAACGTCACATAGTATAATTTCACCTTTTTAAACTATACAATTCAACATGTACAGACTTGTACGACCATCACCCACAGTCCATTTTAAAGCACTTTTTTCACCTCAAAGAGAAGCCTCTTAAACCGTCACCCTCATAACTCTCCAATCCCCCGTCCCCAGCCTAGTCAACCACTAATGTACTTCCTGTCTACCGATTTCCCTTCTCTGGACATTTCACACAAATGGAATCTTCTAACACAAGGTCTTCTGTGTCTGGTTTCTTTTACTTAGACAGTATTTTCAAGGTTTATTCACACTGTACCATGTATCCATACTTCATTCCTTTCTATGGCTCAGTAATATTCCCTTGTATGAATATTCCATACCTTATTTATCCATTCAACAGCTCATGGACATCTGCGTTGTCTCTGCTCTTTGACTATTGTGATTAATGCCACTAAGACATTACAAGTTTTGATTGGACATAGGTTTTCATTACTCTTGGGAACACACCTAGAAGTGGAATTGCTGGGTTGGGGTAAGTCTGTTTATTCACACTGGAGGGACTGATAGACGGTTTCCAAAGCAGCTGCACCATTTACATTCTCATATTTGATTAATTATCCTGTGGCCAGTTAGAGAGCCTAAAGCTGAAGCCTTAGTGTACACTCCTTCGCCTTCTAAAGTTTTACCCTCAAGCTAAGGTTGCTTTACTTCCTCCATGAGACCTTAGGAACAAAGTTTTTCTCTTGCCAAAGAGAAGCTTGGCTGTGAGATGGTCCCGGCCCTGCCTGAACAGCCAAGAGCAAAGCTGTGTCCTTATCTCCCAGTGAGGCTATTGGCTCTCACTCCCCCAGGCTTGGGGCTGCAGGAGATTAAGAAAACAGAGTGGGGGTGCCTGGGTGGCTCAGTCGGTTAAGGGTCCAACTTCAGCTCAGGTCTGATCTCACCGTTTGTGAGTTCGAGGCCCATGTCAGGCTCTGTGCTGACAACTCAGAGCCTCGAGCCTGTTTCGAATTCTGTGTCTCCCTTTCCCTCTGACCCTCCGGTACTCACATGCTGTGTCTCCTTCTCTCCTTCAAAAACAGGGTGGACAGGGGTGGACTGCCGTGGCTGGGCCACCATATAGGCCTGTGGAAATAAAGCGTGAGGAGATCCTCTGGCCAGCCTGAGGTTACCGGAAGAGTGGCACATTTGGGGGGAGACAAGCCAGGTCTTGCTTCTGAGTCCCCTCCGCTGCCAGTGTCCTTCCCCCACTGGAATCCCTGCCATCCCTGTTGGACACGGGCGCCCTCTCCCCACCAGTGAGCACCCCCCCTGCCCCCACAGAGTCCTCTCTTTTGGAGAGGCTCTTATGCTTCTTTCCTTCTGCTTCAGTTTATCAGAACCGACCCCACGTGTGCTGGGACACATGTCCACAGTTGTTTACCGTGCTCTTTCTCCAGCCCCCACCCAACAGCCTGGATTTAAAAAAAGAAAAAGGCAGTCCCTAAAAGCAATCTGTCGGGCTGCCTTCCTCAGCGTTTCCATGGCCTTGGTCTCCTGGTAGCCTTCCACCCCCCATGTTTCTTAGCATTCTCTAAAGTGGGGGCCAAACAGCACTGAGCACACCAGGAGACTGGCTTACCATGGAAAAGAGGTACAGAAGATGGGCACGGGCCCTCTCCCAGAGGAGTGTCCCCAAACTTAGACCAAAACGCGGCATAAACACACACACTTCAGCGGAAAGACAGCAGACCGAGCGAGGATGGAGGGTAGAAGGCAAACACCTTCACACACACGGGCTTTCTTGCCGCCTCCCTCACCAAGTACTTTGGAGATCACGTGCGTTGGAAAGGAAGAGGGTCTCGGAGGCCAAGCCAGGGCTGGAGGACCCTGTGTGGCCTGCCCACACCTGGCTGACAAGTGTCTGCCTGCTTCTGCTTCCGCTCCCATGACGGGCTCTCTGTGCTGCGTCACCCCGGCCAGCTCCGGCCAGGCCTCCCCCGTGGTTCACCCACCTCCTCCCTTCCTCCCCTCCCGGCCCTGACGTGCTCCTGTTTTCAATTAAACTGAAGTGAAACCAGCTGTCTCTGTATAGCCACCTTGATTTACATAAGCCTTATCAAGCCAGAACTGGCTGGCTTGGGGCCTGTCCTGACACACTCTCTTGGTGGCTGTCCGACCCCTCGCTGCTGCCACATCCTGCCAGCTCTTCCCAGTGAGCGTCTCCAGGCCCCTGCAGTAGCTTATGCTCTCCTCCCTCTGACCCATTAGCAGCCCCAACCCCCCTTCTCCAGCCCAGCCCACAGACACCTTCCCCTGGGCTCTGGCCCACAACGACCCCCTCCGCCCTCCCTGCTACTGCCATCACTGCCTGTCCCTACCACTCCCTTGGATATTCGTTTTCATCTACCTGTGACATCTCTTTAATAGCAACCGTTTTATTTCCATCATAAACTCTATTCAAGATTATTGAAGAAAAATCTGCCCAATTAAACAGGTGTGGAAGAAAAGCTATTCAAAACCTCTACTCTCCAAACACAGAAGCTGTAGGGTTGGGAGGTATTTCCTCCCAGGGTGGCTATGGATGCATTCCTGTCACAGATCTTGCCTTGTTTAGCATTTCAGTTCTGCCCTCCCTGTACTCCTATCTGAAAAGGAAGCTCCTTGAAGACCAGGGCTGTTTGACGGGAAGGGTAACATAAGGTGGGCCCTGGAAAGAGCTGTGAGGCCTCCCAACCTGTCTGTCTGTCCTCCGGGCTTCTGCAAATCGCAGACAGGCCTGTGGGACTCAGGCTCAGAGGCTTTGCATTGCCCCCCCCACCTCCGACAGGCTCCTGTGAGCCTCACCCCACTGTCAGCCTTGGCCAGTCCCCCTCCCCCAACCCCCACCAGGCCTCGAGCCGGCAATAAACCTGGCCCGTGAAAAATAAGTCCTGTATGTGCCTCCCCTTTCCAGCTGGCAGGCAGATTGGTTTACTATACACAACCATGGATGCTTCAGGGATTTGGGCTGAATTTGAGTCATCTGGTTTTAAAGGAAATATAGAAACCTAAAAATGATTTCTATGGTGATTTTGCCTCCTGTAATTCCATTTATTGTCTGAACCTTTTTCTGGTCCTTCATCCCCTGTAGCCTTTTATGGTCACCATTTAAGTATGCATTTATACACACAGGCCTTCACATAAGACCTACTTCTGCCTTAGCTCTTTAACAAGTCCAGATGCCTCTAGGTTTGGGTCATGCTGTCCTCCACAGCCCTTGCACAATGGAAGCTGAATAACAGAAGTTCAATCTCAAATGCATGTTGCTGGTACCACATGTTTGGAACAATGATCAGAGCTTCACTAAAAATACAGGAGTTATGATTTTGAAAAAAAATTAGAGTGAAGCCCTATCAGAGAGCAGACAGAGAAGTGAAGCTGGAGCCCTCCTTACAAGCCTCCTCCCTCACAGGTCAGGGAGGAAGTGCCCACCTGCCCCTCCCACAGAGAGCAGGCAAGGTTTTGTGTGCAATATTAAGTGAGCTGATGAATAACAAGACACCACGGTGGGGCTTTACCGCGTCGGGACAGTGCGCTCTTGTGAGAGTACAGCCAAGAGAGACCAGACCATTGAAGATTTCTCTGTTTGGTGAAACAAGTACTTAGTGTGAGAGGATGTGGAAATCGCCCACATAAAATTCTATTGCTGCAGACATGTCTCTGTCACATAAGAAATTTCCCCAGTGCAGATAGAAAAAACCCACGACTCTCTCCTAAAATAAAAACACTACGTCCTAGAAAACGTTCAAGGAAAAGTAACCTGCCAGTCTTTCCTCACGTCAGCCCTAGAACCACCCCAAACTCTCCAAGTTCTACCTTCTTTTCACAGTAAAGGGCAAGCGCCTTTAGACTGATTCGGAACATGGTCCTACCTTTTCTGACTGATGACAATTCTAAGAGGATACAGATGCTGCGGAGGTCTCCATGGTGGGGGTGGGGGGAGGGAGCAGGTTCTCCCTGGTTTGTTCAGCTCAGCCACATCTCTTGTGACCTCCCCTTTGAGACCAAGAGCACATAGGGCCGAGTGACACCCAGACAAGGCCGAGACATGGCACCACCAACACCATCCCTCGGCTGAGCTAACCAGTGAATGCGGAAAAGATGGTGTGGGTTTGGGACCACTTTGAGGAGGCCTGAATATCTATGTCCATCTCTAGGAGGCTATGGTGCCCTTTTTGTTTTTGTTTGCCCTTTTGTTCACTCCTCAGGTAGGAAATGCTTGCTCTTAGAAAGGCCCCTGGGGAACTAATCTCTAACGATAAGGGGCTGAGTTCTTCAGGGTTCCCTGGAGCTTTAGTGAATTCTGAATACCCCTATGGAACAGCCAATTCTCAATCCCATTAATATTTATAACCTTTCTTTTTATAAATTCATAGCATGGATCTTGAAGATGTGTTTAGATGCTGGTAACGGATGGGCAGGCTAAACACTTCAAAAAAAAAACCAAACCATCTATTTATTTCTTAAAAAATAAAGACTCTCATTGGCTTAAAAGAATAGCACGCCCTACTCCTCCACTGTTTGAAATGATTTTACACAAAACTTCACGTGTAGGGAACAACCAAAAATCTCTTCAGTCTGGGGGCACATGGGTGGCTCAGTCAGTTAAGCATCTGACTCTTGATTTCAGCTCTGGTCATGATCTCACAGCTGTGGGATTGAGCTCCATGTTAGGCTGGGTGCTGACAGCCAGAGCCTATGTGGGATTCTCTCTAAGAATAAATAAACATTAAAAGAAATCTCTTCGGTCTGAATTTACACAGTATGTTAAATCCTACCAAAAAGATACTTATTTTCAGTGACTAATAATAAGGGAAAATAGAAATCTGAGGAAGGACGCCCAATAAAGGGTTCTCTATTGGGCTTCCATGTGTAATCCCCAAGGGCTGCGTACTCCGGGAGAGCTATGTGTGGTATTCATTCATTCCTATGTTTGTGAAGCCAATAAAAGCAACACTTGAATAATTTGCCATCAATGAAAGACTCTGTGGACTCTTAACAAATTCCTAGTCTGATTACGGCTCATCGGCTTTACCACGAATGTGAGAATAATATTGCTGTTGAGAGTCATATACCCCCCTCCTAGTTAACGCCCAAACTAGAATGTTGTAAAATGGCTCACTCAGCCAGGTGGCCCCACTTTACATACAAGGAAACCAAGGCCCAGAGAAGAGACGACTCGCCCAGGGTCACATCACCAGCCCTGATGGAAGCAAAAGCCCTCGCCTGAATATTGTTTGCACCGTTTTCAGTGAAGTGTGCTCTCTTTTTGACAAACGTTCAAAGAAGTTCAAAAGGTTCAGAGATGCTAAGGTAGGCTCACGAAGACTCTTGCTCCCATAATACCCTGAACTGCTTAACTCCACAAAAGGAAAGCTTCAGAGAAAACAAAACCCGCTTCTTTGTAGGACTGTCCTTGTCAAGGACATGACAGATTCACTCTATAGAGCTCCAGGGGACTGACCAAAGCCTGCCAAAGTGAAAGCTTTAGGCGAGCCATGTTTGGATCAGCCCCCAGGACAAGTTTCTAACAAGAAGGCAAATCCCACGAGGCTGGAACACACGCCGATCTGTGGGGAAGTGGCTCACAAATGAGGCTAATCCTGCACATACCTGGTGGCACCCAGCGCCTTGGTTACCACTTGCCAAAAATAATATAAAAGGGAATCCTCTTTTGGGTACAAGTTTGAACCAGACCAGCAAATCTTAAAAAAAAAAAATTTTTATGTTCATTTGTTTTTTGAGAGACAGAGCATGAGCAGGAAAAGGGGAAAGAGAGAGAGGGAGACACAGAATCTGAAGCAAGCTCCAGGCTCTGAGTGGTCAGTGCAGAGCCCGATGCGGGGCTTGAACCCACCAGCTATGAGATTATAGAGGCAAGTCGGACACTCAACCGACTGAGCCACCCAGGTGCCCCTAGACCAGCAGATCTTAAACATCGTTGATGGTTGGATTCTCTGGGAATGCTTTTGAACACTGATTACTGAAAACAATGGGTGGAAATCAGCCTGGAAATAGGGTAATTAAAAAAAATTCTCTGATTTCAAGGATTCTATAAATAGGGAGCCAATCAAAAGGGTCTGTGGGTCTCATGCTTTCTGACCGTGACCTCACAGTATGGAAAAATATTTTTGGCACAGAAACGAGATACACACATATTTATATAACTGGAAGAGAAGTTTCACAGAACAATTGTTGCTCCTACTGCTATGATGCACTTTAATATTTTCAATTTTGTGTGTGTGATGTGTGTATATATATATATGTGCATATATGTATATATTTTTTTAAATTCATAGAAACTCACTAAATTCACTTCACAACCAACGATGGGTTGCTTTGGAAAATACTAAACTCCATAACCATCAAGGACCCAGGAAATAGTAAAGCTGAGAAAGAGAGAGAGTGCCCATAGACAAAAAGGAACCATGATGTCAGATTCTCTTGGCATTTTGCATATGGTTTAGTTGCTTTAGGTATAGATAAGAAGATTCAGGCAGAACCCTGAAGAAATGCTCATTCAAAACACAAATATTCAGGGGCGCCTGGGTGGCTCAGTCAGTTAAAGGTCCGGCTTTGGCTCAGGTCATGATCTCGCAGTTTGTGGGTTGGAGCCCCACATCGGGCTCTGTGCTGACAGCTCAGAGCCTGGAGCCTGCTTCGGATTCTGTGTCTCCCTCTCTCTCTGCCCCTCCCCCACTTGTACTCTTTCTCTCTCTCTCAAAAATAAAGCATTAAAAAAAAAGCATTCAAAGAGGTGGCAGCTATTACATATATATAAAACCTCATAGGTAGGCAGTTACTGAATCTTTTGGAAGCAAAACATCTGAACAAACCTCATGCACAAGAGTTCTCTTCCCTGGGAGAGCTTTGAGGAGGCAGTAAAGGTCAGGCTAATCCATACAGCTCAATTAGGCTAGCAATGGAAAGGGTGTTTTCTTCCTTTACATCTGAAATATTATCTGAAGAAAATGGCTGTTAATTAAAAATGGAGGAAAACTCACCCAGAACCCAGGGCACTCCATCAGCCTATGGTGAAGGTGGCCAACGTGGCCCGGGTCCCACGGCTTGGTGGCCAGCGCACACCCTTCCTGGTAAAGAGAGCTCTTCAAGGCCACCTGAGCACATGCAGCTTCTCAAAGCTGCTCAGAGATGGAAAAGGCATGCCTTTCACCCCATTTCTCCTTTAGGCCATAGTTCGGGTCCTTCTTACCGGATCCCTGGATTCCTAACACATGGTACATGAGAAGCACAGAGCATGTATCTCCCCTGACCCTCGTTCGGGAGATTCTGAGTACGTCTGGGGCAGGGCCTGAGAATCTGCATGTCTCATCAGGCCCCAGGTGACACTCACACTGCTGGGAGTTACTGAGTTACTTTGAGTAGCAAGGTCCCAGACTTCGGAGCCAGGCATATCGGGATTTGAATCCCTACTTGGCCACTCTCTGTTTGCAGTACCTTTGGAAAATGTATTGATGGGGTGAGGGCAGTGTTTCTGTTTGTAATAGTAATGTAGAAAGAGACCAAGTATTTCACCTCTCTAAGCTTGGTCTCTTCTCTACAGAAAACAATCCCTACCTTTGGGCAGGGGGTAGATATTAAAAGTTCTCACCCAGACTTTCTCCTCCCTGTACAGTCCTGAAGGTGGGCTCTGCCTGTGATTTCCCACTTCCTCATCGGCCCTTCCTAGTCCCTTCCACACACCTGGCCTTGGCCTTCCACTTCCCCTTGAGACGACTCTCGCCCAGGACACCGGTTCCAGCAGGTGCTGCTGCCCAGCTCTCCTCTCGATCCCTCACAAACGCTGGGAACTAGCTACCTCTTTGTGCCAAAAGGCTCCTTGGTTTGGGGATCAGCCCCCACCTCCCCGTTTTCCTTATGCTCCTCCGGTCAGCCCTCCTCCTCTGGAGCTGCTTTTTCGTCTCCCTGTCTAAGCATCTGGGGCTTCCTTAAGCTCTTGCTTTTCGTCAGATTCTTCTACACACACTTCCTTGACCATCTGGCACTGGGATTCTCCAAATGTTGGCAATTCCCAAATCTAGATCGACAGCATGGAACACTCCTCTAAGCTCCAGACCCAGAGAGCCACCAGCCTGTGTCCTCAAGACACCTCCAACTTCACACCACCAAACGAATTTGCCACTTCCTCTTGTGTGCCCACATTCAGTCCCTGGACCTGCCAACCCTAGCTGAGGGGCTGTGGCATTTACCCTACACCCGGCCTGTATTGGTACTTCTTGACTTCACATACTGATTTATTATCCCGTAACAGTTATGTAGTAAAACTCCCTAATGTCCTCAGAGCACTTATACTGTACCTATACTTCTAATTTAAGTCACCAATAAGTTATTTCAGAAATCAGCCTGTGAATTACACTTTGCTACGCATGCAGAGAAAACTGCATCCACTCATGGCTCTTGACTTTTTTAAGGTTTCTACCTAGGAAGAAAAGTACTAGGTTCCATTAAGTTTGTAGGTCACAAATAAAACCTCAAAATTTAAAAAAAAAAAGGGTAAGAGGTGAGGATCCTTGTTTTTCTAGGACGTGAGGAATAAACACTCAGGTTTTGGCTGGTGACATCATCACTATACTCCCGGAATTATCACGGATGAGCCGTACGCACTGTATTGCACAATAACACGCCTGTTTATACACCTGGCTCCTCTCCCTGACTACATACTGGGTAGATGGCAGGATACGGCCCCAGAAGTCCAGGGCTGTGCTCAATGTATTAGAGTGACCTGAGCAGATAGACACGTAGACAAAAACCTGGTCTACTGATGCTGCAGTAGGTCTTTCCACCCCCAATCCTAAAAGTGGGCTGGAGAGATTTGACCGAGCCTCACACTTCACGCGGCTCTCAGATGAGATCACCTAATCCAACGAACACCAGAACCCAGTGCTCCTCTTCGTGTCTGAACGTGACCTCTCTTTACACAAAACGAACACAGGCTCTGTCTTCTCCATAAATCCAGGGGTTAGAGAGCACA
This sequence comes from Suricata suricatta, assembly GCF_006229205.1. Lineage (NCBI taxonomy): Eukaryota > Metazoa > Chordata > Mammalia > Carnivora > Herpestidae > Suricata > Suricata suricatta. The sequence goes on along the minus strand of NC_043703.1, from coordinate 92,713,663 downwards.
CATATCATGAGGCACTTGTCTAACTCCCTCATTAAGTGGCTCCTGAGTGCCAATTCCATACACTACAGCAACATCACCATTACTGCACTGTCTCGAGTGGCCCAGTGCGGTGTGGGCTTGAACTTCTTCAGGATGGTCACCCTGGGCTCTGATGGGGTAAGGGGACTAAGCTGGTGCCCCCAGGCAGCACACTACAAACACACAGGAGGCCCCTTTCCCGACCCCTGAGCTAAGTCAGTGTCGTCATGTCCAAACCTTGCACGTCACACTCTTTCTAAAGCTTTTCCTCTGAAATCTATTCTGTATTAGAAGCTTCCACCTTGCTGAAGCCAGGGGCCAAGACTGGGTCCTGGCTGCTCCAGTGGTATTTTCTGGCAAGATAAGCTTCTAAGATGGGTCTCTGAGGCCACTCCAACTCCAGGCCACCTGCAAAGCCTGCCTCTCAAATGTCCCCAGGGAGGCTCTTTCCTGAAGTATCGCCCCTGCCAGGGGCTGTCAGGCGTCTTCTTCTCTGACAACGGCTGGGGCTCGGAGTCTCAACCCTCTGCAGTCAGGGCCCTACAAAGTGCCCTCCTCCCTTAACTGAAGGCAGAGCAGACGCGGGGGGGGGGGTGACAGCTGTGTGTGACTTCCTCTCTGACCTTCCTTGCACCTGGAGCACACTCAGAGGGCAGGGCCACCGACCTGCAGCTGGGGAGGCACGGACCATGGGGCCTCCATCTGTCACAGTCCAGCCTCATGGCTTTAGGCAGAACAAGTACCCCGCGTCTCATCCATCACGCGGGGTGACACCTTCCCCGCCTGCCTTTCAGACTGTTGTAAGGATCCAGTGGGATTCGGAGTGCGTTTGGGAAAAACACCTGCTCTCACCCCTGGTATTTTCCTCGTCGCTATGACCAATACATCCCACTAGTGAGAAGCCACTCTTGGGGTTCTTCCTTAAATTGAGGTACCAACAGATTTAGGCAATGCTCTCCCGGCTCCCCAGCAAACCATTCCCTATTTTTCCTCTAGTTTCCTTGTCAGCATGCCTGCCCGTGACTGCTGCGCCACACTGCCTCCAGTCCTTGAAGCCAGACACCATTAACAGACCGGGTTCCTAAAGGCTCAGAAAATGCACAGAGGCGCTGAGTGGTCATCTGATCAATCCACCCTCTGCCTTTGGGTAGGGCTCGCAAAGAATACTCCTTAAAATCAATTTCTCATTTGGTCTCCAGGGTTTAGGGGAAATGAAACCATACACAGCCCAGGAGCACAGGCTTGCCGGAAATGGAGTCACAGCTGCTTCCAGTCACTTTTGGGATTTGGTGACCCATTATCCCCAGGGACCCCCATGCTCTGGGCCACCAGCACACTCCTCGCCTAGCCCAGTGCAGGCACGATTTACTCTGGTTTCCTCAGTGATTTCAGTTTTTTGTGTTTTGGGGTTCTTTGTTGTTGTTGTTTGTGTGTGTGTGTGAAATGTTGGGGAGGGCTGAGTAGCAGTGGGGCTTGGGAGGGTGCTAACAGCAAAAAAGACAGTTTTTTTGTTTGCTTTTTTTTTTTTTTTTTTAAAGAACACATCACTTCCTAATGTTGACTGAGAAGCATTTTCCCTGGATTCCTATCAGAGAAAATTTGTAAGGAAAACTGCTTTAGGCTGACGATGCCAAAGGTCTACGTCTCTTGGGCAAATGCGGAACACCCAGGCCTTTGGTTGGGTTTGAGCAACAGTGCACTGCTGTGGGCCACCTCCAGCAATCAGTGCAGCTGATGTGGAAAACAGTCACCTTCTCTGTGATCGGCATCACCTCCTGCCCTACTTTCCATGCCCTTTGCACATGGCCAGGACTCTGGACAAGCTCCCCGAAGCGCACACTCGCCATGGGCCTCCATGCCTCAGACCCGGCTGCCCTGCAGTGTGGAATTCAGCACGCATCCCTGCTCCCTGTCCATGTCTGCAGCTCTTACCCCTCCACACCCCACTCTCCCACCCTCGGCTGGGTTGTCCCCCACCCCTGCACCCTTCCTCCCCTTCTGCCACTGCTCTACCAGCCTCTGATAGGTGGGAAGGAAGGATGAAACGAGTAGTGTTCAGGGAGGGCCTGCTAGATGCAAGACACCATACTAGGCTCTTCAATGGGCACCGTTTCACTGGGCGTTCTTAGCCAGTGGACCGAGAAATCAAGGTGCTGAGATACCAACAAGCCACCCAAAGGCCCTGAGCTCATGAGTGGAAGAATTACAGTCTGATCCACCAGCCTGCCTCTGGGAGAGGCACTCCCATCCCAGTTTCCTTTCCACGGCACAGCTGGACCCCCGATGCAGTGCTGGATAATGGGTACATGACAGTCTTCCCTCTGGATGGCCAATCCTTTCTGAGGGGGATCCCTGTTTGAGTATTCTCTAGACTCCCCGCCACCACCTCCTCTCATTTCCCAGTTACCCTACCTGCATGCAGCTGTAGGGACTCCAGAAGAACTGGGTCCCAGTGACAGTGGCCTTCAGAGATCATTTTATGGTGAGGCTTTCCTTGTGCTTGGTGACATTTTTTTTTTTTTACACAGCAATTTAGCAGTTACTTTCCTGGAATCATTAACTACAAAAGGAGCTTGGAAGGGATTGTTCTCAGGTGTTTTGTTTTGCCGTTAAGTACCCTGTAGGGTGAGTTTCAGGGCCCTGCTCGCACATTCCTGGGCACTCGCTAGGGGCGAGTTTACAGGAAGGGGCCGCTCACAGAAATGCTGCTCTGTCACTTCCACCTTGCACATCCGCACAAGTGTGATTCCAGCTCTATTTGAGGGAGAAGGCAGTAGACGGTCTCCATGGCAACCGGAAGCAGCATGTGAAATAGGAGCCTAAAGAAGGTTTGGGGCAAATTCAATTGTGGCTGGCCACTGTCAGTCCCACCTTGTCGTGGCCAGTGGCTTGAAATGCCTGCCTGAAGGCAAAAGAAAGGTATGGTGACCTGGAGGAACTTTCCAGGAAGGAGTCCAACACACATCACACAAATGACCTCCTGCCGGGCTTTTCTAAATGCTTCACTGAGGAATGTCAACCATGCTAGGAAAACCAGGCAAGGACTGTGTGCACGCATGCGAGTCTGAGAGAAAGTGAGAGAGCAACGGAATAACTTAAAACACGTTTTCTAGCTTATTTCTCGATGGCCGGGTTTTTGCTGATTTTGTTCGCTTTACCTGCTTTTTTTTAAACATTTTTTAAAACTTCAGAGCCTTCTCAGCTATGCACTTAAGCAACAATGTGGCCACTGTCATTTCAGGAATTCCCAATGCCCAGCTGCAGGAGGGCCACACTGTGAGTGTCATCTCTGGTCTGGCATCGCAATGCCTGGACTGGGGCGCACGATGACCCAGGGGGTCAGCAACAGGTTCAACTAATTCCACTCCATAGGAATATGCACCCACATCCCAGTTCTGTCTCCCAGCGCCCTGTGATCCTGGCAGGCTCATAAACCAATCTGAGCCTCAGTTTCCTGAAAATGATAATCTTTCATCTCATAATGGCCGTTTGAGTATCAAATAAGATAATGGTGATGGAAGCGCTTTGTAAAATAGAATATAATCCACAAATGGAAAAGAGCGCTATTATCATATTATTAATAAATGCAGGATTTAATGCAAAGAGGTTGCATTACTAATGACGTTATTTTCGTCAAGTGGCTGCTTTTCCTCCCCAACCTCTTTCAGAGTTCAAAGAGACAGTGAAAGACAGAAGCCTGCATGGCTGGCTGGCTGGCTGGCTTCAAGGTCAAAGCTCAGTCATGCATTTTTCTGTGGCATAAAGTGTGGCCAATCAATTGGGCACAGAAATCAGAGTGCTAAGTAGAAAGCTGCCTGAACAGATGACTGCAGGGCTCGGAGGAAGGAGCAGGAGGTACGGATCTCACAGCCCCGCAGAGAGCCTGTTCCCCTCTCTCCAGGGCCACACCAGCCCTGCAGGGTAACCCTTCCCTCTAGGGAAAGGAGGGCAATGCTCTCTCAGAGAGGTCTTCCACTTTGCCCCAGTGGGACCTCATTAGCCCGAGTGTTGGTCCCATCCGGCTGGTGTTGAGAAACCTGTGAGCCTGCAAAGGAAAATAAAGGCCGTGCACAAGGGAAACAGAAGCAGTGCACGCTGATGGGAAGAGACATCTGGCCCACACCCCAGCGTCCTCCACACCCTCACCCCTCGGACCAGGTCTCCCAACAGTGCATGAAAGAGACTGGGAGCTGGGGAGAAACCTGGGGCTGTGCCCGGACCCGCTGAATCAGAACCTGCATTGTAACTCCATGCCTGGGCACCCCAGCCCACTCCCAACCCCGGTGCAGCTCAAGTCTGAGAAGCACTGCTCTAGTACCCAAGGGGGCAGGGACGGGGTCAGGACACCTGCCTTGATCCTGATGAGTTCTGGATCAGCCAGATCAGCTTTCTCTTCCTCTCCACCCAGGGACAACCGGTGACCTCGGCCTCTTCAGTGCTGTGGGAAATTCGCCTTTCCAGTTCACTAGGCCTCTGTCCAAAGAACTTGAGAGGCTGGAGTGGTCACTTCCAGGCACACTTCCTTAGCACTTGGGAGCAGGCTGCACGCTGGGCCTTTAAGCCTGGACTGCGGGTCGGTGCCCTCTTCAGGCTGTGCAGTGCCTGGCCTGTGCGCTGCCCCCTCCCCCACCAGGGGCCTGGCTGCCTCCTCCACACTTACTTCCTCCAGGCGCTGAGGGCTTATTTTGTCATCTGTTAGTTTGTCTTCATCCCGGCCCGGGAAGTAGTCCTCTACAGCCGATGACGAGACTGAGACACAGGGAACGTGGAGAGACTCGGATGCAATTCCTTCCTCTCAGAAGGTGGTATGGTCGAGGGCTCCGGCTTCTCGGATCCTACCCTGCCCATCCATTAACCAGTCACGGGCACTCTGGCAAGGTCCCTAAAGTCTCCTTGTGCTTTCCCCATCTCCAAAATGGGGAGAAAAATCCCTCCCACTTAGAGGTTTCTAGAAGATGAAACAGAATTACAGGACGTGAAAACTAGGACGAACAGGAGAGATAGTTCTGGACACGGTGTTTTATTCATTAACGTAGGCGGCAGGCGCGGCTCTCAGCACCTTACCTGTGCTGACTCGAGTTTGCACCGCAGGGCCCGGTTTGGGATGAGACCCGGAGACACAGAGTCAAGGAGTTTGCTCATGGTCACCCCTGTGGAAAGTGGCAGAGGGGTGCTGGGACTCCAGGCAGAGCTCCAGGTCTTTGTCCTGCGGGCGCTCGGAGAGAAGGCCCACCTTGACAGCCTACACAATAGGCAGGGTTGTCTGGACTGGCTTTCAGGCTGGGGGAAAACCCAAGATGCATGATAGGGGTTGGCCACACCTTCTTCATCCACCTCCACCAGGAAGCCCTCAGAGAAATGTGTTCCATCCTTGGCTACCCCCTCGTCACGGACAAACCCAGCAGGAGAGTGCCCCCCAGCAGCTCTTCAGAAAACAGAGTGGCCCCAAAGACATTCCTGACCTCTGAGCCCAAGTACAATCTGGTGCATTCAAATGTTTCCTCAGTGTCCAATTGGTCTTGCCTCTGACTCCTGAAAGCTGCTCATCAGGGGACTGATTAATTTCTCCCTTTGCCAACTCCCAGTCCACTTCAAGCCCTGTTACTCCCAGTCTGATGCTCTGTAATAGGTAAGCCTTGACTTTCTTCTCTCTCGGGCGTTCTCCTCCATCGCTGATCCAATCACGTCTACAGTCCATCATGCCCCCTTTGGACTCCTTTCCTCGATCTCTTACCACACTCACGCCTCCCTGGCTTGTTCTGGAGCTGACCAAGGAGGCTTCCCCGCACAGGGCCAGTGAGGGGCCGCAGGAGATGGCGCCACAGGCAGACACCCTGCAAAACCCTGCCCCAGCCGAGGGGAGGGTGGGACAGTCTCCAACAGGAGTTTCCGTCAGTGCTGGCCTGGGGCCTCCCCACTGGGCTTACAAACTCAGCCAGGCGTCTTGGAAGCTCCTGGAATACTGACACCCAGAGGGACCACATCACAGCCTCTGCTCCTGCTGCTCCTTAATCAAGGGACGGACGTGTGGTGAAGCACATCACCCCTCTCCCACTTTTCCCAGTGGCTGCCCGCCCCCACTTTCCAGCAGAGGGTGAGATCGACGGGTGACCCCGAGATCCACACCAGCCAGGCCTGTGTTCAGAAGCAGGTGAAAGACATTCAGGGAAAACACATACCTCCTTCCCACCTGAGTTAAACCAAGCCATGCGTAGCCCCCACAGGCAGAAAGGGCTCACCTTGGTTTAACTGTGGGCGTTTGGGCTTTGTTTTAGTAAATGCACGGTTTTAAATCTTCAGAGTCTCTCAGAGCAATTTTGCAGCTGGCAAGCTCTGGGGGTTTAATTAGCCTAATTACCTTCAACTTCCTGCCTCCAGAAACCTGCTCTGTAAACGCTGGCAGTGACCTGGCCCTGCAGTCCTGGCCCAGGCAGGGCTGCCTGTACCCCGTGAGCCAGGTGAGACTCAGACTCAGCATCGCGGCACCCAGCGTTGGCCCCGGTGGGTAGGGGAAAGTCCAGGGGCCGAGACTCTTCAACGACCCATGGCCCAGCTAATTAGGAGAATCCATAGGAGATTCCAATGTACTACCAGAAAGCACATCATGCTCCAGATGTGGAACATGCAGGTGGGAGGAGGAGGCTTCACTGAAGGCTGCCCTCCTCCCAACTCCCCGCTGCACATGCACACTCACACTCAGACACACACATCATGGTGTGCACAAACTGCCCTCCCTCTCCACACTGAGACTCTTGGAATAAAGGCCTTAAAGGAAACGGCTTCTAGGTGTAGGAGCCATGTCTCACCTAGCTTAGGATCCTGAGAACAGAGCTCGGGAAGCAATTTAGGGAAGGACCTGTGCTTCTGGACTGCAAGGGGCAAGAGTCAGTCCCCAGGAGCCCTTCAATACACATCCTGCCTTCAATTCACAGTTGCAAGGCTTTACCCCCCCCGACCCCCCCCCCCCCCCCGCCGTCTCCACCCTCCCTGTTGGGCTCCTGTTCACCCCAGCCCCTGCAGAGGCTTCGGCTGGGGCCCCAGCCAGCCCCTCTGTCCTTTAGGAAGAGCCCACAGAGCCATGATGCCAGGCTTTCAGGAAAGCACATAAGGGCTCCGGGGTGCGGGAGCTGTGTTTTACTAGACTTCGGGATGTCTTTAGCTGATTGTGAAGTCACAGTCTACTATGACCCATCAACAACCAATTTGGCCCCAGTAAAATGGATTCCAATTCCCTCAGTACTAGTCTCCTAGCAATCAGCTCATCAATATACATCATGTTTAGAAGCTGGATATTGATTGTGGAATCTAACGGACTCATTATTTAGGATTCAGCTTGCCCTCTGGAATAAACTGTTTTTGGAGCTCCCCTTTCCTTCCACCATCAAATTTCAAAATGGGTGGTGGTGTGGGGCAGCAGGGATGTTGGAGAACAAGCAAAGAGGGTCCTGGGCCTTGCTCACAAATCAAGAAGGCTCAAAACCCAGGGTTTTCCCCCAAGCTCATATGAAGTGGCCTGTCCCATTGCCTGTCCTCACATTTCCTGAATTAACAAGGAGCTGCTGTTGCCATAGGATACAGCAAGCACCAGTGGTGTGATTAAATTTGGTGCCACCAGTGTGTCACAATGCCCACAGAGGTGACTTACAGTCCCTATTCATGTCTGTACAATGATCAGAAGCTCCATGCCCCGACCCTCACATATGGCCCCCATAGCCCAGCTTCCCAGTGTCCCCTGACTCCTCACTCAGGGCCACCAACACCCGTTCACTGCACAGGAGCTGTGACCCCAACTCTTCCTAAGTCCCTGCCATCAGGAGCATGTCGCATGCACAACTGGGGAACCATGGGCTCCTGGGGCAGAGAGGAGGGGGCGGGGGTGAGTCATCAGGAAGAGGAGGGTAGCTGTGGTGGGCAGTCCAGCCACCCAGCAGGTCATGGGGATACCTTTCCCACAAAGAGACTGGTTTGATTCTTTCTCCTCCTGATATCCCTGGGCAGAGGCCACCGATAAGGCCTGACCTTTTAGTCACCACCATCCTGTCACTGAACATGAAAGGGAGATTCTCCACTCCTCGGCAGGGAAAGGGACACCAGAGTCTGTGTATTCCGACCAAGGAGAACCCTCCCCGGCCAACCTCCATTTACAGTTCTTTTGATTTCAAGACTTCCAGATTCAGACACAACTGGCTTCTTCCTATGAAACTATAAGCTTTTTACATTTTCAGATCTGTGCTTTTGGGGGTAATAACTTTTGTATCTGACATTTGTTTGTTTGTAAAAGTGTATGAGCCAAATAAAGGCTATGACCTCTCACATATAAACCTCCCCAGCCCAGGAGAAGGGGGTGTGAGAGCAGGGCGGCCTGAGGCTGTAGTCATGCATCTCCTAGGAGGGAGGGCCCAGGCTCTGAGGAACGTGGAATACATGTCGAGTGGCTAGGTTCCCTGAGCATCTTGGACAAGGGGCCAGATTTAGAAAATTAAAATACCAGATGCCTTGTTAAATTTCAGCTTCAGATAACAGTGAATCACTTTTGTGGGCAGTTATGTCCCATGCAGTATTGGGGACACAGTTATACCAAAGAATTATGCAGAGTTACTCTGAAGTTCAAATGTACCTGGGCATCCTGTATCTTATCTGGCAGCCCCCCTGTGCCAGCTCACCTTCACGTACAGCCCCAGCTGCTGTGACCGAGGGTCTGTCCCTACAGCAAGGCCATGCTGGGGATGTGGAATCCTTCCCCATATTTTAAGAAAAGCAAGAGCATAATAGCAATGAAAAACCAATATATTTTGTAGAGCCTGTGTTATGTGTCTATTCATATCCTGGGCAATAATTTCTGAACTAAGATGGTATTTCACTCCAGGTGGGGCACCCTTGAAGGACCACTTATTGGCTGGCTTTTTAAATGAAGTCCCTCTAAATTCCTTCCAGTCAGTCCCCCTGGGCTTCCAGACCACCGAAAACGGGACTTTATTGCTAGTGACTTGCACTAAAAAAAACACATAGAAGTAAAATCATTTAGGCTAACATTTCCCCAATTCAGTTACGCTCTTTGGAACTCTATTCCTGCAGGAACCTCCTGGAGAAAAGATGTGGTTCTGCGGTCAGAGAAGAAGGAAACTGCATGTTATATATGCCCATCTGGGAAAGGCACTGTGAATGTCAGCATATAAAAGGCTTAAGGAGTCTTGCAGTAAGGAAGCTCTCAGTTGCTTATTCTAGCACTATCCACGCTTATTTGACCAGAGCCCACCGGCCTCCAGTGCCCCCACTGAATACCTCTCAACCCTATAGATAACACTTCAGATATTAGAAACAGATGACTGTTTCTCAACACAACTAACTCCAGAGTTAGTATTTCTAACTCCTTACTTGGGTCTGGGGTTCTTCTGAAGTCTTTTCCAGCCTCACTTCCAGACCTGTTCAGTCATGGCCCTCTGTCCAGGCCTCCCCAAGCTCCATGTGCTCCAAGAAGGCTCCCTGACCTCAGACCTGTCCAGTCCACAGTGATCACCTCCTTGTTTATCTGATCTTTCAATCAGCACCAACCGTTTGCACAAATCACTTGCCTTGAGGACACTGATCCAAATATCCTGATTTTTTAAAGCTATTGTTTCCAGACTCTTTCATTTCTGTATATTTTGGCTCCTCCGCCAGACTTGATGCTACATGGGGGCAAAACTCTTCTTAGGTATAGCCACTTAGTGCAAGATGGATTGGGCATCCGGCAGGCCTTGGTAAATGCTTGTTCAAGGAACTATCTATTCGTGCACCCATATTCTAATTGTTGCAAATTTCAGGGGGGAAAGGACAGCTTCCCTAGAAGAGCCGTGAGCTGGCTTCTCTCGTGCACCATGAACGACTGAAGATTTATCTCAGAGGTGTCTCCTGAGCCATGCATGGTGTACCCCTCACATAAGTCACTGCTCCCCGGGCGCAGTAGCCCCAACTCTGACTCAAACCCCTGGAGGCGAGAAAGACTTGAGTGCGTCAGAGATTTTCATCAAGCTGGAGTGATCCCTCAGGTAGTTTATAAGTCAAAATTCCCAACATTTATGGGCCCCACAGCCCATTGCTTCTATCCTGGGAAATACCCCTGCAGTATCCTAAGGCAAAGACAGCCATGCGCTCTTACAGAAAAGAACCATTGGCAAATGACTGATCTCAAACTCTGAAGTCACTGTACTCTTTCACTTAATGTGCCCGGCTAACTTCAGGGTTTTACAGACACTGTGCCGTGAGCTCCATCACGAAGCAAGGCCTGATCCAAATATCCTGATTTTTTTAAGCTATTGTTTCCAGACTCTTTCATTTCTGTATATTTTGGCTCCTCAGCCAGACTTGATGCTACATGGGGGCAAAACTCTTCTTGCTTAGGTATAGCCACTTAGTGCAAGATGGATTGGGCATCCGGCAGTGCAAACTTCTAACGACTCACCTGCATTCCCATGGTCCTCAGGGGGCTCTCCTCCTCAGCCCTGAGACTCTGACTTAAAAAGACAAATCTAGGCAAAAACAGGGGAGTCTCTAAAATACATAGTGGGAAATCTAAATACCTTGTAAAACCAACTGTGCACTCACGTGGCTGTCCCAGAAGCCGCTTTCTTTCCATTGGAAGTCAGTTATTAAAAAAAAAAAATCTTCAAACTCCACACTCAAGCTTTAAATAAAAAGCCCTGGTTTCTAAAGTAAAAAATAGACCAATCTCCTCCTGAATGATAATGTGACAAAAATATCAGTAATAACTATTTTTGGAAATCAATCATTTTCTAAAACGCATACCAGTCTTTCCAAGGCCTCACTGCATTTAGATCCCGAAAATGTTATATGAATATGTGAACCAGTTAATATCACTGCCTGGGTGAAAACATTACTGGGTCTGAATGTTTAGAATTCAGTGGGAAATATTTTAATATTCTAAACCACTAATGCTTGCTTGTCCCAACCTCAGTCCTCAAGTCATCAATTAGGAATAATGCAACACATTGTTTGGCAGGCACAATTCACAATCAGTTTTGGATTCTGCAGCAATTTCTGTATCTCAGAAATACCAATATGATTTCAGGTAAAATGAAGTTCAAATTTATTCAGTAGGTTCTGGTGGAGCAGACTGTTTCATATCCTTCAGGACTTCACCCAAATGCTGACCCTTCAGAGTTCTTCCCAGGCCTCCCCAGTTAAAGCACCCACACATCTAGACCACATCAACTACATGATTTTATCTTTCTCCAATTCCTTACGGGACCCACACTGCCTTTCTCGTTTGTTAAGTGTTTATTGTCCACCTCCCATTAGTAGGAAATAATCTAAAAGATCTTGCAGTCAAGTCCTCTGCCTGGTCCAATGCTGTGACTCCAGGGCCTAGATCAGGGTCTAGCAGCATCAATTTGTAAAATACTTGCCTCAAAAAAATATTCAAAATTATTGTGACAAAATACATACTACATAGCATGTGTTAATTTAATCATCTTGAAGCGTACAGTTCAGAAGCATAAAGGACGTTCACATTATTGTGCAAAGCATCACCACTCTCCATCTCCGGAACCTTCTCATCTTCCCAGACTGAACTCTGCACCTATTAAACACTGAGGCCCCATTCTCTCCTGCTGGAGAGAAAAGGCCATGGCCTACCTAAACATGGTGCCACATCCCTTAGCAGATGGCCTGATGCCCAGCTGGGAATAAATACATACTTCCATACATTCCATAAATGAATGGATGACAAGTCTGAGACAACTGGGAACTTTCTGGTTCCAAAGGTGAGAGAACCAAGTAGCCTTCTTGGTACTTTCTACTCCAACTGCTGCCTTTCTCCTGGGCTAGACCTCAGTGTTCTGTAAAGGCCCAAGACAGTGGTCCTTCACAGAAGTCCCTGAAACTGTCACAGCCTGGTGTGCATTTGTGGTCAAAACAGACCTTCTCCATCCCTGCCTTGGAGCCAGCCCCTGGGAATACTAATCTGGTTAGAACAGTTTTCAATCCCCAGTGCGTTTTTATGCCCCACTCCTTCGTGTCCCACAGCAGTACCTCTTTCCAACAATAACAACGGTTGTGGTGGTAATGACAGCAATAACCAGCTTCCTTTATTGCTTTATGGTTTACACAGGGCCTTCAACTGCATTAGCTTATTTGACCCGCGGCATAACCTGACAGGAAAACCAAAGGGAAACTGGATTTACCAAAGGTATGTGAGGAATATATGGTAGAACCAAGTCCTAGATTCCAAAAACTCACTCCTTTCTTGTTAGTGGCTTCCTATTCCTTAAATACTACCCAAGCACACAGTAATCTCAAGACCAAAGTCTCTTTAGGAATGCCTTCAGTTACCCACTGAGAAGAAAGATGTAGAGATCCTTACGCTACTAACTAATGACTGCAAACGACCTCACATGTTCATGGTTGTTTTAAAATCTGTCCACAAATTCATACCCTCTCTTCAAGAGGTGGAGTTTACTACCCTCTGTTCCAGTGTGGGCTGAACAGACTCAGTTACTTGCCTCTAATGAATAAAGTGAAATGATGTGTGACTTCAGAGACCAAGTCATAAAAGCCCCTGTGGCTTCCTCCTTGCTCTCTCTTGGCTCACTCCCGGTGGGAAGCCAGCAGCCATATTGTGACGACACTCAAACAGCTCTATGCACACGGTGACACGGCAAAAAACCGAGGTCTCCTGCCAACAGCCATGAAAGAGTGTTTGGGAAGTGGATCCAACAGCCCCACTCGAGCCTTCAGATGACTGCAGTCCCAGCTGGAAGACTGACTAGCTCAGGAGAGTCCTTGCATGAGAACCAGCAAAACTAAGCTTCTCCTGAATTCCTGGCCCACAGAAATTGTGAGATAATGTTTGTTTTGTAAAGTAGCTAAGTTTGAGGCTAGTTTTTTGTACAGCAATTGGTACTTAATACAGTTTTCTACCACTTTGGGACTATAAGAAAGGTTGCCCTTTAAAAATTTATACTTATACCATTAATGTATGCTTATATTAGAATTTTAAGTATACACAAAAAAAAGACATTTAAAAAAGTATCCATATTCTCCTTCAAAGATAACTGATTTTATCATTTTAATATATAGTGTTTCATGTTTTCTATTTGTGTATGTTTTTCTTATAAAAATGAGCTATGACTTGGAATCTGCTTTATTATTCAACAATACTGAATACTATTTCAAGTAATTAAGGAAAATTACAGTGACATGTGGAATTGTTGCATAGTATTTTATTGTATGGGTACACAAAGTACACTTGATTTTTTTAAAAGAAGACTCAGGCTCTCACCGGTGGATAACCATCCATGTGGCTTTCCTGTGCTTGCCCAGGTATGTCCTTAGCAGTAACTGACAGGAGGACAACTGTTGGGTAAGAAAAGGCACCTATTTCCTAAGTGATTGGCATACATATTGCCAAATTACATCAAATATTGGGCAAATTTAGATCCTCCCAGCAGTTTATCAGGGTTTCCCTCCCATCATAACCTAGCTAACAGCAGTGCTCATCAGCATCATTAACAGCCAATTCTTAATGAACTGAATCTCTAGTGGTGGAATTTCTAGCAGACTAACAAAAGGATACCTGAGTGGCTGAGTAAGGATCTCTTTCAAATCATACAGCATACTGCAATATTCCCTCTGGTCTATTTCCCCTCCAAGCTTCCCCTTGGCTACTCTGACTTCGGTGAGACAGGCCAGGGCAGGAGGTAGAGGTAATCTCCATAAAGTCACCAAATGCAGTTGTAGAAAATGTACCATCATCCAGTCTACCTCCAGACAGCAGTTATCTTGGGCAAAAAGCACCTTCCCCCCTCCCCCCAGCCCGAAGATCGTCAGTCACATGATATTCTCTAACATTAGCTACTCATTCATCCCTTTAACCTATGTAGACTCATTCGCTGATTTGTAAAAGAAAAATGTAAAATAAAAACCACCAAATGACTTATTTGTGTTGGCATGGACCAAGATGGGCAGGCAGACCAAAAGGAGGAGCCTTGATTCATCAGACCATGGACATGGGGCCTTGAACAGTATTTATTTACCAGACAGTGTTCTGTGGAAGACCAGTGTCCTGCAAAAGGTTTAAAGGTAGGAGACAAGAGTCTGGGGGATACTAATTTTACATGGATGGATGGATGCATGGATGGATGGATGAAACCAATAGTCATGCCTTTATTAGTTATGGAACTAAAGAACTTGCTAAATTATTTGAGTGAATATTTAATATAATTTTAGCTATTTCAAAGGACATAATGGACATTTAATGATACTACCAATCCAGTTAATGGCCATTATTTCTCTCACATATACCTGTCAGCACAGGAAGCTCTGGGCCACCAGGAGGTCACCGCTGGTCACTTGTAAACACATGTACATTTATCTTGGGATTATTTACCAACTGTGTATATTTTCTCCATAATCCATTCAAATAAAAATGTGTACTTAATTCCTTTGATAAGGGTGTATCAACCCAAAATTGCCTCTTATGTGGAAAATATGTACATTGTGCTGTTAGCCAGTTTTAAAAAGCCAATTTCTTGATTCAAAGGTATAGACCCAATACATACCCAAAGCCAGGGAGGGGGAGTACAGGAAAGCTGAAGGGGAATAACAAGCATTAAGGTGATTGCTCCCACTATCCTTGAAGCAGGACAAGAAGGTGTGCCTCCCAGAAGACAGGATGGGGCACAGAGGTTCTCGAGCCCCTTCTCAGAAAGCCCATGACTTCCAAATTTCTTCCCTTGCAGTCTGTGCAGACCACCTGGAGGCAGGATGGGCGGGGGGGGAGGGCCGGGAATCCAACCACTTAACCAACCAGCAAGAGCTCTGTGCATTTGGAAAAGGCTACCATGACTCAGACGAGGTAAGGGAGCTGGGCCCAGTGCAGGGGCGACATCCAGGGAACACACACACCTTTGTGGCAGACTGCCCCAGCTCAGACACGTCCGGGACAGCCATCCGAAAGTGCTGGGCCTCTCTGTCAAGTGCCTTCTACACCCGGGGACTTCCTTGTGGACACGTACTCATGCAGTGAGCCTCGGCCATGGCCCAAATGCCAGCTCCTTTGGAACCCTTGCCCCTGCCCCCACCTTTCCATATCCGTGCTCCATCCTCTGTGCCCCACAGCACTTCTATACCCCTGTACCGATCTCATCCTGCAAGACAACACCTAGTTCCCTGACACACTGGGACAGGAAGCACACCTTCTTCCATGTGGGCCGGGGAGCCTTACCAGAGAAGGGCTCCGTAAAGTCTGACTCAGCTGAGAGGGCAGAGCTCACATCATCCACCCTGTGTGCCTGAAGAGTGACTTCTGCCAAATGATGAATAAAATATGATCACTCTGCATAAACTCAGAAAAGCATTCTTCCCCTAACCAAACTGAATTAGTACAGAAGGAAGCAGTACTTTCCTCACGTCCTACAATCACTCTTGAAAATCAACACAGGGCTGTCTTTCTTGGTCCTGTGCCCCATTAACCCACATAGTCTGAGGTCAGTCCAACGCCATCAGAGCACCCAGAGGCAGCCAGGCCTACTCTCATACAGAGTGAAACTTTAGGAGAAAGTCCCTCTGTTTCCATGGAAACTCCCCACAGTGAGTATCCTCAGCATCAGCCTCAGCATCAGCCTTACCACCGCTGGGCAGCTACCGTTGCGGCCATCTGCGTTCTGGAGGGACACACCAACACCCTATCGTGTGACCACGAGTGAAAACGAACCACAACAGCAATCCACTTGGGAAAACATACCCCATCAACCCCCTCTATGTCACAAAAATTTTCTTTCTCGGCAGACATTCCTCTCGGCATGTGGCCAAACCCTTACAACTTAATGCTGCCAACACGCACGTCTGTCCGTCTAAGTTCTTCAGGTTCCCCAGACAGAGACAGGAGCATGGATCACGTGATTGGGCCCATGTTGAGAAGGGTTGGGGTGTCTTCCCCTTCGGGGGTAAGCGGTCACATCATCTTACCATGTGCCAGCCAACTGGGGGAGTGTCTCGCATACACGGCCAAGTCTGTACTCACATCAACTCTGAGCATTGGCATTACCCCCATCCTAGGGTGAGGAGAGCAGCTTGCACACCGAGGAAAGTAAAAAAGCTGCCCCCACCGACATCCGCTCAGGGTGCCTCACCCCAGAAGATTCCTCCATGTCACTACACAGCGCTACCTCTCACACATTCCATCTATTTTTCCTCTTAGGTTTATCCTATTAATTTTTATTGGTCCCTTTACTGAATGCTTAACTTCCTCTCTCTTACGAGGCCTCTACCTGGCATTAACCGGATATACACTGCTCAGCAAGGTAATTAGTTACCTTAATCTTCCTTTATCATCAAACCTGCTTCCTTAATCCCCCAGAATAAGTTCCAAGGTCCCCCCAGCGGTTCTAGATCTGAATGCCGGCAGGCTCACATCAGAGCCTTAAAAGAAACCTTCAGAGACAGATACCATGAAAACTCTCATCGCCATCACTCAGCACGGCTTGACGGAACGACTGTTACGTACCGGTCCTGTGTGGTACCGATCCATGGGCTGCAGGGTGTGGGAGGGGTGCTCATTTGGACAGCATGTGCTGAACGCCCACTCCAGCTTACCCAGTCAATCTGAGATACATTTGCTTCCTCTTCACAAAGGAACAGACTGAAAGTTAAAGACCCTTTTCACCTGGAAGCAGAGAGGCAGGATTATGGCCCCAGAGCCCGAGCACACCCACCCCCACGTGACTTGGCACAGCCCTAAGTTCCCTAGGGCATACGCAGAACAAGCCAGTTCTGGGCTCCGAGCTCCAGTTCTGGGCTCCGAGCTCCAGCCCGGCTGTTGAGCAGAAAGAGGACCCAGAATTCAAGTGAGTGTTTGCAGAGGGATGAATGGATGTCTAGACACAAGGGGCCCAAGGCAAGAGGAGATGGGCTTCTGGGGAGGCCCTGAGCAGAGAGGACATGAGCCAGGCTGTGATGAGGGAGACAGAAGCTGATCTTGAAGGACAACCTCACCTCAGCATCCACAGCACATCGACCCCACCGGATGGCAGTCATTCTTGGGTGCCTGCCCTTCCATCATCCACTCTCCACAAGCCTCAGGAGGCACAGGTCACTTGTTTCCACCAACTGCCCAACCCAACACTCTCTTGGTGCCTCAACTCTTCCTTCTCACTCCTCCCTACTGGAACTTTGCTGTAGAAATGGCCCTCAGGGATGCAAATAGTCAGCCCAAACTGGGAGCCTCCTTTCCACACTCCTCTGGACAGATGAACGAGGCTCATGGGAAAGTGTGCAGGAGGCCCCGGGCTGAGTCATGGTGATTCCCTGAATGTCTAGGGATGCTGCCCCAAAGACGTCACCTGTCACCAGCAAGCCTGGGCCAGCGGGATGGGAGGGTGCATTAGCGACTCCTGTGCATCTCTGAGCTCTGTGAACCCTCCTGCCGCAAAGACCACGATGATCCATCTCCAAGTTCCCCGCTGGCGTGAGCTGTAAGGACAGTTCTTCCGCCATCAGCATATGCTGGGAAGTCCACGCGCCATTAAGCAGCCAATGTTGCTCAAGCACATGCCACTCTTGTCTCTATCTAGACAAAAACGTGTTAAGTCTCCAGGAAGTCTTGCTGCCTGACTCGCAGCCACCTTTGGAGAATCTTTGCAAACCAGGTGGGCACTCTGAGCGCACCCGGAGCACACGACCAAAGTGTACTCCACAAACAGAGCAGATACACAACCACCCCCATCTTCCCAGATTCCCCTTCCATGCCAGCTTGCCTGACCTCAGCTTGGGCCCACGCTTTTCTACCTCTGCATTTGACATTTGACCTTCCCTGTTTCTAATGTTCATCCCTCCTTTTTGCTCCTTCTTTGAAAAAACAAAGCACCAAATATCTGGTGAGCTCTTACGTGCTCAGCACAGTGCTGGCATGTACGAGAAATATGAGGACCTGCAGCATGCATCCAATGAGCTCATCAGTCTACACAGACAGACGCCGGGCACCAAAAGGCCCAGTAAGGAGTCCACAAGTGCCACAAGGGCTGAACACAGGCAGTCCCCTCTCTCTGGGGAGGCGCACAGAACCTGCAGGGAACAGGGCCTCGGCTGTGTGGGGAGCAGCAGCGAAGGGCTTCTGGACAACAGAACAATCAGCAAACAAAGCACAAAGCCAGCAAGGCACAGTATATCTGGGGACCTGCTCAGTCAGGGAGTTTCCAGAATGACAGTGAGGCTGCAAATGAAGACCAGATGTGGATGGTGGAAGGCAGGGCCCATGGAAGGAGTCAGTCTTTATCCTCCAGGCAACGGGAAGATAGCAAGGAATTTTGGAGCCACTGTGCTGTTTTGTGGGGACGGATGGAGTGGTGGTGCCACCACCGAGTAGGAGGCCTGCAGGTGGGAGCCACCTGAAGCAGGAACTTGCTCAGATGCTTGAGGCACCTGACAGTGAGGGGCACCTGGGCGCTTGCAGTTGCCATGGGAACAGAAAAACAGGAGCTGTGAATGCAGATGGCTTTTTTAAGGAAAACAAAGATGTTGTGACTGAGCTGAGAGCAGTGGGGAGAGAACAGTCCACGAGGACAGTGATGTTCAGAGTAGACACTTCTGTTTTGGGGGGGTAGCATCTAAACCTTTTTCCATCTTGGAAGAACCCTAACCCCCCCCCCCACTCCCATCGCATGCTTCTTGATGGAAGGCAGAGCCCATATCTGCTAGAGAAGTTGAAGGAGACAGACTGTCCTCTCCCCGTCCCTTGGCAGCCACTGTTTAGAAGTGTGACCTTCCTTAGAGGGTCCCACCTGGACTTCGAAACTCAAGGAGTGACAAAGGCATAGGGGCAGTTTAGGATTCAGT
Organism: Suricata suricatta; assembly: GCF_006229205.1. Classification (NCBI taxonomy): domain Eukaryota; kingdom Metazoa; phylum Chordata; class Mammalia; order Carnivora; family Herpestidae; genus Suricata; species Suricata suricatta. Next base: position 92,694,814 of record NC_043703.1, on the reverse strand, counting down.
CCCAGAGACAGCATCTGGCAGCGATCAGGGCAGGATCCAGGGACATGATCAAGCCAGAGAGCTTCGACTTGAGAGTTCAACTTGGGCCGAGCTTCCTGTGGTCTGGCAGAGCGAGGTTCTCCAGCCAGGCTGCAGCCTAGAGATTCCTTAGTTACTCAACAGGCCCCCAACAGATTCCTTCAGTCAGAAGCACACTGATAAAATTATCGGATCCAATCTGTGCTCTGTGCCCCTCCTCAAAGCCTTTGTCCCCAAACACCCAGATGGCACAGCCTCTTGCTCTGCTGAACCTTCAAGCTCCTCGGAACACAGATGCTCACTAGGCACCTTCTTTGTGCTCATTTCTATTAGCCAGTGTTCCCCAGACTAGGCTGCAGGTGCAGCCAGAATAGAGGCCACATTTTTTTTTTTTGAGAGTGGGGAAAGGCAGATGGAGAAGAAAATCTTAAGCAGGCTCCACATTCAGGGTGGAGCCTGACATGGGGCTCAATCCTGCGACCCTGGGATCATGACCTGAGCCAAAATCAAGAGTCCTACTGAGCCTCGTAGGTGCCCCCACATCTTCTTAAACTTACTTCTGTTGCAGTTCTCCACCCTCACCCAGCAAAACCTGGTCCACTCCCACACCAGCACAGCACTGTGGGCAGGACAGGTGCTCTGGATACATCCACAGAAGGATGTGAATGTCATTTCTACTACGGAGGCATGTGAATTTCATTTATTCACTCTGGGCAAAATCTGAAAAGCCTCTCACAGAGGTGAAAAGTCCTTAATGCAGCAATGTTTGGAAAGTTTTGTAAAACTTGAGAAATAAGGTAGAGAAAGAAGAGGGCTGGTAGAGTAACATCAAAATACATTTCTTGATAATTTTGCCTCAAAATAATCCAGGGGAAAGAAGAAATGGGTACAAGTATAGATTCAACAAGACTGGCCATACGTGAGTGGCTAGCTCAAGCTAGGAATGGGCACATGAGGATTTATTTTACTATTCTCTTTCACTTTTATGTTAAAATTTTCCATAACAAAAACCATAAAAGATTCAAGGATATCAAAATTGAATGGCTGTTCTTGAGAGGCTAAGCATGAATGGAGAGGGGGCTGAAATCCCCCGTGACTGTGTAATAATTGCTCAGGATGGATGGTAAGCAGTGAGCTCCGTGTTAGGAAAAGCTTGGATTTAGTAATAATGGAAAAACTTCCCTTTATTAAAGAGCTTCAGTAATGGAATCAGCATGAAGGGATTGGAGCCCGAAGAGCACACAGGGTGAAGCGGTGGTGATTAATACCCACCAGGCAGCACACACAGTCCCCTGCCCCATTCTGCTTCTCAGGGTAGCCTGGAGAGAATGATTGATACCCATGATTTACCTTTGTCTGCATAAGAAGCTGCCATCCATCCCATAACCTCAGGTTCAGTGAAACAGGACACGTAAAGATATAAGGACTCAGAAACAGGCTCACCATAGTAGAAACATAACTTCTACCTTTCACCAAACTGATGGAATCCTATAGATCCCATGTCCTTGTTCCTAGGAAGGCGGCATATAAAATCTACCTAAGGCACGGCAGACTGACTTCCTATGGGAAGTCGCCTAGTGTCCAGAAACAGAGGTGTACGCTCAGAGTTTCCAGACACCCCGTGCGTTATTTCAGGGCTTCAACTGAAACTTCATAAAGGGCTGGCTTGCGGAGGACACACCCTTGCCACAGAGGACCTCTATGTCAGAAGGTTAAGACAGAAAATGAAGATCAATGGGAGATGAACTGGAAGATATAAGCCCGTCTCTTACCCTCTTCTGCATCACTGGATTTTTAGAAGGTGCTTATGGACTACATTTACTGCTGCTCCAATCCTTATCTCCATCTCTGGGGTCCTGGCCATCCTCCTGGCTATAAATTCTTCTAAGCAGGGCTCTGCCTTCCCCTGCTCTCAGCTGCAGCTGTCACTCACAGAGGTCTCCTGCACTCACATCCCCACCTCCCCCTCTTCTACCCAGGATGCTCACCAGAGACTCAGGACTCCCTCCCCTGCTGACCTTATTTTCCTTGAGCTAAATGCAACTCCCTCCCTGTATGACCCCCTGCTTCTGTAACAGATCAACACACCTGAAATGTGCCCTACCACCGATGAATACTTTGTTTTTGTAACTTCTAGTGATTACAAGGCTACTCCTGAGAGGCCCCAAAGGTGCCATCTGGGTGCCTAAGGGAACCTCCTCTGTCCACACAGGTTCATTTCACTAGGCAGGTGGGTGGCCCTCCTTTCCCGTTCTCCTTGAAGGGCAGAGCGCCACCCTCCCCTTAGGGAATCCTATGATTTCGATGGTAAATTTTGTGACTGAGGCTACTGAAAAGGTTCAGTTCCTTGGAAATAAAACACATCCCTCCTCCAAGGTACTCCCTTGCTTCCTCTTTGAAATAGAGGGAACGTGTGTTCCCCACATATTTTGGGGAACACTACTTCTACATCTCTTGAAAGTAGGGCTTTCCTGTGACCAACTTAGAAGGACTTTGCATTCTTTAGTCTCACTGAAGAGAGATTCACATTCATATTAGTAAAGACTACAATTAGGACTGTAATGTATCGTTTCCCCTAATGGCATCCAGTGAGATTAGAATCCTCTAGAACACCCCCTTGGGATGTTGCAGCTACAGCTTAATAGTCCCAAAGAAGCAAAGCAGAAGCCCAGAGGGCAAGTGTGTGGCCTTCGCTGCTTTTAACTCCTTGCGGTTATCCAGAGTCACGGACACACAACCCCCGACAGATTCATGACGGTCCCATGCGCTGGTTATAATCTCACTTCTGTCCACGTCAGCAGACTCTAAAAATCAAGGCCCATTTCTCCTGATGATCAAGCATGGGGGATACAAAGGATTGGTTTTCAGCACACACGCTACCCTCCTCGCAGCGTGCCCACCTGGCCTGCAGGAGATGGAAAGCTGGGACCACATCCCCCAGTTCTCTCACGCCTAAGGCACCAGGTGTGAGTTCAGCATGGCCATTCAGATGTACTTGTGGGGAATTTGGAAAGCAAAAGTGAGGCAAAGACCAGAGTTCTCTGTCACCACTCCTTCCACAGCAAGCAAACCAGGAGGCACTTGGTTCGCCTATGATGGTTTTAGCCAGGGCTCCAGGTGCCAGCTTCCTGGGTGTCAGGAGGCAGGACTAAAGAAACACCCATGTGTGGGTACCGATCACAGCAGTGTGGCCTCTCAAGCATGGCAGACCCAGTGTGGCCCTGGGGACACTGCTCCATCACTGTAGAAGAGGCAGTGGCCTCCTTGGTGGTCCTGCTCTCTCATATGGCTTTGGGACCCTCAGTTCCAAAACCTCCACCTGAACAACTGTGTCATCAGAATTCTTAAGAATTCAAGCCATTCAATTCCCTGCAACAAACCCCTTCCCCCGCAGAGTTCCCTATAGTGGATTCTGCTTCCTGCAGCTGAACCTGATCCACCTCTGTCCAAGTTCTGGCAAGGATGACCCAACCTGCCCATTGTACCTTGAGGTCTGTGGGATTCTAAATAGTCACGGTCTACATTCTGTCAGATAGGAAGCATCCTGTATGGCTGACTGTGGGGGGAAATGCTGAAAACCTGACCTTCTGCAACCAAGCATGCATCCTGGGTCAGGTTGACATAGATGCCTGCCTCCTAGCAAGCCACGATGCCAAAACTCCTGGAGTGGCAACTCTATGTTGGATGCCGCCAGAGGTGGAAACCATGTAAAGCCCAGGCGGCAGAGTTTAGCAGAAGGAGCAATATGCCTGGGTTCTAATGGTAACCAGGCCATTTAAACTCTGTGAGTTGCAAACCCCCTTGCCCAGTGGGGACAGTGACATCATCCACCTCAAAGGGAGACAAGAAGGAAGAGTAACCTGAATGGTCTTTGGACAGTGGGGAGTGGGGGGCCGCAGGGGAGCGCATGATTATTGAAGGATGGCATTTATTAGTACTAATTAGTAGTAGGATCCAGAAATCATAACCAAGAAAAGTATATTTTCCATACTTTAAAATATACTGGCTAAATCTTTAATACACATAACTTTTCAGCACATTGGCATTTAGAGGCAAAGTTTTATGAGCCTCATAAAAAAAAAAAATCAGAGCACTGAAGTGCAATGCTTCCTTTAGATTTCAGCCAAGCACTGGAAACGTTATTTTTCAAAAATCATCTAATTTCAACAGTACTATCAAGACCCATCGCAGAGTTACTGTCTTCAGGTCAGTTATCCTTTGGGGCTGTCCCACAAGATAGCTGGAATATTTCCTGTACCTCCATGGCTCTGGTTTTTGTCATTGCTGTTATTTTTGTTTTTAAGCAAGAATCATTCCTGTTTCTTCAGTTTTTGACACAACAGGAAATCAATATGGCAGGTCTGTCTCACTGCTGGCCTTAAAATGCCACAACCCCTTGAAGCAAATCCTCTAGACACAATCTCAAAGTGCCACTCTAAAATGACAGAGAGCCACAAGACAAGGGGTTCTTGGGAAGAAACAGACTAACGGGCAGGAGAAGCAGGCAGTGGCCAGACCAAGGGGAAGGCCCTCAGTGTTCTCAGAGTACAGAGTTCTCAGGGCGATGGGTTAGGAATTAGGACAAGTCACTGGAGAAGACCGAGTCATGTAGCCAGAGCTCTCTGGACTGAAGACAGTTCTGCAATCAACTCACTCTGCATTCCAGGACCCAGAACAGGAGTCAGCCACCGTGTGGAGCCCAGAGTCCATCGGCCATGCAGTTAAGGGTTACACCTGCCAGCAAGAGCCAGGTCCATCACAAGAGGCCAAGGAAGGCTCCCAAGGAGGTCCCTGACCAGGGAGTCCTGGGAAAGGACCCAGACCCTAAAACAGGGGTAGGCCCAACATTCTCTCCACACCTGGTTCTTGCACTCACGTTACCAAAAAGCCTTCAATAAGACCAGCCAAAACACGGAACTCAACTGGATTCCTTTAAGGTTCCCTAGTGCATTTAAAGTAGGATTTAGCTTTTTAAATGGTCTTAGACATAATGTTTTGGGAAAATATCAACATAAAAATCAGAGCACCACAACCTTGTAAATTTATGGATTTTTTTTTAAACCAGGAAACATTTCACACTGCAAAATGAAATCTTAGGAGGTGCTCTACACCCAAGATACTCACTTTAGGGTATTTGAAGTGTGTGCTTTGATCTTGGAGCTAAACCCCATTTGTCATCAATGACAGGGAAAGAAATCTGACGAGGGGACGATTGTGCAGTGCTCAAAGATCCGGGCAGTTCCAATGCAATCAAAGGGATACATGCATTCATGGAGATTAACTGCTTTTTCATTTTTATTTAAAAAATTTTTATTATGTTTATTCATTTTTGCGAGAGACATAGAACACAAGCGGGAGAGGCAAAGACAGAGAGGGAGACACAGAATCTGAAACAGGTTCCAGGCTCTGAGCTGTCAGCACAGAGCCTGACGCAGGGCTCAAACTCGGGAACAGTGAGATCATGACCTGAGCTGCAGTCAGACGCTTAACCGACTGAGCCACCCAGGCGCCTCAGATTAACTGCTTTTTAAAATGAAGTTGGCTAGATTTGTTTTGTGTGTAGGGAGACAGATTTTCAAATACATGCAGCCACCTTCTACGATCCGATTAATGGCAACTGCTTCCTCCAAGGACACCGAAGAGTTAGCTGCAAATATAAATGGGCCAAGCCGAAGGGCCCTGCAAACGGGGCTGCCTAAAGACAGCTTGGCTGTATTCTCTCAGATCAAAAAAAAAAAGGGGGGGGGGCGGAGCTTTGTCAGGTCCTTCCCTCCAGACACACACACCATTTTATTTGGAAGTCACATGATGTGATTAAATTTAACTGGGTGGAGCAGTGGAAAGCCACAGTATTAACAACATAATTCTTTTTGAGGAAGATTCTCTCTGCCAAGTGCAAAGGAGATAATTCTGAAAGTGGTGAGCTAAGAACTGCGTTCAGCATTTTTTAAAATCTAGAGGCACCAAGATAGAAGATCTCTGCTCATTATGATACTGCTTCCAATAACCAAATCTGGGGAGCAACCTGAGTTTTCATCATTTGGGCTCATGGTGAAAACAAAAAACAGAAAACTATCGCCCACACAGAAGAGATCAGCCGCTTATATAACTTATATAAGTTACTGTCTGTGCATGTCCACGTGCCCAGTTTCTGGAAGGTTACAGAAGAAGTAAACAGAAGTCATCTCTGGAGAACAGAACAGGTCAGGGGAGGGGGTGTCTTTCCCTCTCTAGCTTATACCCTTCTGTCCTAGCTGCATTTTTATGCTAAGTATTATTTTTATAATTAGAAAAACTAGCCATGAACACATGTTTAAAAATCACTTTTAGAGCCCATAAGCCACGGACCCTGGAAAGCCCAGTGTCAGCCCTGCTCAGTCACCAAGAAGCCACAAAGGTAGAGACACGCTACAGCAGTAACACTCCGTGCAGTTTCCAGGACACACGCTGCCTCCCTTTGTTCCTGTACCACTGTCATAAGCATCAAGACAAGACACTGCAGAGACAGTGACTGCTCCTATTTGACCCATAAAGAAATGGAGGTTCTGAAGTCTAAATGTCCTGCCCGGGGCCACGGGGCCTACAGCCGGGGAACCTGCACTTGAACCCAGGCCACCTTTGTCACCGCCATCCTGTCTTCATTCTGGAAACCTCGCGAAGGTCACTTCTGGGTCTTGGTCCACTCTTCAATAAAATGGGGACATTATCATAGGCATCCTTTCAACAAATGAGTAATGAAGGTCAAGTAATTTGCCCAGTGACAGACAGCACTTGAACCCAAAAACCCTGTCACTCCGTTTCCTGGCTGCCATTCCAGCCGCCTCTCCCGACTGCCCCTTCCACCTAAAACAGGGCTCATTTCAGGCCCCCAGATGTTCACAACAGTCTTGATTTGCAAAAAGCAGGTGTCCTAGAAAGTGCCTGGCAGGGACAAGGGCTGATGAACCGTCCACAGAGCCACCCACTCTCAAGGCATTTGCCTTAAATCAGTTCCTTGCCCCAGAAGGCCTGGAGCAAGCTTGCAGATTCTAAGCTGCTCTGCAGGAAGGGAGAAAATAAACCTCAGCTCTGCAGAACATGGACAATTAGGGAAGCAACTTCCAAGGAAAGATTCCCAGGGCCTTGCCCCAGAGCCGGAGCTGCCCATCTCTCTGGGAGATGCGGGGGAGAAGGACGGCCCCCCGCCGACTCCCCTGCCTGAGCCGTGCCTCGACCTCCAGCACCCACTATGGCTGTGCAGAAACAGACATGCCAGCCCAGCCTGGCCTTCCCCACAGTGCGACAGGGAGAGAGGACAAGTCCCTCCTAAGGCACAGACTGACGCGATCCGTGCAGGGTTGAAGACAGGCACTACCATCATACAGGCTCACCTTCGGCACTCTCCATGAGAACAGCTATTGGTGCAATACAGTATAAATTTAACTCCTCCTGCCCAGGGAAAGCAAAATATCATCCAGAAGAGCCAGGAGGAGGCGCCCATCAGAATGGCCAATGCAGAGAGAAGTAGCTCCATCTGTAACCCTAACACAGGGGAAGCTCACCCCAAGAACCTTCCATACTTGAGGCCTGGCTCCCTCCAGCCACTGGCCACAGCTCAGGAGCCTGCGATGGGCCTGGGGCTCTCACCCACACCTGGGGCCAGTCAAGGATTGTCCCTGCAGGGCCCTCAGAGTCCTCTCCCAAGGGCGCCGCAGTTGCTCTGAAGCTTCCAATCAATGCAAACTCAACGTCCAGTTAATCTCTGTGGAAATCAAAACCCATACTTGGCTCTGTTCATGAGTCATCTTTTTGGGAAGCCCCCACATGGCCTGGCTGAAATGCAGTGAACACACATAATGACCACGTGCAGCGTCTGTTGCAGTGGTGAGGGTGAGTACCTAGGAATGAGATGAAGACATTCATTTGTATCTGTGAGGTTTTTCTGTTTTGTTTTGTTCCCCACTAAGATTCAAAGCCCAGATAGCCAAATAGTTTAGCAGTGACTGGTCATTGCCGCCATTGCTCAGGCATGTGGTTTCCATCCAGCTCTGGATGAACTAACAGCAAATCTAGATGTCCGAGCAGTGGCCAGTTTTATTAACAACATCCAAGTCCTTCTGAATGGAGCCTGCTTTCCTCCGCACAGGTTGGCCCTGCCAGGGGCGGTGACAGAAGCCAGAGCTGCCCTGAAATCAGCCAACTCAGAGGCGCCACTTGAAGACTTAGGAAGAGAGAGGCAGGGCAGGCCCCAAAAAGACAGGCGGAATCGTGAATTCTAACTCACCAGGCAGGCACTTTCCATTCACTTTCCTCCTTTTCTTCCTCCTCCATTTGTGGGCAGGTCCCCAGGGTCAGAGAGTCACTGAGAATTAGGCAGTTTTCGGGGTAATGCAGGAAAAGAAAAATGCCAATCAAATACCAAGGTGAGGAAAGGCCTGCAGGGAAAGGTAATCGATGCCTTTTTTTATCCCACAAAGAGAATTTTCCAAGCATTATTTTCCCCCAGTCATTGAATTCAAATCCCCAAGACATCTTTGTATTCTTCAAGCCCAGCTGTCGTAGGAGGACCCAGGGCCACAGAGTTAACACGCCTAACGAAGAGTCAGCCTCAGACCACTGCGTGACTGACAGCATCAGGGCAAGGGTGTCACATTAACTCCCGCGTGTCCCTTCCTAACTTCTACACAGATGTGTCCAATGGGACAGCCCCACCCTGAAAGTTGGGACCTACTCTCTATAGAGGAGTAAATGCATCCCCAAGAAACACAAAGAAAGTAGGCGAGACACATGACCAAAGAGGAGAGCCTGCTCTGACGTAGCCCATTACTCCTTAAACGTTAAAAAACATTTACTTATATTTGGACTTTATGTTTTTTTTCTTTCCACAGAAGAACACCTTTTCCCTAAGCCAGCCAGACCTGACACAGTAGTTTTCTTGGGAACAACTTATAAATCCAACAAAAGGCAGAAAAACGCCCCTATGGAGGCTACGGCACAATGAGGCACGAGCTCCAGAGGTCCTCAAGCTACCACGGAGCTTCTTAGTCTCTGGCTAACATGCACAGTGGCCCACGGGGCTGGGGAGCCTCACAAAAGCCACTCAGAATTCACCCTTGTTCCTTGCAACACTAGAGTGAAAGGTTAAGAACACAGACATCAGAGCCAGGAGGAAGGGCTCCGTTCAGATCTTGACGCTGCCTCTTCCTGTGTGATCTGGTTACTCCATCACACCGGACCTGGGTTCCGCCAGTTGGACAAATGGGGATAAGAGCATCTACAGTACTGAGATGATTAGATGAATGCATGACATGTAGTTAACATACTTCTTGAGATGTAGCAGGCATGATGTAAGCGTTGGCTATTAGCTTTAATTTTTTTGAGTGTTTATGAAACATTAAATGTGCTCTGCCCTCACAGGGCCAGCCAGGCTGATTTTTTAAATCATAAAAATACATTATAAAATTATAAATTGAGTTAAATGTATGAAGATAAAAACAGGGCTGTGAAAGCGTATACGGAGGAGACACAATGGACACTGGCCTTGGCCAATTCTCTGCTGAAGAAGTGACATTCAACGTGAGGCCTCGGTTTTTGGTCATGGTAGTTGAGCCAATGACCAGGTTTCTTTTAAATGTCAGAGAAGATTATTCTTCAAAGTATAGGGGCACCTGGGTGGCTCAGTCAGTTAAGCATCTGACTCTTGATTTTGACCCTGGTCATGATCTCATGACCCATGAGATGAAGCCTGCGTCGTCGGGCACTGACAGTGTGCAGCCTGCTTGGGATATTCTTTCTCTCTCTCTCTCTCTCTCTCTCTCTCTCTCTCTGCCCCTCTCCTGCCTCTGTGAGCAAGCGCCCACTCTCGCTCGCGCTCGCTCGCTCGCTCTCTCTCAAAATAAACATTTGGGGCAAAAATAAATTAAAAAAAATAAAGCATCAAAGTATAGATGAGATGGTAGTGAAGACTTAGGGAAATTGAAGAGAAATGGGAACACAAGGAGCCACATTTGCCCAGAGGGTATTTGCCAATTCTGAATTTTTTCTGTTGTTTACAAGCCACTCAATCTATGGTATTTTGTTATAGCAATCCAAACAGACTAAGACAGAAATAGCAGCCTGGATGGGATAAGACGGGGACTCAAGCCCTAAACTTGGCTTCAGTTTGGCTCTGGATACCAGGCATTAAGCAAAAACAAATACTAGAAGAAGGCACCTTTGTAACAGGACCCAAATAAAAATCAGCACAATGAACCAAAGATAACCAAGTCCATAAGGGAGAAGTAAAAACTAGTTGAAAGAAAACCAGAATTATAAAAACTTCAAGTATTGGAACTGTCAGACCATAAACTATGCTTACAACGTGGGAAGATTTTAAAAAGACCACTTGGAAAACACGTACCAGGAATAGGAAAACTAGTGACCTAAAAGATTTAAAAAAGTAACAAATAGAAATCTAGACATTAATATAGTACCAACAATTTAAAACTCAAGATTTTAATACCAAATTAGATACAGTTGGAGAGAGATTTGAAAAATCAGACTAAATTATCCAGTGTATTCCATTTAAAGACAAAAAAAAGATGGAAAATACAGAAGGGAGGATAGAGAATATAGAGGAAAGAGAAAATGAAGTGTTCTGTGACCAAGACCTCAGAAAGAGAAAAGGGGGTGCGGTAGAGGTAATATCTGAAAAGATATAGGCTGACAATTTTGGGGCTTTTTTTTTGTTTTTTAAATATTTTTAAAATATAATTTATTGTCAAGTTGGCTAACATACAGTGTAGAGTGTGCTCTTGGCTTTGGGGGTAGATTCCCATGATTCATTGCTTACATACAACACCCAGTGCTCATCCCAATGAGTGCTCTCCTCCATGCCCATCACTGTTTTCTCCCTCTCCTCCCTCCATTTACCCTCAGTTTGTTCTCTATATTTAAGTCTCTTACTTATTTTTGAGAGACAGAGTGCAAACGGGGAGGGGCAGAGAGAGAGGGAGACGCAGAACCCGAAGCAGGCTCCAGGCTCTGAGCTGTCAGCACAGAGCCTGATGCAGGGCTCAAACCCACGAACGGTGAGAACATGACCTGAACTGAAGTCAGATGCCCAATTGACTGAGCCACCCAGGTGCCCCTCCGGAAATCTTCAAAGACATCAATATGTAAATGTAAACTGCATTCAATTCTAAGAAGGAAAAATAAAAAACCAAACTTTGACACATTACTATTAAAATGTACACCACCAAGGATAAAGAGAAAAATCTGAAAGGGATCCTGAAATAAAGCCAAACATATTACCTTCAATAGTGACAGACTGACAGGTGTCTTCTCAATAACAATGCAAAATAGTGAAATGATCCCTTTAATGTGCTGAAATAATGGCCTACCTCGAACTCTGTACCAACAAAAGCAATACAATCATCCAAGAATAAAGGTCATCAAAAATATTTTTAAGCAAAACTAAGACTGTTTGCTATCAGCATACTGAAATGTGAACTGTAAGGGAATTTAGGCAAAGTATCCTAAATGATAAGTTTGAAGTATAAGAAAGAACAAAGGGCAAAGAAAGTGGTAAATATGTGGTACTATCAACAAAATATTGGCTACGTAAAACAAGAATCATGTTTTATAGTTTCCTTTAATTAAAATTTTTATCATCAACAGCATGTAAGATGAGCATGGAGAAAATAAATGTAATTATTCTAAGAGCCTTGTATTATCTGAAAAGAGGGTAAAAGTTTGATTAAACTTTAAAATTTGAAAAGCAGGCATAAATATATTTAAGTGGTCATTTCCAAGGTAATCATTAAGAGAAAAAAACATTTTCCAAACTAGTAAATGGCAAAAACAAAATGGTTAAAAAAAAATCGAGAAAGAAAGGTAAAAGACCAGGGTACATATAGAAAGAATAAAATGTTAGGTTTAAAGTCAAATATATCATCAATTACATTAAATGTAAGTAGATAGAGATATTCTAGTTAAAAGGCAAGGACTGGATTTTTAAAAATCCCACAGTATGATATTCACAGGAGACAAAGGTATAATATAAAGAATCAGTAGCTGTTGACCTGACTAAGAATAGTACTCCAGGCAGAAAGAATAACATATGCAAAAGCTCAGCAGGAAAGCTGAACTGACAGGAGGGCCATATGATGAGGTGCAGAGATTAAAAAGAAATACAGTCTAAATTGAGCTGGAGGTGTAGGCTTAGCCACGCCACACTGAAAAAGGCCAGAGAAGAATCACAGAATTTATCCTAAATGGCTAAAAAGTATTGGAAGAAGTACACAAGACACAATCTAGGCTCTCGAGCTTCAATACAATAGACTTAAGCACAAATAATAAAAAAGCTAGTGCTTCTAAGGGCACCTTGGTCCATTTGGGAAATGGTGCAGCTCAAGTATGAATTCTGAGGTGAGGATAAGCCAAAGGTGATCTGGGAAGAACCACGGGAACCAGATAATGGAGGGCTTGTATTCTAATAAAGGAATGCAGATTTGTATGTTGCAGGTGACAGGACTGCTAAAGGATTTTAAGCTGGAGAGTAATTTGATGAGAAGTGCATTTAAAAGCATCAGGCATGACTGGGGAAGATGAAATTGGAGGGGGGTTGGAAGTAGGGAGGCCAGTTAGACCACACATGATTTCAGAACCACTGTCATTTTTTTCTTACTACCTCTCACACTCCACCATGTATAGATGAAACATGCATTCATTTTTTTAAGTTTATTTATTTAGAGAGACAGAGACGGACAGACAGTAGGGAAGAGGCAGAGAGAATGTAAGACAGGGAGAGAATCCCAAGCAGGCTCTGCACTGTCAGAGCAGAGCCCAATGTGGGGCTCAAACTCAAGAACCTTGAGATTACGACCTGAGCCAAAATCAAGAGGCCAGTGCTGAACCGACTGAGCCATCCAGGCAGCCCAAGAAGCATGCATTCTGATCTCGCACTTCCCAGACAGAGTGACCAAAATCAGGGAAGCAGAAGTGGAGTTACAAGCACCCATTGTAGATTATTCCCACCATCGTTAGCAAATTGCAGAAAGCGGCTTAATTTTGAAATTATAAAATCTATCCACTGTACTATTAATTAGTAAACATTTATTTAGCATTTTCTGAGGACTAGGTATCTGCTAACATGGTGGGAAATACCAAAGGTTTAGCACTTATAACTCGGAGGAGATATTAGGCCATTCACTTCCCAAATTGTCTGTGAGGAGTTTGACAACTCATTAAGTTCGATCTCCCAGGCATTGCTCGAACCCCCCCCCCCCCCCCCCCCCCCCCCCCCCCCCCCCCCCCCCCCCCCCCCCCCCCCCCCCCCCCCCCCCCGGAGGCAGAAGGTTAGCTCACCACCTCGTCAAAGCAGCCCAGCCAACTGTGGGCAAATCTTTACCTTGAGCTTGCATTTTACCCCACTGCTCTTTATTGTTCCTGATCTACACAGAACAAAATGAATCCCTCATCTATAGAAGCACCCTTCCCTTGGATCCTGTTAAAACCCAGATCACCTCTCCTCTGCTCAGAACCTTCCAGCACCCCTCTGCCCCCCACTGCCTTCCTTCAGAGCAAAGCCCAGAGTCCCAACTGTGATCCGCAAAGCCAGCTGGATAAGCTGGCTCCCAGCTGCCCTCTGACCTTGCTTTTTACCCTCTGCTTCTTCATTCTTTCGGCTCCACTGACACAGGCTCCCTTACACGCAAAGTCTTTCACTTGCAGTTCTCTCTGCCCAGAACAGTCCTCTTCCATTTCTGCAGAGCTCATTCCCTGATTTCCTTCAGGAATGTCCCCCAAAGTCTCCCTGGTCCCCTAACATCTCAGTGTCCACCACCCCCTATAATTCAGATCTCCCTTTCTTCTTAACCTTTTCTCCTTAGCAGTTACAATTAGGTAACGATCCCTTATCTTGCCCGTGGTCTGTCTCCCCCACCAGAATGTAAGCGCCCCGAGGGCAGTGATTTTTGTGTTTTGCCCATGGTCTAGAACCAGGGTCTACTCCAGGCCAACATATCTCAACACATCTGTGGAAGAGGGGAAGGAGTTGCGCGGGTCACTGCTCCAGCCGCCCAACGTCCTCTGGTTGCTTCTTCGCCACTTGGTTGCCAGACAGCAAACATCTCAGGCCCAAGGGGACGACTCCAGCCAGGCATGATAAAGGCCTGTCCCCATCTTTGGGGCACTGTCTTGGGAGGGGACTGCAGAGAAGATTGCTCCTCACAAACGACCCAGCTGCCAAAGCTGCTGTTGTGCACCCTCATGTCTGCTAAAGGAAAATACCCCCTAGGATGGCTTCTTTAAAAACCTAATCCATGTAAACCCTTCAGCTGTTTACCCGAATTCCATTTAATCTCCTATAGAGATGCCTCTAAATCACCTGCTCTCAAGGACTCAGGGAAAAACAAAAAACCAACCAACTACTCCTCAGAAAATGTTTTATCACCCTGCTGCTGAGAAAATAGGCTTTAATTTCCATCAAGAGAAGTACAAAGCAATAGAGTAATTATTTATATATTTTTTCACAGCACGGGATTATCTAACCACAGGTCTCACAGCGTTTAATCTCCACCAGGTACAGGGTTTTACCCACGTAAATGCACCTTCAGAGAAAGATCTCGGGCCCCAGCGGCAGGCTTATACGTGAGCCTGCTGCACCTTCCATTTGACCTCATCAGGGAGGTCATAAAATACTCTCAAAGCCAGAGCCATTCACAGAGGAGAATCTTCCTCTTTAGGGGCAGAGGGCGGGGCAGAGAGGGTCTCTTCGATCTCCGTGGTCCATGAGGGGTCTGCTTTCTCATTCCACATCTGATGGCTCAAGACAAGAAGCGTCCGGAAGCCCCTGGGCACTCTACTCTCTGAGCACAATGTCCCCAACAACCAGACCCCTGGCCCCGCCAGATGCTTCTGGGGACAGGGCATTCACTCACTCTCCTTCCGGGAAGCTTGTGCTGCCTAAGTGCCATTGGTCCCCTGGGTTCATTTCTCTTTCCTAAGATCCTGGGTCGTTATAATCACTGAGTCCTCCCACTGTGCCCAGCACTTTACATAATTTACCTCGTTTAATTACTACAGTCTGCTATCCCCATTTTCAGATGGGGAAATGGAGGCTTTGCCTTCTTCTATCGTTTCCTGGCCACTCTCCTTGTGACACAGGTTCTAATGTGGCATTTTATCTTATGAATGCCAGAACCATGACTGGAATCTCTTTCACACTTATTCTAGAAACACAGGCTAGCACTTACAAACTTACTAACGTCTTCAAAGACAGAGAGAAGAAAACCATAGCACGCTTCCCCTCAACGCCAAGAAAGAAAGGGAAGAAACTCAGGTTCATCACACGATCCAATAATGAGGCAGGTCAGCCTCTCAGTGAGATCGGACTCTCGATGGCAACCCTGTCATCTTCATTTCATCAAGGCCCTCTGTCGTTTTTTAAAGAGCTTTTAGAGCAGTTTTAGTTTTATGGGGAAATGAAACAGTAAGTACAAAGTTCCAAACTACCCCCTGCCCCCAGAAACACAGTTCCCTCTCTTATTTACATCTTGTCTTACTGTGGTTCATTTGTTACAACTGATGAACCAATGCTGATACATTAGCATCTACAGCTTCTTTTAGGGGTCACTCTGTATTATGTTTATGGGTTTGGACAAATATATAATGACGCGTGTCCATCATTATTGTACACAAAATAGTTCACCGCCCTAAAAACCCCCTGTGCTCTACCTGACCAGTCCTCCCTTCCCCGCCCCCGCCCCCCATCCCCAGATCCACCCTCTGGGAACTGTGGATCCCAAATAATTAACAAGAAACCCTGGAACTAATAAGCAATTAGAGCAAGGTTGCCTAATACAAGCACTTACTTTCCTACAACCTAGCCATGAACGATTGGAATTTGAAATTAAAAACACATCAGCAACAAACAGAAACCAAAAAACCTTAAGGTATAAATAGATATGAATCTGACGAAATGTGTACATGATCTATAGGAGGAAAACTATAAGCCTCTGATGAAAGAAATCAAAGAAGATCTAAATAAATGGCTAGTCCTCCTTCACTGAACTTTAAAAGCAAACCCTCCAACTCCTTATGTTACCCTGACCTCAAGTTGTAGCAACAGTTAACAGACAAATCTGCCAAGCAGGGGTAGACCCCTGGATGTGCACTGAAACACAGAGTTCAGGCCCTCCGCCCACTGTGGGCTATGGTGGGGAAAGAGGTGTGGGGCAGGGTGGCCATAAAAAATACAGACAAGTGCTTAGTGTATACGTTCCAAACATTGCATGGACATATTTACACTAAAAAAATTAGAAACTTACTTGTACTTTAGCTAAATTTCAGATTTACCTGGGGCTCCCGTATGTGTATTTGCGGTATCTGGCAACCCTACTCCAAGGCCTCACTGTGGCGAGATGTGGAGCCAGGAAAAGTAACAAACCTCTTCGGTATACTCAGTGCTTGACATCTTTCAAGGCCTTTTCAACTCTCTTTCTCCAGAATTGCTACACATCTAAGAGGACAAGGGGACAACTACCTCCACCCTCATTAGCCAGAGTTGGG
Organism: Suricata suricatta; assembly: GCF_006229205.1. Taxonomy (NCBI): domain Eukaryota; kingdom Metazoa; phylum Chordata; class Mammalia; order Carnivora; family Herpestidae; genus Suricata; species Suricata suricatta. The sequence continues at coordinate 92,678,266 of NC_043703.1, read as the reverse complement.
GGGCAGGTATGGGGACAGGTACCACACCTGGGAGCAAAGCCCACGCGGGTCAGGAACACCGCTGGCTGTCATCATGCCTAAACCCTCCTGTTAGTCCAGCAGCTGAACAGTAGAAGCGCCCAGTGGCTGCCAAAAGCCCGAGGCTTGAGCCCCACTCCTAATGCCTGGACATCTTTTAAAAACACTTCAGGATAGAAAAAATTAAAGTTGTATAAAAGTAGACAATAAATAATAAACCCTCTGGTACCCAATCACTCAGCCTCAATGATGATCAGCCCATGGTCAATCACATTTCACATAGCAGGGCTGCCTGACAGGATTTTCTGTCGTGATGGAAATGTTCCATTTCTATGCTGCCCCATATGGTAGCCGCTAGCCTCGTTTTCTAAGCCCCATGGGACGAAGGAGCGCCTGAAATGTAGCTGGTGTCCTGGAGGAACTGCTTTTTCACTTTTTAAAAAGCTTAGTTGACTTCAGTTCAAAAAGTCGCAGGTGACTGGTGGCTACACATTGGATCGCCCAGATCAGTACCCTCACCCATTTCTCCCCACCACATTATTTACTTATTTTTAAGTTTTTATTTAAGTTCTAGGTAGTTAACATACTGCCGTGTTGTTTTAAAGCAAATCCCAAACATATTATTTCGTCCATGTATCAATAGCTTTTAAAGCTTTCCAGAGGATTCAAATGTGAAACCACAGTTGAAGACCAGTCACTAGTCCATCAAATACTCAAAACTGCTAACACTCCATTTAATTTGAGGGCTTTCAGCAACTTCACAATCTTGACAATCAGGTTGTAACCTTGAGTGCATATCCAATCACCTGGGGGGCTAGACCTCCCTTCAGGCTCCGCTCCCAGAGATCTGGGTTTGGGGAGAGAACTTTCTTTCCCTCCTCCTCTTGCTCCTTCCCCATTGCCCCACAAGCTCCTCATGTGATTCTAATTTGCAGTCTGAATTGAGAAGCGCTGCTTAAAAGTCTTTCTATATAAAGCATCTTTTACAGAACAGCCTCACCTGGAAAGCTGCTTAAAAAAGCGTTATATTCACGATGGAGGACTACATGGCAATGAGAGGGAATGACATATGGCCCTTTGTAGGAAAGTGGATGGACCTTGAGGGTGTCATGCTGAGTGAAGTAAGCCAGGCAGAGAAGGACAGAAACCATATGTTTGCACTCATAGGTCTAGCAGGAAAACAGGAGAGACCTAATGGAGAACCAAGGGGAGCGGAGGAGGGAGAGAGAGTTGGGGAGAG
>NC_043703.1:92542244-92676908 GCF_006229205.1 Suricata suricatta | reverse complement strand
AAATGAACTGAGAGTTGAAGGGGAAGGGGGAGGGGGGAAAAGAGGTGGTGGTGATGGTGGAGGGCACTTAAGGGGAAGAGCACTGGGTGTTGTATGGAAAACAATTTGACAATAAAATATTATGGGGAAAAAAAGCGTTATCTCGTTATCTCGGGGCTCACCCCAGACGGTGTGAATCAGAATTTACACTTGAACAAGCTTCCCCAGGTAACTTATACGCACACTGACCTTTAAGGGGCACCACCCTAGAAAAGTGTGGTCCCCGGACCAGGCCCCTTGGACTGAAAACTTGTTAGGAGTATAAGTTCTGGGCCTCATCCCAGGCCTACAGAATCCGAAACACTGGGGGTCAGGCAGAGCGAGCTGTGTTTGTACATTCACCAGCCATCCTGGTGATGCTGATGCAGGTTCTAGGTCAAGACCCACGGCTCTGGAGTCTAGAATGTGACTGTATTATCCAAGCAGCAAGTACTGATTAGAAAAACAACACTTCAAAAGAGAAGCTGAAGCCACCCTTGGGCTCCCACGCAAACAATTATACATAAATTAAGATACCTCTTTATAACTCGTGACCCAGGAAAACAAGGAATGGAATTAAAAACAAAGCAACCTGGGATCCTTAGAAAAGTGGAGGCCAATAACTGATGTTCATAAAAACATCCGAGGTACTAAACACTGCACCCAAGTTGACAGTTTAGAAATAGTTCTACTGCAATGTCTTTCATTTCTTTCAAGCAAAACAGAATTGCTTAGAACAGTCGATTGTGTCAAATAGTTCATTCCTAACATGGGGAGGTGGGGGAGGGGAACACAAAGTCAAGTCCCTCCAGGGTGGCGTGGGAGGACCCAGCACTATTCTCCATAGCGGTTCCTGATAAGCTTTTTGAGGTGGTGAATTCTTCTGAGAGCGGAAGCAAACACCTTCTGCCCTTAAAATGCGTGTCCAGAATGTACAGAAAATTTTGCACACAGTGTCAGAGGAGTCGAGGCCCCTCGGCCAACGGGTCTGATGCTGAGGACACCTCTTCTGGTAGAGAAAGCAGGCAGAGAAGAGAATGCAGCTCTTTCCGGAGGAGAACCGTTCAGAGCCCTGCCAAACCCTAGCTTACTCTCTCACCAGCTAAACGACAACCAGAAGATTCCTATTCCACTGAAAAGGTGGGTGCGGGAAGGCCGCTGCCATCTACGGGTAAGGAAATTGAAATCTGGAACAGTGCAGGGCTAGTCTACGTGGGCCAGTGACAGAGCCAATCTGTCAGGCCTTTCCGCTGGCCCATCTCCTACATATTAGGATGCAAGAACCCTGCCTTCCTCACGGCTCCAGGGCAGCCACGCACACTGGCCTCAGCTTTACTGCCCACCCTTTTAGAGCCCATCTCCGACCCGGCCACAGCCTGCTATCCATGACCGTTTGTCCCCTCCTGACCAGGAAAGGCCCATCTCTGCTTCCAAGCCAGGCAGGGTTGGCCAGCCCATCCTTGGAGCCTCAATGAATCCTAAACAGGAAGAATCCTTAAATCAATGACACTATGGCGCTGACTGTTGTAATGCCTCTTCCCACAACTAAAAGCGGGAGCTCCTTGCGAGTAGAGTCCTGTGACTCATCTCTGCATCCCTGAAGTTGGCCAGTGAGCACTCAACAGAAGAGAAAAGGAGGCCAGACACCCAGCCTGCGGAGATTCATAATGGAGGAGCCTTCAGGCTTTGCAAGTGTTAGTTTACCCTGGTGTTGTGTTTGCAGGCAAGCCTGTCTGCAGGACTAAACCTTAAGTCCCTGAGGACGCAGGCGAGTTTTCCTCTTTTTACTGGGAAGTACCAAGGGCATCGATGTATGGGCAAATACACCATGGGTGGCCTTAAGACCCTCCATTTTCCTGAAGAGTCAAGTTCTTCCAAAGTAGCCGTCAGGTTTGAGCTGAATGCTAATGAGATGTCAGGAAATGGGGAGCCTAATTCTACACACCCACCTTTCAGGAACCCCCAAACACACACTAAAGCGTCAAACTGCAGGTCTGGCCACCGTCTCCCACAAGCCCACAGCTCCTCTAAACGACACATACCGTCCACAGCTTCTCCCTTCCCCTCCAGCAGAGCCCCTGCAGGCTGAGGGGGCGGGGGTTGCGGAGGGCGGCAGCAGTGGTGCCTCCAGGCACCGGGGAGTGGAACAGAGAGCCCGGAAGGCTGCTTCTGCAAAACTGTTCTCAGCCAACACGCTCTGACCCGGGGTGGGAGGGTACCTGCGTTTCCAGCACCGAGGTTGCTCCCGTAGAGCTTGCGGCGGACGAAGCATCTGCCGAGCTTGGAGCCCAGGCGCACGCCGCACAGGTGACTGTGAATGCACGTCGGCATGCGTGAACGTGCACGAGCACGCACGCGCACAAGCTTGGGGGTTGGAACAGAGTTGACTTCAGTAATTAGCCGTCTGCCCTGAGTCCTGACAGCAAGCAAAGCCCTGGGTATTGCACCCTTATTCCTATCACCTGTTGGGGACAAGGCAGGCTACATTTCCCAGCACTGAGGCCTTGGGAATGGGCCTCAGAGACTGTGAATCAAGGCCAGGTCCAGGAGCACAGACAGCCCAAAGGACCAGGCAAGGAGATCCTCGCCCCTCAGGCTGACCCTGATGCCTTCTCATACAGTGTCGTCTTCCCTCCTGACAGTCTGGTTGAAGAGCAGTGACACCGTGAAACTTAAGAGAGGCCTAACGTATTGCTACAGTGTGCAATGGGAGAGAGAGAAACGAGGCCAAGCTGCACCTTGCGGAAGGGTCCCGGGCCCTATGGCAGGGGTGAAACCTGGAAACGTGAGTGGGGAGGTAGTCATGTGCATTAGGGGAGGACATTATGATGAGTGCAGATGAACAGTTTACAGATATAAGTTCAAGATAAAAGTGTCAATGAGCTCAAAGGACATGGGGGAAGGCAAAAGTCCTTTGCTCCCATTCCAACTTTGCGGAGGTAACATTTTGTGTGTGTACACATGTCTAGCGTGCATGTGCGTGTTTCTTTTGGCACGAGTGGGATCACACCATGTCTACTATTTAAACTTTACCAAACCATTTGTTTTGACCATCTCTCCCTATTAATACATAAAAATCAACTTAAAAACGTGTAATGGCTGCTTATTCCATTACAGGGAGGTCTGGATGCCCCTTAACTGTAGGATTTTTATTGCTCCCAATTTATTGCTCCCAATATTTAGCTATGTCAGATCCAGCAATTTGTCTCTGCCGGCGGGATAAACCTGCAGCAGAATTTCTGGGTCAGGGGCCGCTCCAGGTACATTCCTACCAACATTTCAAAAGGCACTCACTGAGTACCTACCATGTGTATGAAAGAGGCAAAAGAAAACAGCTTTTATTTTAATGACACTGAAAGTAAGCTGATCCTGAGCTCCTAACACCAACGAGGAGGAGCCCATTTATCGAGAGATGAGTTAAGGGCATTTCTACCCTTTCTACATTTTTCTCTATTGTATGCACATATCTATTTTATGGTAAATATTAAGTGTGCATTCTAACACGCGAGGTATAAAACATTACTGCAAAACAGGTCATTACATGGCATATTTACCCCCAATCTAGTATACATCATAAATTCTTTTCACTGTCTTCAGCACAACCCAGTGTGTGATTAAATTATGTGCATAAAAAAAATCACCCCGCGCTTTTTTAGAATTCTCTCCCAGGGGTTGCAAGGATTGCCTGTGGGGGAGAACCAAATTAGTCTCCAGCCTCAAACCCACCCCCACCATCGTACCAGCCCCAGCGTGAGGGAGCATTAACATCAGGCAATAGCTCAGCGTGCTGCTCTCCCAGCTGGAAAACCAGTGAGTAAGAAGCAAGGCTCCCCACTTGGGCTCTGATTTCCTGAAAAGCCAAATTCTCCTTGCTCTCCCCACCCAGACCCTTTCTCTGCCCCCACCCTTTTATCAAAAGTGAAAGTAACTGCCACAGCACACAAGCTTTGGCTTCAAAGATCCGTGTTACTCACTGGTTCCCAGAAAAGCACTTGTCTGGGACACGGGTTAAGGAGCAGCCAAGAAGAGGTCATTGATCTCTGTCTCCAGGGCTCAACGGCTTTGGCACCAGGAGGAGCCAAAGCTTTCCAGATGTTCCACGGAATGGCTGGACCAGTGCCAGGAGAGCCCTGCAGATCTACAAAGGGACGCCTGTTCCCCAAGCGTGCACCGTTGAAATCACAAGCCCTCTGAGGAGAACCCCCTCCAAAGCCGGCAGGGCCTTCATAGAGAGATCCGTGGTTTCCTCACTCCGCGTCCTGGGCCACCACCCAGCTCTGGGGCTCCGCCACTTCCATGACACCCCTCCCGCAGCATTCACATGCACACACACCCCCCCCCCCCCAACTACCAGCTCTGGTTTCTATAGCAACAGAGTAAAAGCCAACAGGGTTTGAAAAAGCAGCGAACGTGACGACAGCCCTCCAGAAGGGCAGAGGAAAAAGCCTGGGAAACTCTGATCTCACCCTAGCAATCTGCCCTCAGAGGAGTGCCAGCCCACCATGGGCCTGATCTACAAATCTAAAAACTGAGCTCTTTACTCCCAAGGGTGAGATTCCCTTCCTTTGGCTCCACATACCTCTCTGGAAAGAAGGCAGCCACAGAATACTGACCAATGCCCTCCACAAGTTGGAAAGTTATATCCAAACAGAGGGTGAATCCTAAACACAGCGTTTGGATGATCGTGTAGCAATGATACTAGGACTGCTATGAATACCACTGGCTCAAACTCACTGCACAAACATTTTTGAGCACCTACTATGTGCCAGGCACTAATCCGGACTGTCAGGAATGCAATGATAACCCAGCAAGACTTGCCCTCTCCAGCTAGAAAGGCAAATAGATAATAAGAGAACAAAAAGTCAATAATAATTTCAAAAGGCACCCAGTGCAATAAAAGGAAAAGCAACTTGACTGCAGAAAAGATTTCCAGAGAAGATGTTATGGTATAGAAATGAAGGCAGTGCGATAATGTGTGGAGAAGTACACTTTCCATATATGTACATGGCGCTTTACTTTCAAAGCGGGTTTTCATGCATAAAGACCCCTCCCGCCATCGCTCACTGTTAGGGAGTGAGGTGGGAATGCATCAATATGCTCACTTGATTGAGCTGAAACAGAAGCCTGCCCGACCTTGTGAAATGACTGTTCAAGATCCACACGGTTCTCTCCTGGGATCTCTATTTATCAGATGGCCATGGAGACAATGTAACTGTCAGCCTCGTATAAACAATAGAAAATATTTGCAACAAATAGAACTGCCCCTAAAGCTGTAAGACCTAGAAGAAAGCTATGTAAACGTATAAAAAGTAATGAACAGCTATCTTCCAGGAGTGATGAAAGACCTATAGACATAGGAAAAGATTCTCAGTATCACTAGTAATTAGAGAAATACAGAGTAAAACCCCAGTGATGCATTACCCACTATTCTAGCAGAAATGTTAAAGTCTGATAACACCAACTGTTTGTGAAGATATAAAGCAATTGGAAACTGCCATGATACTTTGGAAAACAATTTATCATTACCTGGTAAAGTTGAACATACACAAAAATACCAAACCATCATTTCCACACCTAAGTAGGCTAAGGAAACTATAGAAGCAAGAATGCCCCAGAACACAGTATTGTCCCTGATAGCAAAAACTTAAAAACAAGCCAGGTATCCTGAATAGAACAGATAAATGAATTTTAACATATTAATATAATGGAATAAAAATGAAAGAATTATAGCCATTCATATCAATATACATGAACCTCAAAAGTATAACACTGCATGAACCACAGAAGAATTTATATACGATGATACCACTTGAATAAACCTTAACAAGTAGGTAAAAACAAAACAATGTGTTATATAAGAAACACACATAAAGAAATGAGAGAAAACAACACACAGTTCAGGACAATAGTTACCTTTGGGGATAAAAGGTGAAGACAAGATCAGCAAAGTGTCGCAAGGGGCTACAAAGGCACAAGAAATGTTCTTTTTCTCTATCTGGGTCATAGGTACCTATGATCCATGATATATAATATGATATAATTTCCAAATAAAAATAGTACAAAGAGAGTAAGGGGGGAGAGTAAGGCTGATTTAAATTAATCTCAAAAGACAGATTGATTCAAGGGAAACATCACAATAAGGTCTTTTATTTCCTCAAGTCAAACCAAGAAATGATCATTTTTCGTTTTCTGAGGCCAGAAAGCCTGGTGAGGGCCCCGTGCAGTACGGGAAGGGAATGCTAACTCGAAAGTACCCTGGTATGATTTCTGTTTTAAAAAATTAAAAATAAAAACAAAATAGGTCCTTCTGCTGTCCAAGCTAGGTGTTTCTAGTTGGTCTTGGCAGTATGGTGGCTACAAAGCCCATAATTACAGCCAGGGAGAGGTCGAGTGGCTAGACGGACGTCTGTAATTAGGCAGGTGAAGTCTGCCTTGTAGGCTCCAGCTGCTTGGCCGACAACCCCACTGACCCCAAACCCACCTATGACATGCAGTTTTCAGCTTCCATACATTTCGCGTTCCAACAACACACATGGATACTTGGCCATTGGCTGGCGATAGCATTTCACGGTGGTGTTCTCTGCCTGCCAAGCCACTGTGCCACCTTCACGCCTTCGCCACATCTACCTGGACAGTCATCACTCATTCATTCATACAACAAATAATTCCTAAGTGTGCCCGGCGCCTGGCACTGTGTGAGGCCATGAAGGTAGAGCAGAGACCGAAACAGACATGGTCTCTGCCTCCATAGAACTTAGAGTCTAAAGAAAACGATTTGCAATGATTTTAATATTTTATTGCTTCCTGCCTTTTTTATTGTTACATAAAAGTAATAGTAATAAAAAAATGAAAATATCAGCCCTTGTGATAAGATACACTTTTTCAACTTTGGAGCTTAGATTTTAATATAGCAAATCAGCAAAGGGTCCTTAGGGGGACTGCAAAGGCTGTTAGTTAGCCTCAGCTGGACCCTCCCAGCCTGTAAACAGGTCGATAGGCTGCCCAAATGACTACGTGGGGAAGGATGCTGGAAATATGACCAAAGATGGTATCTAAACAACGAGACAAAAGGAGGGCATTTTACAATATATTTTTGTTCTCTGACATATCTAGAAAAATGTTGCTATGGCTCATGTGAGAAAAAATTACTGCCTATGCTTTCTTCTAAGAGTTTCATGGTTTTAGGTCACAACATTTTGGTCTCTAATCCATTTGGAGTTTATTTTTGTGTATGGTGTCAGAAAGTGGTCCAGTTTCATTCTTCTGCATGTAGCTGTCCAGTTTTCTCAATATCATTTAGTGAAAAGACTCTTTTCCCCACTACCTTTGTCATAGATTAGTTGGCCATAAAAACGTGAGTTTATTTGCGGGCTCTCTAGTCTGTTCCATGGATCTATGTATCTGTTTTTGTGCCAGTACCATATGTTTTGATGACTACAGGTTTGTAGTGTATCTTGAAATCTGGGATTGTGATGCCTCCAATTTTGTTGTTCTTTCTCAAGATTGCTTCGGCTACTCGGGCTCTGCTGTGGTTTCATGCAAATCTTAGGATTATTTGTTCTAGTTCTGTGAAAAGGCTGTTGGGCCAGGGATAACCGAGTCTGCCGTCCCGGTGGTAAGTAGGGCCATTCTAGAATCCCAAACATTCTCCAAATCATAGCATCTTAATGCTGTCAGGGCAATCCAGCTGAGGGCTGGAAACGCTCCATGATTTGTTCACATTTAATTGGCCGGTTAGTAGCAGGTCCCGAACAGAATCCAAGCCTCTGATGTCAGTAATGGGGTTACTCCCTTGACACTTCACCCTAGAGCTGCTTAATGCTGAATTCATTGTAACTAACCAGGGGGCCTTGTGCCCAGCCCTAGCCAGGCCCGGCAATAAGCAAGGCTCCCATGGACTTAGTCAATGTCTCTGCGGTACCCAGTATCACACTGGGTTTGGGTGGTCTGGTTCCTGGCTGGGTGGAGAGGCCCCAAGCACAGGGATGGCCCTTGCTTCTCATGTAGCTTTGTGTAGTCCGAATGGTAGGATGGTCCCCCAACTCAGTGGCACTGCATCATGAGGCCACCCAGGAGCCACATGTGCGACGGGCCAGCTCTTAGCTCTGGGCCCCTTTTACAGAAACCTCTGTCCTCAGATGGCTTGTGGCTTCCTGGGTTGGAGGGCACAATCAGGACTCTCATTATAAATACAATATAAATACATGAGTACATGGCTGTACAGAAAGACACAGAGGAGTGTGGGAGCAAATACGGTGTTGTGAACCAGCAGGTGGGGGTGGGCGGGCTGATGTGGGAAGGCCCCCAGGAGGAGGCAAACCTGAAATCAAATTTCGAGAGAATGGGGAAGTAGTTGAATAAACAGGGAGGGACAGGGTATTATAATTGGGGACATGGTGTGTGTGGAGGCCCTGAGGAGGACTCAGAGGGCCCCTAATAAGCAGGAGGCACAGAAAGCTTAAACATGCAGGCCTACGCTCACCCGTGAAGCCCACAGGGACTGTACACTGGAATATGAAATAACTGGCTACCCAAAGCAGTCAGTCCAAACACCTTGTTTATCTCCATAGTTTTCTTCTAAAGTGACACTTTCTCCTGTTATTTCATTTAGCCACGCATTCATTTATTCAACAAATAAAAATTATGCCCCTCCTGTGTACCCAACATCTAATCCAGAATTCCCTCTGTGTTTTCTCCATCCATCAAAGGTAGGCGCAACCTGCCTACCTCATCAGAGGAACACATAAAGGTAAGTTCTAGCAAGGCCCCTGGGTAAGCTGTTTGCATCAAAGCCCCAGAAACCGGGAGAAAATTAGCACAGTGGGATCATATTCAAGCACCACTCAATACTTGCCGATATTTATAGAAAAGCAAACACAGAAACAAAACCTCCAATATCCTGACTGCTTTATGGTTTCCTCGTGCTCCTCTCTGAAGGACACCGGTGCCCTCCATTCTGACCTTCTGCAGGCAAGGAAAGCTGGGACTGGAAACTCAAGACCAGGGAATTGTCCACCTTCCCTAAGAATACCAAGGGCCTTCTCAGCCCCTTTCCCAGAAGGAAGGAGAAGGGGGCTCGAAAAGGATGGAAAGGTATTGACTTTGAGACGGGACAAGTAGATTTCCCCCTTAACTTTCAGTGAAATAGAAACGGGTTCCTTCTCAGCATGCTGCACGGACACTGTGAGAGCCCTTGTAGGGCGTTGCTTCTCAGAGTGTGGTCCTGAGCACGCACAGCTCGGACATGGCCCCGGCGGAGCTGCTGAGCAATGCAGGATCTCAGGCCACACCCGAGGCCCAATGAGTCAGGATCCGCATTTACTCAGGATCCCAGGTGATTCACACTCATAAACTCTTGAAGCTTAATTTTGCTCATAGGTAAAAGAGGAGCCAAGTTACCTGACAGACCCATTGAGGCTTAAATAAAATGACCTCTATATAGAGATTTGGCTTAAAATTTTGTACTCTCCACTTGCCCCCTTTCAGGTGCCTGGCTGTGTGTAAATTCTTGGTTTTGACTCGAACCTCGAGGGAGACAGTGCCCGTAGTCCCCACACCCTGCACGTCCGGAGGAGTCCCCTGAGGCCCAAGAAGAGCCTGTGACTTCTGGCCGACACGTCCTAGCCTGGGAGCACCTGGAGGGCAGGGCCTCTGTCTTTCTTGTCTTTGATTCTCCACCTCTCATCGTGGCACATGGCCCTCAATGGGCTCTCACATTATGTTTGTTCAATCAGTTGGTAAAGTGAGTAGTTAACTAAATGTGCGGCAGGAACTACAATGCAGGTGTCAGTGACATCTCCATCCCAGTAACACCTAGACACACCTGGAAGGGAATTTAACTTCCCCTGACAACTCCAGGAGAATTCGCACCTGACAACCTGTAGGGGTCTCGGGTTCCTGTTGCAGACAGCATCTCTGTTTGAAATAAACATGACCTTTATTTTCAATGTTGGGAAACAGACAAACTTGAGGGTCTGGAGAGGGGGGAGTAACTCACCCACTGGCCGCCAGCTGGCCCTTCCTGGCTGGACAGGAGGTGCCCCAGCAAGTGAAGCCACTTGGTCTGTGGACATGACTAAGCTTGGGACCAGAACCAGCTGCCGCTAAATGCTGGAGGGTGCTGTCTGGTGCTGGTGAAGGTGCCACCATGGGATTGTGTGCCCACAGTGGGGCGGGCCTTTCAGCAGCCGCAGGGCTAAGCGCCTAGAGGCAAGGGGCTCCCTGGAGTGAACGTCTGCACACATCACTGGCTCATCACCCACTCTGGCCCACCTGCTTCATCATGTTGGGACACTCGGTCCTTGGTGACAGTCACAGCCCTGGGGAACCCCATATATCCTACATTTCAGCATATCCCTTTATAACTCAGAGGTGTCTATGGAGTAATGCAGAGCATTAAAAAGGGCATTATCCTTAGAGTCCCTGTCCTAAACATGTCATTCTGTGGACATGACGGGTCATTCCTCTGCAGGGCCTTCTGGAGCCTGCCATAGCCTCTGGCCATGGACAAGTTGTCTCTGTATGGCAATGGTTGTTATTTCCACCTTTTTTTTTAAACTTCTAAGTAATTGTTTAATAGCTAATACACATACACGGGAAAGAAAAACAGGATTACAGGTATTGACAGGAAAGTTTCCCTCTTTGTAAATTCACCCTTTCCCGTCCCCAGAGACAGCTGCCTGCCATTCCCAGTGTGTTATGTGTCCCTGCAGAGACAGACCCCCCCCCCACAAGCATAGCGACTAAAATGTGAGGCCCATAATGCTCTGTACTGTTTATAGGGTTCACTTCGGTGCCCCTAGCACTCACAAGAGTAAGTGGAATAGTTGCCCCATAGCCATATGTTGAGTGGATGAATGTATAAATCAGACGTATTCCATCCTGCAGAGTTCAAGTTTAGGTAGATCAAGTCTTTGTCTACCTTTATTTTATCTTCTGATTGGACAGCAGCTCTGTTTCTTCAACCAAGGAAAACTTGCCTTTCGGGCTCTCCAGGAAGAGCCGATGAGAGGACATGTTGGTGGCTGTCACTGACTGCCTGCCTGCTCCAGGGTGAGCCCTCAAGTTGAAAGGAGTCTCCTTGGTGGTCCCACTGCCTCCTGTTCTACCAGCAGCCAAGCAACAGCTAAAACGTACTCTGTGCCGACTGGCCTACTGCCCACTTCCTTCTGCGGGAGCAGACACCGGAGAGCAGGGGCCAGGTTCATTAGCTCTGCTCCCAGGGCCTACCATACCCCAAATACACAAATACATGATGTTTCCGGTCAATGAAGAAAACGGAGGATGAAGGGAAGACAGAATAGGTGATTCAGAGGCACTCATTCTCATCTATGTGTGTGTGGACAGATGCACAGACTTCACAGCCCCCCACCCCAGCTCACGCCAAGGGTCTGTAGCAGAGGATGAAGATAAAAGCCCCTGTGTTGGCAACTTGAATAAGATGGTGAAGCACTTGATTGCAAAAATGTGAATGTTTCAACCAAGCTAGGTAATAGGGAAAATCAATAAAACTGTCAGCACTGGCCAATTTCAACTGGATAAAAGAATAAAGTAGTTGATCCTGAAAGACAACTCTCTAAATTAGGTTAGATGAATGGAAATACTCTCCTGTTTTAAGCCAAATCATGAGGACATAAACAACAGTCACTGATTCAATTATAGGCCGCTCTGACCCAGTGTGATCTAAGCTGCAAACACGAATTTCCCAAAACAACCTTCTTTATAAGACACAGAAATGATGCATGGCAAGACAACAGAGACAGAATGAGAGGTCATGCCAGGAAACACGGGGCTCACTTCTTGACTAAGGATCTATTATAAATCTGCCCTTTTCAGAAGCTGCTTTCTTCAACATGACTATTCCTGCTTCAATTACTTCATTAATGAAATAGGCACAGAAGTCAATAGAAAATACACATCTACACTCCATAATGGCACAGGGGAAGGAAGCTTTGGTAGTGATCCGAAAGAGCCCTTCTCTTATAACACTCAGGATTCGATTCTGTTTTTCATCTGCTAATGGGTGGCATTTGGTGTTGTTAACCGTGGATGACTCATTTCAGAGGAAGTGCTTTGCATCGAGCGCCTATTTGGAAGGAAATGAGGGTTTCTTGGTTTATTTCTCATCAGGCATTTTAGCCCTGTCTCTTTGGGACATTATAAGCCCCTTGGTGGGGGTATGGTTCTCATGGCTTTCTCCCCTTGGTTCACTGCTGACTGCCCCCGCCTCCCGTGTCTCTTCTGGTGCATCTGGTCATTTCTAGGAACAGGCATCTATTCCATCAGGACAGAGGATAGAGCCAAAACCCTGGGGATCAAGGGCTCCGCTTCCTGGGTATCAGGGACAAGTAGTTATGCTGGGGGGTGGAGATATGGGACATACACTGCAACATCCGTGTTTTTGACCATCTGGCTTTTATTTTCACTCTTATCAAGCACCGAGTCTGCCTCTGTGCTCCACATGCTACTAGAGAATCCTCCACGTCCATGCACATCTGGGGAGTCTGCGGGGTGAGCTGGACCAGATCTCATTGCCTCAGGCACCTCCTAGGAGGGAGCCCTCTCAGCATGCTGGAGCTGGAGCCTGACTTTGAAATCCCCTGTTTGGGAATGTGAGCGCTCTCTTCAGCTTCTCAAGCAGTGCTTCTCTTGGAGACTGAGAAGAGCTTACAAAGAGGAAGAGGGAGTGTCAGGGCTTGCTGGGGGGGCACAAGCTAGATAGGCTGGTGAGGAGGAGGGCGTTGGAGGTGGTGGAGCACTTACCAGAGGACTCCATGCAGTTGCAGAGGGAAAAAAGAGGGAGAGAGCAGAAAAGACACAAAGGAATGCCTGTATCTCGACTTGGATCTTCTAATCCCCTCAGCCCCAACCTTGTAATAAAATGTGCTCTACTCAAGGCCCCAGACTTGACCAAACATGACCTGGAACATTCCTCCTCCTTGGGATCCAGGGTGTGAGAGGCCTTGACTGTGAAGACATATCTAGAAAGAACTGCCTTCAACCTTCAAACACAGCTCAGTCATTTAAGGTGTTTCATTTTCTCGTTTGCACAGCATGAGAATTTCTGTCTACAATACTGATGACTGTCATTGTTATGAAGCTCTCAGAGAAAACAATTTGTATCTATTTAACTTATCGTGTATATACACCCTTACCTAAAACTGAGAGCCCAAAGTGGTGATATGATCCCCCCCTGGTGCTCAAAGTGCCCCCCTCCACTTCTTCCCTGTCAACCCAGCCTATCTCTCTTTTCCTTTTGAGCCCAAGCCCTGCCCCTTCTCTGAGGTTGTCCTGGGTTATTCCAGCCCAAATTTGTTCCCATTCGGAGCACTCCTGGTAAAACCCAATTAAGCAGTTCATGTGACATTACCTTGCATTTCTCTCTAGTATTTTTGTCCTATAAGTGAGTTATGGATTCCTAATCGAGTGCACACTTCCTTGAAGGCAAGACCGTGTGTTTTTGTGAAGGCCATCTCTTGTTTTCTGCTCCCTTTCCCGCTTCCCATTCCTCAAACCCAGCACGGGTACCACACTGGGCACAATTGTCCAATCAAAGTGCATTGGTGACTATTGTTCACTTGAAATAATAGTTCTTTCTAACTATCTGGTAACTGAGGGCATTGGATTAAATACCGTAGAATTCTCAGGAGCCAGGGCTGTATTGGGATGCTGGGATCTGAGAGATGTTATCCAGAGAGAACCTGCCCAAAGCCCAGGCAGTTTCCAGAAGCCGTCCCCTTCTATTTCAACATGGAGGGCCGCACTCTAACACTTGCCATGGAAACAGGTTAAGAAAGATAACTAACCTGCTTGGATTTGAATCACGTCTAGTTGCAGACCAAGACTTAGTTAGGGACCCACCTTCCAGAGAGCCCAAGAAGGAGCTAATGGTTTCTGAACTAGGACCAAAGGAGTTCTCCTTTCTAAGAGAGCAGAAAAGAAATATGCTTATTTATGAAAAGGACTCTGGGTTGCTTTTGGAGTCAAAGCTAAGAATTTTAGCTCCATATCACTGTAAAAAAAGAGGGGGCTGAAGAAAAAAAACTAAGAGCGGTGGGGAGGTCTTGGCTATGTTGGCAAACTCACTACTGAGGCCGTGCTGTAGAGCAGGGTACTGGATTGCAGCCTGGGGGTCTAGACCCAACAGGATGGTATAATTAGGCTTTTGGCCTTGGGCATGGCACATGACCTCTCAATGGGACTATCTCCCACATGGAGGTAACAGTGTCAAGCACACGCTGTGCACAAGTAACCATTTAAGCCAAGCAGGTTTGATTGTATCTATCTGTCCATGCAACTTGCCAAAAAAGTCCAGAAGAGAGCTGCAAAGATGAGTTAAACTTCTAAACAATTCCTTCAGAAAGAGTAAGGAATTTGAGGGATCAAACCGAAGAGGAGAGATTTAATAACTGTCTTCAAATCCATGAAGAGCTTTCACCCCGGGGCCGGTGAGAGTGTGGGGCCAATATGTTCTCAGTCTGCGCTGAGCAGAGAGGGCACATCCAAGCTCCAACAAAGAGAAGTTTCTGGCAGTCAGGGCCAGAGATACAAACAGGATAGAGAATGTCCTTCTAGGAAATAGTTCATTGGGGGAAGGGTGGAGAACAAAGAGAAAGACAGAAAATGGGGCAAAACTATGGCAAGATCTGAACTCTGCAGAAAGCAATCTGTTAGCCCCAGCCAAATATAGATACTATTCTATAAATTGCCTCTTTCTCACCTCTGTTCTTATGCCTTTTTAATATGCCCCAGAGTCAGAAACCTGCCTTCAAACTGCTTCCCTGAATATCCTTCCTGCTGTTCCTTCACGGGCTTTGCCCACCTCCCTGCCCTCAGGTCTCCAGGGCTTTAGGACATTTACTGAGCATCACCTCTACTTATGGGCACTGTTCCCACAGCCATCTGATCACAGTCCTTGCCATCGCTAGGATTACCCCACCTCCCCTTTGCCAGTGAGGAATCTGAAGCTCCCAACGAGTAAGCACTAGAGCCAGGGTTTAAGGCCAGGACTGATGGACTCCTGGAAGTGTGCTCTTCCTACACCATCTGCTGGGGGTCCCAGAAGGGAGACTGAATGGTGTCTGCAGCATGAGGCTGCAGAAAAAAGGGGACAGCATGGATCCTGCTCCCTGCTTTTCATCTTCTGCTTCCGCAACGTGCAATCACTCTGAAACCTGATTGAACTGCATTATACGTGTTTCTATGACAAAAAGCCTTCTAATTATTTTGTATCCTCTGAATTTTATTGGAGAAACAGTTTGGCAATGCAAACATATCAGTGAGACCCACTTCTAGTCCTTCCTGTTGTTGTGTGGACTCCGAAGGCCTCTCCTGGGTGCCCACTGTATCTGGATGGGAGGCAGGGAAAGAAGAGCTTAGAAATCCCAGGGTCAGACCTTGCTGGCCCCTCACTCTGGGAGTCTGCAAATAATGGTGCATTGTCATAGTATTATAAAGAATCGGAATAATGTACAAGTTGCATCACAACAAAGATAGAAAGGCTAACTAATGTGCACGGCAGGAAACAATACTTGGCGCACTTGAGAATGGCATTGCTGTTTCTGCGTCTGTCACCTGGGCTAATTGTGCTCTGATTTACGTATTTAAGTGGCTGGTGGGCCTGTATTGCCATGTTTACCAGGAAGCCACGTGGCTATTACTTCTGATAAAAGCAAACACTGAGGCACCCGAGACTGGAGGATCACATGAATATTCTAGAAGGTTCGCTATTTGGGATAATGTAGGTACAGTGCCTGGGGTGGTACCTGACCAAAGAGCCCGTGTCTTTCAACCCTTCTATCTGCTAACGATATTAGCCAGTCCTCAGCTTTGAGCTCTGATAACTATTCAAATGAGACCCGAGAGCGAAAGTGCATGACCAGAAATGGCCTTAACTGTCATCTAGCCTGACCCCTTACATCTGGGGGTAGGTTGTCTGGTTTAGCTAAAGCATACACCAGTCAAATCCTATTATGCTGAGCTGCACAGGACATGCAAGCAGTGGAATTCTATTAAACGGCTAGAAATCACATGAGCTCCAGCTCGAGCAGACACCAACATCCAGGCATTCTACAGTGTGTTAGCCAGAAAAAGAAACATTTGGCACATCCTGGAATCGGAGCTGTAGCCACACAGCCTCCTCTCAACCCTTCCCTGGCCTCGTCACTGTTTGCCTATGCTGTGAAGTGTAGGTGATCGCTTATGAACATAGGTATTTTTCTCCACTGATGGGACTGGAGCCTTTGAGACAGGCGAGCGGAAGAATTGAGGACGGCAGAAGAATAGAGTGAACCTGTCAGTCGTGCTTCATTCCAACTCTCTTTGCACCCTTTCGCAGAATACAGTGAGGTATTTTCACTAAAGAAAGGGACCTAGATAAGAATCTATGAACATCCACGGTCCCGCTGGGACAGCAGTGTTTTGCCCTGGATCCTTCTCATGCCGTCTAGGAGCACGTGTTGTGGCTGCCCACCGTCTGCTCCTCTCCTCGCCCTCCCACCCCTTCCCAAAACTTCCGGAGCAGCAGCCCTCAATGTCTGAACAGAGAAAGAATCCCAAATCCAGGAACAGTGAGAAGAAAAAAAAGGGCAAAAAAAGTTCTCCTTTTCTTCAAGAGCAACACATGCTAACACTTTACAGCCTGGCATGCGTCAGCATTTCTGAAGTAAACTCTATTCTCCTTAGATGAAAGAGATAAAAAAAAATACACTCAGAATTCAGCCCAATGAAAATTGCTTCAGCCATTCACATGCAATAAACCATAGAAGGAAGGAGGAAAAAAAATCAATTGCTTCTGATTGATTTATTCATTCATCCATCGCTATCCTTTCTGTTTAATGTAAAAAAGGATGTTTTCCATAATTTTGCGAGTTGTTCATCTTTTCAAAGCAAAACACTAATCTAAGTCTCCTATTGGTGGCCCAGCATCGTGGCACAGGAAAGGAACATTTAATTAATTTTTCTATAACATACAGAGTATTAAGGAAAAGGGCGGCTTCATTTTGCTCATCAAAGTTTCACCAGTATCTACAATCGGAAGGTCACTGTAATACTATAACGTCCGCTGAATTTGGGCTCACACACTATGTTAAAAGCAGTGCAAGTTTCCACCTTAATCTTTGCTTTATTTCTTAATTTGGGTGGTGGGTATGCTGGTGCTCATTTTATTATTCTTCAGGCCCTCTGGCACATCTTAAATATTTCACACTAAATATTGCTAACTCCCTGAATCTTCTACAACAGATTCTATTCTGGGCTGCTCAGAGCCGAGGATAGAGAAGGAAAGCTGGAAACGCCAAAATGTATTGCAATAAAGAGAAGAAAATGTACGAGACCAATTTTGGAAAGATGTTTAAAGCTTTAAACCTATGCCAAATAATTGAGATCTATTCAAAGAGGACTGAATTCTATTCTAAGTCCCGTAGACACACCATTATTGAATTATTCTGAACACCTGTTGAAGTTGGCTGATAAATTAGACAAAAGAGAATCATCAGGCACAACTGTCAGGCACATTGTTTGACCCGCTCCTTTGAGTTTGCGGACATAATCTCTCCTCCCACCACTGAACTGTAAACTAGAGCTCAGCCCTAAAGTACGGAGACCATGTGGTGTTGTGACTTTGCGCTTGTAATCTCCAGCATTCTGAAGAGATGCCATAAAAAACCCAGGTCTTCCAGCCAGATCTAAGGGAGCTGACTGTCTTTCCCTAAAGTCTGCCGCAGTAGACTCTTTTTTTTCCACATTGCCAGGAGGAACCAGCCTTGGCCTGCCCATCCATCTTTCTGCCATGACATTAAAGCCAACTGTTCTGTCCTCCTGCACATAGAGAGAGAGGAGAGGAAAGACAGTCTCCACTAAATTTCAGTTCCCAGCATCCCTAGAGCCCACATCTGCTATCATCTCCCTGTTATATGGACAAGGTTTTACTGTCCAGTCTTCCCGCCCCTCTGACTGCTCAGTCCTCACCACCTGGCAAGCCTTTAAAGATTGTAAGTGGGCCAAGACAGGATGGAGAGAAGAGGGTGTAAGGAGAAGAGAGAAGGAAAATCCAACCACCAGAGAACATCTACACCCTGTCTTATCAGCCAGCGGGGAGCAGACATTCCCTTACCCCATTATTTCTCTCTAAAAGCAGGGCTTTTGCCTGCGTGGGGAACTGTAAAAAGAAGTAACACTTTTATAAAAGCTCGAAAAAAAATAAGATTCTGAAATTTGACATCTTATTTGTTTCATTTCAGAATACCGTTAGACCAACTGGTTTTACTTCCTTCCCCTCACACTCACACACACCCCACGCGAGCCTCCGGGGAGAGGCCGCCGCTCCTCTGAAGGCTGCCTTGTGCACCAGCGTGCAGGAACGCCTCACTTGGTAAGTCAAACATCTTCCCTCTGCTCCACCAAAGCTCACAGATGGCTGGTCCCTTTTGGTACACAGGCGTAAGCATCTTCAAAATAACCTTTTCCTTTGAAGGGTGCCAATTAATTAAATGTCACTGTCATATGTCCCAGCCACGGAGGGAAGGGAGACGTCGTCAGACAAAGGGTCAATGGAAGAGAACAATGCGGAGAGGTCACATCCTCCTACCTTCGCCCGACGACCCCGACAGATCAATGATCACATACACTCTTCCTTCTGGCTCCAGATCAATCTGCAATTAAGAAAATGATAGTGACTCTGTTAGTGCATTGTGGGGGCAGCTGGAGAGTTCTGTGACTTTTCCACCCTGCACTGCTAAAACCTAGGGTCACGGCTCTGCTCAATCCATCAACCTGTCGTGTGCCAAGTGCAGGGTGAATCAGGAACATGGAGGAATCGGCATTTGTGGAATGTCTACGATGGTCTGGGCAGCAGGAAGAGGTCCACAGACCCAGTGGATAATGTCAGTCCAACTGGAGGCCATCTTGCTGCACAGGCACAAGGGACCCTTGACACCAGGAAACTTTTGGGGACACAAACATTATCTGGAGATGTTTTTTGATGGTCATGTCTGGAAAGGGAAGGCTGCCAGTGGGAGCGAGGGATTGTGCTAAGCATCTACAGTGGACAGGACGGTCCCCACAACGAAGCTTCATCCATCCCCAGATGCCAATAGTGTCCAAGTTGAGAAACCCTGGGTTATGCCATTTTACAGATAAGGAAGCTGAGCTCAACATTTTAGCACAAGTGGCAAGACTGAGATTCAATGGCAAGACCGTCTAGAGAAACCCATGCACTCTATATACTACACCAATTGCTCACAGGAGAGGAAAGAAAAGCATAAGAGGCTCTTCACACTCTGAAGGTGTTTACACTCTCATCGGGGAGTGAAAAACCAGAGAACAATGCTGAACTCAGCTGGGTGATGAGCCACAGAGGACAACCAATAAAGTATCTGGCCAGTTGGAAATCAGCATCGAAGAGCAGTCTGGTAAGACCTTGCGAAGACAAGAAAGGGGAATCATTCAAGGTGGCAGAGACAGAGACAGCATAAGCAAGGGGCGGGAGGGGGCCCAGTGCGCATGCAACGCTGAAGGGCTTGCGGGCTCGAGCTGTGTGTTGCTACGTGTATTTTGCAAACCCCAGATTCTACCAGGGTTGTAAAGGGTGAGCCAATACCGCTACATTCTTACCATCAGCCTTCTCCACCCACCCTCACTTCCTGCCTGCCCACCTCCAAATCCAGCGAACTACTTCTATAGAGGACCACCAGGCTGACAAGTCAAGGCAGAACGGCTGGGCCTCTTGCACCTGACATCTTTGCAAGGTCTGAACTCTCCTTACAGAAGCTGTGCTCTCCATGAGAGAGGACTAACCCTGGAAACCCTGGATCACCAAGTACCCAGGCGGCCCTTCCTCGCCTGCGCAATTCCATCTGGCGGCACAGAGCTTTTATTGACTCATACATCCCTGCCAGGCCCGTCTCCCTGGCCAGCTGTGACATTCTTGAGGACAGGGACCACCACCCCTCCTTTTCTGTTTCATTGTCTCCAGCAAAGAGCAGGCACACATTCACCAAGTACCACTTAGAGAGGGTCAGTCTGGTGAACACCTCCTTGTCATTCAAGGCTGAGGTTGGTTATTCCCTCCTCTCTGAAGCCTCTCCAGATATTCCCAGTCAGAATTGATCACCCCTTCATTTGTGTCCCGACAGGATGCATGCACAGGTGATCTACAGTTCCTGTAATACACTGTCCATATGTCCATCTCCTCAGTGAGGCAGAGAGTACGAGAATTATATGTATATACCTAGCGCTCACCTCATTGTCCATTAGTCAGCAGGCACCTACAAAAGCTTCATGGAGGGGAAAAGATTTATGTTCAGAACTCTGAGAGCGTGTTCTGGAGTTATGTGCCGCTCCAAGCCCCCCTCAACCCCCGCCAGGAAGGTAGGCAGACATGTGACCTGTACTAACTCGACATTCAAATGAGGTGGCAGGGAAAGAAGAGGTAGCTATCCCACAATCGCCACATACTCCCTGTGAGGTAAAAGAAAAACAACTCATCTTGGACTGATATTCTCCAGGTCCCTCCCCCAGCACCTCACACCCCGCACAGTACAGGTCCCCGAGACATTCATGAGCCCCACTTTCTTTCCGGAGTCAGTCTTCTTTCTAAATTTTTTTCTTCATGTTTATGTTTGAGAGAGAGAGAGAGAGAGAGAGAGAGAGTACCAGGGTGAGCCGGAGAAGGGCAGAGAGCAAGGGAGACAGAGGATCCAAAGCAGGTTCTGTGCTAACAGCAGAGAGCCTGATGTGGGGCTCAAACTCATGAACCATGGGATCACAACCTGAGCCGAAGTCGGACACTTGACCAACTGAGCTGCCCAGGTGCCCCCAGACATGGTCTTTAGTGGTTGAGTCTTCAAGGTTTCTCTCAAAATTTCAGTCCCACTGGGGCACCTGGGTGGCTCAGTCAGTTAAGCGTCTGATTCTTGATTTTAGCTCAGGTCATGATCTCATGGTTCATGGGTTCAAGACCCGCTTTGGGCTCTGCACTAACAGTATGGAACCTGCTTAAGATTCTCTCTCTCTGTCTCTCTCTCTGCCCCTCCCTCACTTGTGCTCTGTCTCTTTCCCTAAAAATAAATAAATAAACATTTAAAAAAATGCAGATCCACCATAGAGGTCTTTGGTCTCTGTCAGGGCAGGGAGTGAGGGACTGAGGAGAGTTCTCATGTTGCCCCAGGGCCGCTCACCTGACTTTGGGATCTAGATGGAAATCCAATAACAGAGCGGTGATGCCAGGGGATGACTCTCCCCATCCTTTCTGGCCCAAGAATCTGTGATTTTAGGTTTCTGTATAAAAAAAATGTTTTCCAGCACCCTCACCACTAGGAATCCCGTCCCACACCCTTCTACCCACCTCCCTCCCACCCTGCCGCAAGCATAACCCAGCCCCCACACTAAATTACAAACAGGAAAACCACCAGTCAGCTCCACTGAACAGAGCCAAACCAAAATCCTGTCCCTGCCACAAATATCAGGGGTCCCCTGGTCCAAAAGCATGGAATTTAAATAATGTATGCCTTTCAGAGATTAGATCATCTCTATTAAACTCTGCTGGCTAAATGAAACAATTTCTCATATCCTCCAACTCAGAGGTTTCCCACGACTGTGGACTGCACTGGCAGAGTACAATGCTATCTGTGAAAAGCAGGGAGGGAGACGGCAAAGGAACGAGATGGGCTCGCTTCGAATACGGAGGCCAGCAGCGTGCCTCTCTTTGCAAAGGGCGAGTGAGAGCATGTGGCAAGGGGTGGGGGAGAGAGAGGTCATCGACGATAAAATGTATTAGGATATTAACATTCAAGATAGCAATCAGAAACCATTTTAGCACCCACTGCTGCCTCAATACCGATGAACTACATTTCCAAACAGAAAAATAGAAATTAAGCTATTAAGCATGCCAAAAGCAACAAAGAGCTTTGCAGCCTGGGCAGATGGCCACGGAGGGCTGGCTGGGCCCCAGCGGCCGAGCGAGGAGGCCCTGAGAATCCATGTAGGGAGGTAGGACCTCAACGCAGATGACTGGGGATTATCAGGTACCAAACGTGATGGAGCGTGCAGCAACTTCATGGTCAAATTAATTTAATCACAAGTTCTGCTTACAATAACCAGGCCCAGACAACAAAGCAACGTAGGTGCCCAGCCCTGCAAAACCCCCGCAAGCTTCGACTGCCGTCACCACCAGGCAGCTGGCACTACATGAAAGGAGGCCTCTTCCCTCCTCCTGGCCATTCCCAGGATTGGTTCTAAGCTCTTTCTCCTGCACTAGGGGGTCCTCCAGATGATCCCTGGAAGGGATAGATGCAACCCTATTTATCAAATCACCTTGAAACTCCTACCTTCACTTCATGAGTCTTCCAGCTCCTATCATAGAGATAGTATGTCTATGTCTGTCCTCTTTCAACCTCTAGCGCCTTTGGCTACCCCTCCAGCTGAGGCCAGGAGCAAGGCAGTAGAACTGTGAGGAAGACAGTTTTTGGAGTCAACCAGGACTGAATCCCAGCTCAGGCAATTATATGTCTTCCCTGAGCCATGGCCTCAGTCTCATGATCCGCGAAATGGATTGTTGTAAAAATTTTTCGAAACACATGCAAAGCATTCAACACTCAGGAGGTACTGACTCTCTGGCCTGAAGCAAGTGACTTTCTTTTCTGAGCCTCAGAATGCTTCTTCGTCAAAAGGAGCTAATCACAGACCCTGTCACATCTGTAAAATGAGATAGCTTATGTAAAGTACTCAGCACGGTGCCTGGCACAAAACACTCAGTTATTGCCATGCCCTTCGCATTTGAAAGCCAAGTCTTCAAACGTGCTGCTGAGTCCAATATTCCTTCCACTCTGTCAAGCTTTGCTCCAACACAAAAGGCATTTTCTTGCCCAAAGTTGTTATTATTACATGTTATTCCAGGACATCTCACGGCTTTAAGGAGTTGGGAATATCAAATAAAGCACTGTGGTGAGAGTTTCATGCCCAGCCCGTGCGGAACCCTGGGGTAAAAGAGGTTATAGCCCTGGTCAGCAGAGGGGTCATGGGGAGCTCATGGGAGAAGGGGAGGGGGACCGCGGAGCTCGTGAGTGCCCCCCATGCCTCCAACACTGTGTGGGTGCTTTATCTGCATTAGCTCCTTTTTTAATTTTATTTTTAAAAAGATTTTTTTAACATGTATTTATTTTTGAGTGACACAGCAAGACAGAGCAGGAGTGGGGAAGGGGCAGAGAGAGACGGGGGACATGGAATCGGAAGCAGGCTCCAGGCTCTGAGCTGTCGGCACAGAGCCCGACACGGGGTTAGAGCTCAGGGACTGGGAGATCATGATCTGAGCCGAACAACTGACGCCCAACCAACTGAGCCACCCAGGCACCCCCGCATTAGCTCCTTTAACCTCCCATGGGGCCAGCAATACTCCCTACTCTTCGGATGGAAAAACTGGAGCTCAGAGAGCTTTAGGTGGGATTCCCACCCAGGGGTTCCTGGATAACACAGGAGAGAAGACTCTAGTGGAGCTCCTGTCCCCAAACACTGACCAGCCTGGGGAACCTCCTCTGACCATCCAGTGCCAGGCCTCTCTTCCCACAGGCCTCCGGCTCTCCCTCTAAACCTGCAGCTGACTGTGTCTCCAGCCCCGATGGCTGGCGACAGACCAACACCTCAGACACCCTTCCTGCCCCCCAGAGCCCTTGGGGAAAACCGGCTCGGGGCATAAACAAGAGCTCCCCTCTTCTGAATGAGGAGCAAGGCAATGGGGAAAGAGCCTAAACCACAGAAACCCATGAAAGAGCTGCCTCTGAAAAGCACAAAAATATCACAGGCACTTCTTCAGGTGATGCCCGACTTCACAAGCCCTTCACACACACTATTTCATTTATTCCTGACAATTAACCTATACAATAATAAGCTCCGTGAGTGCCACTGGAGGGGTGCGGAAGCTGAGGTTAGGGAAGGCAAGTGGCCGGCCCAGCACAGCCAGGGAGGGGGCCTCCGTGAAATGAGCGCCCCAATGCCGGACAGCCTGGACTCCAAGCTCGAACCCTCAACTCTGGCCTCTTGGTCAGCAGGCCTCCCCCACACCTCACCTGTCCAGTGGCAACTCCCACCGAAACCGCCGCACCGGGCAGCCTGCTTAGTGCCTTGCGTCACTGTGTCCCACAGGCATCTGCACGCTGGTGTTTTGTGTGCCGTGATCAAGCTCAAGGCAAAGGAGGTAAGAAACTCATTGTCAAGCCTCCTCCTAACTCCAGGCTCAACTTCTGCCAGAGACCTCTAGGCGAACCTTTCCTTGGAACAGTTCACAAAGGTCACACATGCCTAATTTGAGTTTCGCTTCCTTTTCTCTCGGCTGTCAGGCTCTAGGGCCTAGAAAGGAGCCAGAGGTAGGGAATGGGTCAGAAAAAGATGAATCCGGGGCGCTTGGGTGGCTCAGTCAGTTAGGAGTTCCACTTCTGCTCAGGTCATGATCTCACAGTTCATGAGTTCGAACCTTGCATCGGGCTCTTTGCTGACCGCTCAGAGCCTGAAGCCTGCTTCAAATTCTGTGTCTCCCTCTCTCTTTGCCCCTCCCTCACTCGCAGTCTATCTCTTGCAAAAATAAATAAAACACTAAGAAGAAAAGAAAAGAAAAAGAAGAAAGGATGAGAAAGAGGAAGAGAGGCTGATACTGCCTATGTTGCCCCAATTAAGCCCTAGATAAAAGCCTGTTTCTTTTTCAAATGGAGGAGGGGTCGGGACCGGAGTGGGGGGGGGGGTGGGTAGAAAGGGAACCATCAAAAGAGAATCTCCAGGATTCCTTCCCCAAACAGGAGACCCACTTCTCAAGTCCCACACACCCCTTTTTGCTGGCCATCGTCCCCCGGAGGAACCACAATCATACTACGTGGCACGGGGGAGGCACCCAGACGGAGCAGGCATCCTCCCCGCCTCTGCTCTGGAAAACCCTGGACGATGAGCACGATGCTGGGCACGTCTTGAGCAGCTGCTGGGCGCTGATGTTAAAACCAGCCACCGATTAAAGACTTCATTTGTGGGGCGCCTGGGTGGCTCAGTCGGTTAAACGTCCGACTTCGGCTCAGGTCAGATCTCACGTTCGTGGGTTCGAGCCCCGCATCGGGCTCTGTGCTGACAGCTAGCGCAGAGCCTGGAGCCTGCTTCCGGTTCTGTGTCTCCTTCTCTGTCTGCTCCTCCCCCTCTCATGCTCTGTCTCTCTCTGTATCAAAAATAAATAAAACATTAAAAAAAAGTATATATAAAAAAAAAAAGACTTCATTTGTGGAGGAGGTTGCCACCAGACTGTACTGGGAGCTTGCACCATTTGAAATCAGAGAGCGCCCGCGTAACTAAATATTTTAAGGCTTCCAAGAGCGCTCACTTTCCTACAATAAGGGGAGGCGAGGGTTGCTTCTGTCTCAAACACTTTCCATGGCAGTGCAAAGATATTACTCGGGCTTTAGTGTATCTCCCCGCAGGTCAGAGTCCTGTCTGACCAGCACAGGGGAGGGATTTAGTACATATCGTGCACGTTGGCTCAATGGATGAATGGCCTGACTTTAAAGGGAGACTCTGCATGACTGAATTATGGAGATGAGTCACTTGGGAAGCCAGCAACCTGTATACCAATGTTCCCTGCAGCTTCATTCATAAATGTTGGCAACAACCCAAATGCCCCACAACAGGTAAAGGAGTAAGCAAACCATGCTATAAGCATGCGGTGGGATTTCGCTCAGCAATAAGGAATGAACTACAGATATATACAACAAAATGCGGTGCTGTGAGAAAGAAGCCAAACGTTAAGTTGATTCCACTGATATGATGATGCCCTAGAACAGGCAAAACCAAACTTCAGTGACAAAAAGCAGACCCGTGATTTCCTGGAGGCGAAGTGGGGTGGGAGGTGAATGAACAGAGGAGCTTTTGGGCATGGGGTTAAGTTTTCTGTATCTTTTTAAATTTTTTTATGTTTTTATTTATTTTGAGAGACAGAAACAGAGCATGAGTAGGGGAGGAGCAGAGAGAGAGGGAGACACAGAATCCGAAGCAGGTTCGAGGCTCTGAGCTGTCAGCACAGAGCCTGATGCGGGGCTCGAACTCACGAACCACAAGATAACGACCTGAGCGGAAGCCCAGAGGCTCCACCGATTGAGCCACCTAGGCGCCCCAAGTTTTCTGTATCTTGATTGAGGCGGTGGTTAATGAATGTATACATTTATCAAAATCCATCAAGCCAAACACGTAAAATTAAGGCATTTTATTGTATATAAATTACACCTCAATGAAGTCGTTTTTTTCAAAGGGAAGAAAAGAAGCCATCATTTCATTTCAACACAAGGATTTCTCTGCAAGTTTCCTCTAAATAACAAATCATCTTCCCACCCGCAGGGCATTTAAAATTTCATATTCCAGTTTTAAAAATAAAAGGGTTCATTCAGAGTTTTTCAAGAGTACATCTGTCACACAGCATAATGTACACCTACCTGTGTAGGCACACACATTCACACATCCACCCACGTGTGCAAAACACACTCACAGGCACAGCCACCTTCTTCTGTCTTGTGTGATCAAAATATAATAATAGCAAGAAACACACATCCAAAATGTAGGTTTAAGAGCCTGCTGACTCCTTTAAATCTGTGTGTGTGACTGTCTCTCAAGACAGTAACACCAGACGCTTGAGAAGAGGTTTGAATGACCCTTAGTCTCTAAATACCCACGAACAGCGAACTGCTTAAATAAAATATGATACATCATGTGGCAGATCGCTAGGCAAGCCTGAAAGGAAGAATGAAAAGGTCGAAATGTGTTGATCTTTGGGATATTAAGTGGGCGGGGGAGGGGGAAGCAAGGTGCAATGTGTTTATTACGCTCGGCTACTGCGTGAATAAAATGGGCGTGTATGTGGGTGTATGCCCACACCCACTCTCAGCCACACACTCTCACGCTTGTTCCACATTGATTATGTACAGAGTCTTAATCAACAGGAAGCAGGGTTTGCCTCAAGAGATGGAAACTACAGGATTGGGGACCAGAAATCAGGAAAAGGCTTATTCTTCACTGAAGCTCTCTTGAACCCTTTGATTTTTTTTTTTTAATCATGTTCTTGGGTTAACTCGTTACAAAATTTAAGTGTTAGCTATTTCTAACCTCCAATCCCCCAGAGAGCAGTTTGCATCAGTTACCAGATACATCTTAATTTTTTTAATGTTTATTTTTAAGAAATAGAGAGAGAGAGAGAGAGAGCATGGGCAGGGGAGGGGCAGAGAGACATAGACTCTGAAGCAGGGTCCAGACTCTGAGCTGTCAGAACAGAGCCTGATGTAGGGCTTGAACTTACAGACTGCAAGATCATGACCAGAGTTGAAGTCGAGTGCTTAACCGACTGAGCCGCTCAGGCGCCCCACAGACACATCTTAAATAGCTGACTAACGGATTGTTTTCCCATCCCCTGTAGCCAGGTCATGGCAACCAACCCAGCAGTGATCACCTCCACGTGGAAGGCCTCCAGGCTGGACTGGAGGCCTGTGTTACACATCCTAGTTCTTCCAAGGCCACAGCTGGAGTAAACTCAAGTTAGCACCTGCTTCCTCTTTTCAACAGGCTCAGAAATAGACCCAGAGAGCTGGCCCCGTGTGATGGCAAAGGTGGCTAAAAACAAATAACTCTATGTGTACACAATGCTTTCCTGCACTGAGAAAATAGCCAAAGCTGCCAAGCCCGGGATCGAGAGTGTGCAGTGGTTTACTTCACACTTCAAGCTTCAGGCAGGAACAGTATAGATTTTCTATTCTCCTTCACGGACATGGCAGGCATGGCTGTGTATCCCAAGAGGAGGTGGTGCATGCAAACAGCAGCAAATAGAGGCACTTACCCCTGGTGTTCTGAGGTGGAAAATATTCCACTACCAATCTGCACTTTGCCTTGCAGTGGTCTCACTCTTTGGGTATATTTGTACATGTGTGTTTTATTCTACATGTCCTGTTACAGTCGGCTCATACACTGTAGTGTCGAAAGCTGGCCGACCTGAGTTCAGATCCTAGCTCTGCCTGTTTAAGCTGTGCGGCCCTTGTTTCAGTGTCCTCATCTGTAAATTGAGGACATCAGTGGCTCCTGCTTCATGGTGTTGGGAAGACCAAATGACACGGTGTCGCACTTGGAGCTGTGCCTGGCACACGGCTCACAGCCTATAAATGTAAGGTGTTGGGCCATTATGGGACTTCCTGCCCAGACCATGAGCCAACTAGTCCTTTGGGGGGTGTGGGGGGTGGAGGGGTCCGTACTCCTTGCTCCAGGGCTGCCCACAAGGCAGGTGATCACTAGAGACTCCAAGTGAAACTGAACGGATCCATGTAGAACAGAGGCAAGTGAAGCTAGAGGAGCTCAGGGGGGGCTGTGCGAGCACAAAAATTACCTTCACCCCCGAATGTCTCTGTCTCTGTACAAGGACAACCCAGCAGGGCCTTTCACCAACGGCTGCTTACAAAGATGTTCACTTCTTGACTCCCTTCAAATTCCAAGATACGTAAATTGTTCTCCATCACTTTTGAGCTCCTCTAGGGACTGCTTGGTTCATAACAATCATCACGACACTAATCAACACCCTTTCTTGAGCACTTTGCACATGTCATCTGTGTCAGGGAGGTGATATCTTTATTCTTAAGTGCTTCGGGGATGAGAAACTGAGGCTTAGAACTTGAAGTAACCTGCCCTCACTCTCACAGCTGGAAGATGAGAAGTCTCCATCAAAGCAGGGCTCGCCAACTCCGGACCCACTGATTCTGTTGCATTTTACAGAATTCACCAAAGTATGAAATTTCAGAGTCATAAGCCATTTGGTTAAATAACCAAATATAAATCAAAGGGTACAACTTTTAAAGAATGTTCTTTTCTCTATCCAATGAACCAAAGGCACTTTAGCTTTATGTGTTTTTGTGTTATTTGTTTATTAAACTATAAACAAAATTAGGGCTCATGCTATGTTCACCTTTTAAAAATAAAAAGCTACATGTGAATCTTAGGATGAGAAGCAACAGTCCCCTGCCCCATTATTCCCCTGGGGGAGCCAAGTTTAACCATTTCTATTTGGGTTTTGCTGGTGTCACTGCCACGTCCCTAAATAAAATGCTTGTGCCTCAATTTCCTGATTTTTTATTTTAGACATTCTCGTTTGCCTTGCTGCTATGATCAACGAGAATTTAGTACTCTGACCACCTCCCTCCACTTCTCCCTCCACAAAATATAAATTGCAATTCTCAGTTCCTTCTCTATTCTCTGCAACTGCCAAAAAAAGTGATATAAAATGTCAGTCTCTTGTTCTGTTGACTATAGGCAGTTTCCTAGCCCTCCATGGTTTTTTTTTTTTTTTTTACATTATTATTTTTTTTTTTTTTGAGAGAGAGGGAGACACAGTACATTCAGGGGAGGGTCAGAGAGAGGGTGAGATACAGAATCTGAAGCAGCTCCCGGCTCTGAGCTAGCTGTCAGCACAGAGCCCAACACGGGGCCCGAACCCACAAACTGTGAGATCATGACCTATGCCAAAGCTGGACGTTTAACCGACTGAGCCACCCAAGCACCCAGTAGCCCTCCATGTTTTAAACTAGAGGACATTGGTGCTTTCAGCCCTCTCTGTCCTCCAATCACTTCTCCCACCAACCTCCACCTCACCCACGCGTCTCCACTGTTAGACTATCAATGTTGACAACAGTGATGTTCTGCTAATTGTAATTGTTTCAAAATCTGAAAACAAATTAATAGCGCTTATTCATCCTAACTTTGTAAATGGTATTATATATATTGTCTTTTCCATGGGTCCTGCCGCTCAATGGAAACTATATCTAGTATCAAATTTACATGGATTTTTTTTCCCCCACTCAGTCAATTGCCTTTCTCAGATCATCAAGTTTTCCCTGGGTCTTTCTCTCTTGGGGTTTTGCTTTTCTAGAAACCCCCACTCTCCTCCTCTTCCTAATGGACGGACTGCTCTCTGATCTGCTACATGGTTGTAGTGCTGTGACTTCTTTTCACTGCTCTGCTGAAGGTCAACGCCATTGCTGGAATCCATCATGTTCTTTGTTCTGGGTTATTCCCTTGCTCTTACCAGTAAAGTACTCACTGAGATAAAGTTCTGATTGAAATATTGATTAAGAGTGCATAGAAAGCCAGCTCAGACTTGTGTGCCCGTCCTCACACATGCTGGAAAGTTCTGCTGCATATGGAATTCTAGGTTAAAAAAAAATCATTATCTATCCGAACTTCCTTTTTCTAACATAAATATTGCCAATGGATCTCATGTCAGCTTGACGGCTGTTGTTCAGTAGGTGTCTTCATTTTGTTTTCACTCTGGAAGTTCTAGAATCATTTTTATCTTAGTGTTGTGGACTCTCACAAAGATATGTGTCAGGCTGTCCTTTTCTTTTTTCTTTTCTTTTAAGTTTATTTATTTATTTGAGAGAGGAGCGGGGAGAGGCAGAAAGAAAGAGGGAAAGAAAGAATTCCACACAGGCTCCCCACTGTCAGCACAGAGCATGACATGGAGCTTGAACTCACTAACTGTGAGATCATGACCTGAACTGAAATCAAGAGTCAAACGCTTAACTGACTGAGCCACCCATGTGCCCCAGTCACATTTCTTACAGTAATATGACCTAGCCCAATTTTTTTTATAGTTTATTGTCAAGTTGGTTTCCATATAACACCCAGTGCTCGTCCCCACAAGTGCCCTCCTCCATGTCCATCACCCCTCCTTTCCCCCTCCTCCTTCAGCCCTCAATTTGTTTTCAGTATTCAGGAGTCTCTCATGATTTGCCTCCCTCCCTCTCCCTCTTTCTCCCCCCTTCCCCTTCCCATGGTCCTCTGTTAGGTTTCTCCTGTTAGACCTATGAGTGCAAACATATGGTATCTGTCTTTCTCCGCCTGACTTATTTTGCTTAGCATGACACCCTCGAGGTCCATCCACTTTGCTACAAATGGCCAGATTTCATTCTTTCTCATTGCCATGTAGTATTCCATTGTATATATATATACCACATCTTCTTGATCCATTCATCAGTTGATGGACATTTAGGCTCTTTCCATGATTTGGCTATTGTTGACAGTGCTGCTATGAACATTGGGGTACATGTGCCCCTATGCATCAGCACTTCTGTATCCCTTGGGTAAATCCCCAGGAGTGCTATTGCTGGGTCATAGGGGAGTTCTACTGATAGTTTTTTGAGGAACCTCCACACTGTTTTCCAGAGCGGCTGCACCAGTTTACATTTTCACCAAGAGTGTAGGAGGGTGCCCGTCTCTCCACACCCTCGCCAGCATCTATAGTCTCTTGATTTGTTCATTTCAGCCACCCTGCCCAGTGTGAGGTGGTATCTCAGTGTGGTTTTGATTTGTGTTGCCCTGATGATAAGTGATGCTGAGCATCGTTTCATATGTCTGTTGGCCATCTGGATGTCCTCGTTGTCCAGACGGAGCCAGGGGAAAGCTGGCTCCCCAGTCCTCCTGCTAGATCCCAGCTTGGGGGCCACGCACCTGCAGGCTGTCCTTTTCTGATTCACTGTGCTGAAATTCAACTTTCAGAAGAGGCTCTTCTGTTTTGTTCTTTGCTATCAGCCTCCTTGTTTTCTCTATGAAACGCCTATTATCCAGATGTTGGACTGGAAGGATTGATCCCTATCTCTCTTACTATGTGTTATACATACTTACTTTTCTTTTACCTTCTTTTCCCATATTCTACGAGGTTTCCTTGGCTTTAACTTACAAATCTTCCACTGTACTTTTATTTCTGATAATATTATGCTGTTTCCAGAAATGCCTTCCTAGTTTCATTCTTCTCATAGCATCCTTTTAAACAATTTGACTTATTTATTTAGGTTCATGGAGGCAACGTATTTCTGTGGATACCAGTCCAGCAGTGTTAGGATTAGAGAGTGGGAGCTGACCATTCTAGCAAGGGATCCCCACACCAGCTTTGCCAGTTCTCCCCAAAGCATTACACCATTTGCTTTTGAAAGAACCATCCTTGTTTTTCACACTGGGAGTCAGAGTCTGGCTCCAGGTTTTTCTGTAGTGAGAGCAGGGAGTGCAGAGTGGTACATATAGACCTTTAGATGGTTACATGTTTTCAGTGCACATGTCCTGTCTTCTCCCTGGGGTTCCTACAGTCTCCAAACTTGGAGCCCTATCCAGGTTCTGCAGATGAGTCTCCAGAATCCTTTGCACATGTTCCACTGTGACTCTTTAGTATTGCCATTCTGTCCCATCAATTGCCACCCCACCCCAGAAAGTCACTGAAATAATTTGATGGTAGATTCTTTCTGCTTACTTAGTTATTATAAAATGTTACCCCTCCCCCTTTTTCTTTTGTCTATTATTCAGGATGGGATCTTGAGTAGGCACAGAGGCAAACGTTTTTGCTTCAAGACCATCCTGAATGGAAAATCTAAAAGCATATCATCTTAAATGATATAATCCAGTGCAGGTGAGAGTAGAAAAGAAACACACTCTTATACACTGCTGATGAAGTGTAAACCGGCACATAAATGTGTAGAGAGGGGTCTGGCGGTATATGATGAAAATCCTTTGACCTAGCAATTCCACTTCTGGGAATTTATCCCAAATCACACATATGCAAAATGATTCAACAACAAGGATGATCATTATAACATTTTTTAAGAGTGTAAAATTAGAAACTAATCGTTTAATAATACTAAGCTACTTAAATAAATTGTGGCACATTCAAATCATTAGACACCATGCCATCATGAAAAAAGATCTCGCTGAATTATATTTAATGACATAAAGAGATATGCAAAATATTGTATTCAGTGAAGGAAAAATGAGATGATAAAGGAATATATATTCTATGATGCAATTTTGTAAAATGAAAACAAAATATATATGGGTGGGTATGAACACAAAGGGGAAAAAAGATTATCTCAGGAGGTGTGAAATCATGTGTAAGGTTTTTTGTGCAAATCTATACTTTTCTAAGCATTTTATTTTTCTCCTATGTCCCTTTATAACTTTTGTGATTAAAAAAATCGATAAATTTGTTGTTGCTTGAAGAACATTATGTAGCTCAATCTTATTTATAAGTAACTGAGGAATGGTGAGATTAAGACATTCAGGCACCTGAGTAAATTACCACAGCCAGCAAAGAAGATAGAATAGAATAGAATAGAATAGAATAGAATAGAATAGAATAGAATAGAATAGAATAGAATAGGGCAGGGCAGGACGGGGCGGGGCAGGGAAGGGAAGGGAAGGGAAAGGAAGGAAAGAGAAAGGAAAGGAAGAGAAAGGAAAATAAAAAGGAAAAGGAAAAGGGAAGGAAAAAAAAGAAACTCAGTTATCATAATTTTCAGCATAGAGTTAAGGTGCAAGTTACAAATGAGAAACATTATTTTAAATTTACATATTTGTTAAAGGGTAGTTTTCGGGTCAAATAATAATAGCACTACTCAATCCTAATTACCCGCTTGAGAGTAACCAGGCATATTCTTAATTAGATACAATTTGAACATATTAAGGAAAAGCTTCCATAGATCAACCAAACAGACACACTAGACTAAAAATCCATTTATTTGATCAAATCTCTTTCTCTCCCTGTGTTCCTCCAATTCTGTGGGATGATGCCACCCAAATTTTTATACCTTACACACAGTTCCCTTTAAATAATGTTTCATGGGGCCATCTGAGTGGTTTAGTTGGTTAAGCATCCGACTTTGGCTCAGGTCATGATCTCGCATTTCATGGGTTCGAGCCCTTCTTGGGCTCTGTGCTGACAGCTCAGAGCCTAGAGCCTGCTGTGGATTCTGTGTCTCCCTCTCTCTCTGCCCCTCGTTTGCTCATGCTTTCTCTCTCTCTCTCTCTCTCTCTCTCTCTCTCTCTCTCTCTCTCAAAAATAAACATTAAAAATTTTTAAATAAAATGAAAAAAATAAACTACCTTTCATGTAATAGACTTTCCTAACAACATAGACTTTGTCCATCAGGTAACGAGCAAACATTTTTGCTATGACATGCCCACACAGTGCCTATTACCTAGCTATGCTGCATCACCATCTTATTTCTACAGGAATACTTTGGAATATATTCTCCCATTTGTCTTCCAATTATAGGAGACATAAAAAAATAAAATTAACAATGCTGGCTCTACAAAAATCAAGCATAGGTCTCAAATGTATATACTATAAAGAAAAATAAAATTTATTAGGCATATCATAATCAGTAAAAATTTTCCCTCCATTGGAAACTCATCATTGGACATGCTATGCTTATACTGAATGTTGAAGGAAAACATCAAATTCTAAAAACTTCTAGATTTTGTATCAAAAAGGTGAAGAAGATGTAAATAAGTTTGGCATAACTTCCGGTTTTCTGAGACACAGTCCGCCTTGACATGTTCTCTAAGGAATATGCATGATAGTTAGGCTGGGGGTTTTTCCTATATATAAATGAATATGTAAGTTTTACATGTACAAATTATCTATGAACGCACAGACTATCTAGTCTCTGAAAATGGACAAGTCTCCTACATTCTGTTCTCATTTTCTACACTTTAATGAAGCCCCAGGTCTTGTAAGGACAGTTTAGGGCCATCTACAATCATTAATTCATTAATTAATTAATAGGGCAGGACTTGAAATAAATAGAAGACATAAATCACTGCTCACACATAAAAAAAAGTTCTCAGCATTTCAAAGACATCAATGAAAAATAAAACATCCAATTCTATCCTTATGGACTATCCTAATCATCCAGGTGGGAGACCGTGGTGGCCAGGAAGGGACAGTAGTGGTAGTGATGGACAGTGGCCAGATTCTGGATATATTTTGAAGGTAGAGCCAACAACGGGATTTCTGATGGGTTGGATGCAGGGTTAG
Source organism: Suricata suricatta (assembly GCF_006229205.1). Classification (NCBI taxonomy): domain Eukaryota; kingdom Metazoa; phylum Chordata; class Mammalia; order Carnivora; family Herpestidae; genus Suricata; species Suricata suricatta. The sequence goes on along the minus strand of NC_043703.1, from coordinate 92,642,041 downwards.
AGATAAAAAAATGGGCTCAAGGATAGCATGGAGATTTTTGGCCTGAGCCAAACAGGGAGCTGCCATCAGCTGAGCAGGAGATGGGGCAGAGGGGACAGGTGAGGTGAAAGCAGGGGTGCCAGAAGGAGGGTTTGGACAGGCTCGCCTGGAGACACCTCTGAGACAGCCAGGGACAACTGGATATGCGCGGAGAAAGGTCCAAGCTTACGATCTGGACTTGGCAGTCACTATGGATACAAGGTACAGACCCACAGCTCCAACATGCAAAAGGCTCTAAAAATTCAACTTCTTCTGAAGCTTGGGTCAAAGCCATTTGGCAACAAACCCTGACCCAAGGCTACTTATTGTTTATATTTACCCCATTTTTTTTTGTATTCAGTTTTTTTCTTTTTTAAATAGTTTATTGTCAAATTAGTTTCCATATAACACCCAGTGCTTCTCCCCACAAGTGCCCCCCACCATGACCATCACCCCCTCCCTCCCCCTCCCCCTTCAGTCCATGGTTCGTTTTCAGTATTCAATAGTCTCCCTTGATCTGTGTCTCTCACTCTTCCCTGCTCTCTTTCCCCCTTCCTCTCCCCATGGTCCCCTGCCAGGTCTCTCCTGTTAGCTATGAATGCAAACATATGTATATTTACCCCATTTAATGTGAATGTTTATCCATTTGTGCTGGAAATCTTTTTTTTTAATTTTTTTAATGTTTTTATTTATTTTTGAGAGAGAGAGAGAGACAGCGTGAGCAGGGGAGGGTCAGAGAGAGAAGGAGTCACAAGATCTGAAGACAAGCTCCAGGCTCTGAGCTAGCGGTCAGCACAGAGCCTGATGCAAGGCTCGAACCCACGAACCGTGAGATCATGACCTGAGCCGAAGTCGGACGCTTAACCAACTGAGCCACCCAGGCGCCCCTGTGCTGGAAATCTTAATTTGTTTGATCATGAAGGGCTGCCCTATGGTCTGCTCGGGGTGTTGTGTAATACATAGAACATATACTATATGAACCTTCTAGAATTAAAAAAAGTGATTTCTAAACAACTCTGGCTCCAAGGATTTTGGATAAGAGTTGTGGGTCTGTAACTTGAGCCATGACACTGGAGGGCTGAGATTTGACCTAACACGTAGAGATTGGGAAGAGAAGGGACCTGCCCAGATGTGCCAAAAGACCCCCATGCAGAGGCCTGCCCTCCAACCTTGGGTGGAGTCAACTTTGACTTCCCTCCTTCTTCCCTCCAAACCACCACTAAGCCCTCATCACAGATATATGGCTTATAAAAGCCTTAGTTTTCTTGGTTTTCTCCATGTCTTCAAAAGAGATGGCAAAAAACATCTCTTGCTCTCTCTCACTCTCTCTCCCTGTCTCACCCACACACACCCATAGTTTTTATGAAGACTGTTAAACACTGATTTCATGCACCACTGAACTATTCACCGTAGTTGTTGCAAGGTGGGGTTTGTGTGATGAGGGGGAAAAACTGTAGAAAACCAGAAATAATAATGCTCGTAGTTAGCACAAAGACGTTTCTTGTTTCTGGGAGACCGGTGTGCCTGCTGCTGTTGCTCCACTAGACTGAGTGTCCCTCCTCCCACCACTAGACACCCAGACTGCAAACTTCTGTCAGGATGGGGTGTCAGAGGCTTCCAGCGGGGCGCCTGACCCCAGGACTGTCGCAGGAAAACACTGCCAACTAGATGCGTATCTCGCCCCTCTCCCAGGGGTCCCCTTGAGCTGCAGAACCACGGGGTTCCTGCAGGGGCAGCCTTGTGTTCTAAGGCAAGACAGAGAAGAGGTGAGAGGATTTAGAACAAGGCCAGGACAGCTGCCACGGACATGGCTGCCATCATGTACACCGTGGCTCCTATGTCCATTCCTGGAAATGAATGCACTCTGCACCATGGTTTCCTGGTTTACTGAAGGTAAGTAGCCTTGTACACAGTTAACAAACAAAATGAAAAGGTAGTCCTACTCACAAATCCATCCAGACTCCCAAATGGACCCAGGTTCTGCTGCCTTCCCAGGTCCTACCATTCAACCACCCCCCAAGGCACGTCTCCCGCCCAGGATGCACATTCCTAGGCTCAGAAGATGTCCATATCAGCCCAAATCACTGGCTCATTTCAATTCTAAGAAAGAGACAAGAAATCTCCATTAGAAATGTTGGGAGCTCCTTCATTCATAAATGAGTGAGCAACACTCAATAAATGGAAAGTTGGTCATTGGTCAAGATAAGTGAAACTGGGCAGTAGATAGAGGGGAGTCTATTATCCTACCTTGTCCTCTTCTGTACATGTTTGAAATTCCCATAAGGCAAGAAGAAGGGTGGGGTGAGAAGGAAGTACTCAACCTCAATATACAGGTGGGCCCATGAACCACGGCCAACCCTAGGCTTCCTTAAAGACCTCAGCTGGGGAGCAGCGTGCCTCATTTAACTCAAACCCTTTCCATCTCCTGTTCCAACCAAATCAACCCAACACCTTGCTAGGGACAAAGGGACGGGGAGCCACAAGGCATTGCCGCCCACTCCGGCTCTAAAGAGACTCCCTGAGCCCTCGCCCTGACCTCTCACGCAGATACAGCAGGTGGCTGTTGCTCGCAATGTTTTGTCGAGGATTCACCATGCTGAGTGCTTTGGAGAGAAAAGGAGTTGATCACTTCATGCTTTCCTTTCTTCATAAAGATGTTTTCCCTGGCTTCAAAGGCTGTCTGTTTACCTTAGATGATTAGGGAGGATTAATGGAACTAATTGAGTTAACAACAAGACTGTCCTGCTGAAGCCTGCAAATTATCTCTGACTCCCTTTGATTGCCTCAAGATTACCTCCCCACCACCAAACCTCGTAAACTTCCATATGACCGGGCTTGGCTGGGGCGCTGGAGAAAGCCAGATGCGCCAAGTCTGGCTCGGCGGGACAGAGGCTGTGGCGGCCTTCGGCGTGTGACACTCGCCTGCCAGTCTCCCAGCAGTGCCGAGGAAAAGCCAGCAAACCGACGAGCGTTCCCTGGGAGTGCAAGGCTCGGTCTGTGTGAGCCGCGCCACGCGCCCTGCCCTCACACCTGCCGGGAGCGGTGACCTCTGGCTGGCACCAGCTGTGCACACCACCAGAAAGGGACAGAACCATCTGCCCAGGGCACACGCACCTCAGATGCCTCAGATGCCACCGGAGCAGGAACTGGACCCAGGGGACAATCCGGGAAATATAATGCAGCCAAAGGAATAGCTATGGAAAACCTGAAGCTGGCTGCCACAGACATATGGAAGGTGCCCTCCTTGGTAGCTTGCGGGTGGCATTCAAAGCAAGGAGGGACAGGGGAGGGACATGGTCATAGCCCACTTGCAGTTTCCTCTCTCCCTCCCACCCCCACAAACTTACTGCTGTCCTACGGTGTGGCACCGACCCTGGTACCTAATTAGCCAAATACGAGCACACCTACCACTCTCCCCTCTGAAGCCAAGTCACTCTGATTCTTTCATTCATTAACCTGGCAGTGAATAACAGGCTTCCCAATTTCATGGGATCCCATCCGAGAACGTGAATTCAACTTTTCAGCTGCCACCACGTAAAATATTTTCCAGCAAGTTCCAATTTCTCTTTATCCATAAAGAACAGAGGATCAAAGTTACCGCCGAGAAACCTGGCGGCCCGGGGTGTGCTGTCTGGGGCACTGGGGTTTGGATGTGGCTGTCAGGGCCAGCCTCTCCACTTTAAGTCTCACAGCCCTGGGAATCCACTCCAGTGCTCGAAGCCCTCGCCGAGCCTTCTTCCCTCTTTGCCAAGTGTCCTGGGGCACACAGGCCTTGACGACAAGCAACTTCCATGGGAGCCTGGCCTCTTACAGAACAGGCCCCCAGACACCTGTCTCCCCAGGCCCAGCATGGCACCCAGGCAATTGGGGTGAGGGTTGGTAATGGGTGTCAGTTGCAAAGGAAGTGACTGTCCCAATCAGAAGACTAATGAGAAACTTCACGTATTTGGTGCATCATTTTGTTTGGGCCAGTCCATACCAATCATAGGACCCGTTAGAGAACAAGGGTAATTATTAATGTGAGTTTATGTTTTGCATAAGGGAATCATGGCCAATATACAAAGCTAAGAAGTGACTCTCCTAACAGAGAGAAGGTGGAAAAGCAAACCCTCCTAAGGGAGAGAATAGAAAGCAGGAAGGATTAGGAGGGCTAATCCTCGATCGTGGAGCACATTCAGTGAGGGACATAGACCCATACTTCTTGGTCCACAAGATGCCCAAATGCACCCCAGCACTACCTCAACTGCCACGTCGCCTGAGTTAACCAGGGGGAAAGTGCAGTCTGGGGGCACAAAGCTCTCTCCTGCCCAGAGTCCTTCCAGCGCATCCAAAGCTGGGTGAAAGGAGGAAAGTAAACTTGCAGATCTGGGGACCTCGGGCGGTCACCTTTTATTGCACACTGTCCCTGACCCTATCTCCTGGCACAATTCTGGCTGCTTCCTAATTTCCCTTAGAGCCACAGCACCGCTCCCCAGGGCTCACTCAGGCTTCCTTTTCTGGAAAGCTGTGCTCTTCAAATGCTACGCACTCCCTGCAAACAACAGAATGACTCTTCCCCCCTCCAGAGATGGCGGGAACACAACTTCCTTGTCTCTGCATATGTTCGTACACACACAAAGACACACACACATTTGATGTACACAACAACCAATACACACTGACTTTACGTAAGAACTTCTGAAGGCAAACATACGAAGAATTCAGAAACACAGAGCTGGACAAAGGCCATCTCGGGGTCCTCCTACACTGGGTCCCTCACATCTGGTCAGTCACTGAGCCCCTCAAGTCCTTCTTCATGAGTTGCTGGGCCCATGCTTTGTTTGCATTCCCATCCCCCCATGCCAGCCCTCACAGAATTGGACCTAAGGGCCCCAGAACTTTCCTTATTCTTCCCAGTACTCATCCACCCTCCACGTGCAAACCCAAGCAGTGCGTGTACCACACAGTCATCACGATGCCTCTTTCTCCACGCCTCTCTCTGTCCACAGGGTGACATTCGGTTCTGTGTGCTCCTCTCCACCGCAAAGGCCCCGTGCTCCAGGCAGGCCCACCTAGCCGCCATGCTGCCCGAGCTCTCCCGTGCGTGCCCGCCTCCATGGCAGCCTCCTGCTGTCCTCTGGGGCCCGGCCTGCCTCCTCATGCCTCCTCCAGGGTTCTCCAGGGGCTCCTCCTCCGGCACTGAGCATCGTTTGGTTATGTCTCCTCTCACCTGTATTACTGGTGCCCAGGTGGACTCCACAGGTAACTTTCAGGGGCATGACCCGCTCTATACTCCCCTCTTTCCTTCTGTCCTTCAGCCCCTGGGCCCCAGTGAAGGACCCCACACATAGGAGCTGGTCAAAAAATGTTATGGGCCTGGCTGGTTCAGTGGGTGCAGGGTGCAACTCTTGATCTCAGGATTGTGAGTTCAAGCCCCATGTTGGGTGTGGAGCCTACGTAAAAATAAAAACTATATTTGTTCCTTCTTTCCACTCCATCTTTCCTCAGCATCTCTAACTTGGAGGGCATAATTACTTCAGCTTCTAAGTGTTTGATGTTGAGCAAAGGGACTCTAGATGTAAACAGTAGTTTTTAAAAGCTACCCCTCCTTTCCCTTCATCAACCAGTGCCTAAAACTACAAAAGGGTCATGGCCTACAGTATCTGAGATCCCCAGTGGGCATGGGGGGCTTGGAAGGGTGAAGAACCCCAGACTAGCCTTGGAAGTCCTGAACACAAAGCTCCTCCCCTTCCCCACCCCCATCCCAGCCTTGACTCCCTCCATCCTTGAGGCTCAGAGATGCCGCTCTTTGCAATCTTGTGTAAGGGATCCGTCACCACCACCAGACAAGCTCTCTGGAAGTGAGAGAGCCAGAGCTAGGCCTCAGAGGATGTCAGCCTATTGTCCTGTGGAAGAAGAGCCCGAAATCCAGGTTTGTCCCCTGGCCTCTGCCGCTGGGCCCACATGACCCAGGGCGCTCTTTCGGCCCCCAGCCACCTCCGCTATATACATCGCCAGGGACGGGATGGGGATCGACAACCATCATTCACAAAGCAGAGCATCCAGAACGGTCAAGAACTCACTAAATGAAGCAATGAAGCTTTCAGCTTGAGAACTTCAATGCCATTTGGGTCCTGAATCAAGACTTAAAGACCGAAGCTTCCTGAGGCACCTCATTTTCCAAATAACAAAGTTAAAATCTTTGGTTTTGTCATTCCTATTGCCACAAGTCACAACTTCCCTTGCTGGCATTTAACATTCTTTAAAATTCAGCCCCAACTGGAATTTCCAACTCTTTCTCCCACCCCTCTGCTTCAGCCATACTGCTCCCCCATCTGCCACCGTCCCTCTCCCTTCCCCACCTCACCCGCTCCCCCTCTCTGCTTGCCCCTTCACCTCACTAGCACCCCACCCCAGGTATCTCTCACTCCACCCTCCCTTCCTTGGTACAGGCTGTTACTTCCAACCCCACAGCCTGAAACTCCAAATAAAACCTACCTAAACGTTCAGACCTACTTCCACCCTGAACCTGCCCCCTTTCTCAACACTTGGACCCCTCAAAGGCAGGTCCACACCTACATGCTTGTATGCCTCCCCCAGATATTCCTCTCCCTACACGAGCACATGGAGCACTGTTGGGCATTTGAAGTATTCAACGACTCTTGTTCGCTAAATGATGTCATACCAAGAAAAAACGAAGTTCCATGATGTTCCCATTACATTCAGCTGGAAAATCCCACTGAAGGTCCACTCCTGCACACCAGCCCCCTTAAAACACCCTCCTTCATTTTGCTGCTGAGCTCATCCCAGTCCTGTCAAAGTGCCACATCCAAGTTCCATCTGCATTCTCCTGACCGGAGATCACTTCCGGCCCCTGTTAAACTCCCTTTTCCTTTTCAAAGAAACAGCCACCGCAGATCTATACGTTACGAAGGCGCTGGGCTGGGCAGTGACATGGCTCAGCCCATCTTGATGAAATTACTTCCTTGTGTTGTTGCCTCCCGGCAGGCTCACCATTGTTCTTCATTTACCCAGAGAGCGATGTCTGAGGCTTTATTGGAAAAATGAATTACGACTTGCATTACATCCCATACTTCCCAGGGCACCACCATGGGTTTCAAAGCACGAAGTTGGGGGGCTCTCGAGGCTCCAAGGTGAACAACTGCATGAACCAGTTTGCCATACGGTGTCATCCAGATCTGGCCCCCATCCTCCAACCCCCACGTCCCATGTCCCACATCCCATCTGTCCTACGTATGCGCTGCCTTCCCGTCACCTAGATTCTCATCCCTGGCTCAGGAACCTGAAAGACCACATGTTAACAACCAGCCAGCCTGGCAGAGAGCGAGTTGGAAGCAAACAATCGTCCCTGAAAGCACAGGCTTTGGAGGCACAGAACAGCCCCTTGGCTCCATGGCTGTAACAATCGAGGACAATGGTCTTGTTGGATCCACACTGTACACCTTGACTCATCAAGGCGGTGCTCTCCCTGACTGCCCCAGAGGAAAGACAGCGTTGTGAGCTGTCAAGAGGAAAAGCCCAGTACAGTGCACAAATGACTTAGGAGCCAGACTTCCGGGGCTCCCGCTCCACCTCATAGCCACGAGACACTGGGCAGGTCAATTACTCCCTTCACGCCTGCATCTCAATCTGTAAATTACAGCTACAACAAGACCTGTCTCATAGGTTTGTTGTTCATGTATATAAATGCATAGAAATCATGCCTGATGGAGAAAAGTACATATTAAAGCCACCATCATCATTATGGTTATTATTAGCTCCTCTCTTTACTTTGTTTAGGCAAGAGGGGAAATGCTTTCACCCTCGACACAGATCTTCCTGTCACTGAAGACTGCACTCCCCAAGTTTTCTTCTCTGCCTCCTTTTTTTCTTTGTCTCCAACATTTCGAACATGAAATATCCATCCAAGCATCCAAGCCATCACAATGAACTGCTGTCACTTGCTTTCTCCCCACAGCAAATACCCCAGATTCTTGCCAGCTACCGGATACACTTCGTGGCACCTTTACGAACGTTTACACAGGTTTTCGTCCTCGCGCGTGTTTTGGAGACACGTGAGGTAAGTGGTGAAGTAGGGCAAAAAGGGAAACAAGACATTACAAAGACCAAAAACAGGTCTCCACCTCCAATGCTAAAACTGCAGCCAGCAGTCATTCTCCACCAAAGCCAGAGGCGCCTGGAGTCTTCTGCTCTTCTGAATTCCATCAGCTCAGAGAGCTGGCCTGGGAGGGAGACGAGGCAGATAGGAAAGACTGCGGATGAAAGCGGGGTAGAGGGCTGAATCCCAAAGTGTAAGATGAGCCCTTTAGATGTTCTCATTTAGTAACAGTTTCTGAGACTTGCCCGCCAGGGTCCTGCCCTGCCTAAGCAAACACTGAGACCCAGGGTAGTTTATTCTTTCTTTGCTAAAACTTCCGGTGAGGTATTGATCTCATAAATGTTATCCTTATGGCTCAGATGAAAGTCAACTTTCAAATCCAGAAGGGGGTGTGGGGCAGCCAGTCTATCCATCTTCTGAAGATAAAAATCTACGAGTTGCAGGATTGATTGGTGTTTACGCCTCCATTCCCAAATATTTGGAATGAATGCTTTGATGTAGCAAAAACACGTCCCATGAATGCCCAAAAAAAAAAAAAAAACCCACAAAAATCCAAAAAAAACCCAATAAACCCAGAACTTACATTTCTATGCGACAGACAGTCAACGGTAACGTATGGGCCGATCGAGTACGCAAAACGATTATGAAATTCCGACCACTGGGAATCACAAACGGGTCACCTTCTTGTCTCCTGTCACACTCCTAAGACCAAACCGATTTAAACTCTGCACGACTCCAGGCTTAAAAAGGAGAAATTCCAGGAAGGCTGAGCCTCATCTCGTTCCTACCGCTTGATGAAACCCTGCCTGTTGCTTGCCCAGAACCCCGAGAGCAGGCTGTGACAGGACCCACACCCCTCCCAGCTCTCCGCAAGCAGGAAGACGGAGCCCTGGGCTTGCCTTGACGCACAAGCCTCCATGGTGCTGTAGCCATAAAACCTACCTGAGCCTCATTGTTGGCAGAATTTGAGGGTTACTTGAGGATTTTAGAAGATATTTGACAGATGGTACTTGGCAAACTGTAAAGTCCTATTACATGTAAACTGCAATGCCCAGTAAGAAGTTAGTTACTGCCATTATTGGAAAGGACGGGGTTTGGGGCACCTGAGTGGCTCAGTCGGTTAATTAAGCATCCAACTTCAGCTCAGGTCACGATCTCACGGTTTGTGGGATAAAGCCCTGCGTCGGGCTCCGTGCTAACAACTAGCTCAGATCCTGGAGGCTGTCTTCGGATTCTGTATCTCCCTCTCTCTCTGACCCTTCCCTGCTTGCACTGTCTCTTTCTGTCTCTCAAAAATAAATAAAAACCATAAAAAAATTTTTTTAAAAAGGAAAGGACAGGGTTGCAGCTGGTGGTGTAGAGGCATGAGCTCCCCCACGCCCCCTGGGGCAGGCATCTACCCACGTCACATAACAGAGTCACGCTGCACACAATCTGATTTGAGTAATTTCCTCACCGAACAATCACCACCCCCCACCATGGGCTACGCTCCTATGGATTTGTAGTAATCTCTTATTTAAAAAGCTCATAGTAGTAACTGTAGAACAGAAACAAAACCACAACAGATCACCATAATCTCACGACTCCCAAGAGAAACTGCAATATATTCCTTCCTATTTTTCATATGCCTGTGTCTATGTATATATGTATGTATAAGTCCTGTTTTTAAGTTAATTTATTTATTTTGAGAGAGACAGAGAGAATGTGAGTGGGGGAGAGGCAGGAAGAGAGGGAGAATCTCAAGCAGGCTCCTCGCTGTTAGTGCAGAGCCCAGTGCGGGGCTCAAACTCACAAAACTGTCAGATCCTGACCTCAGCCAGAATCAAGAGTCAGACACTTAACTAACTGAGCCATCCAGGTGCCCCTGAATAAATATTTTTTTACCAATACTAGCTAATATGTATTGAATAATTTTTATGTGCCAACTAGCAGTGTAAACATTGTAAATGTTTTTAATTATTTAATCCTATCAATAACCCCTGAATAAGTACTGTTCATCCTTCACTTTACAGATAAGAAAACTGAAACACACAGAAGTTAGGGAACATGTCCGAGGTCATACAGCTTCTAAGCGGTAAAGCCCAGGTTCACACTCAATCGGAGTCCAGAGACCATTACAACATCAAACCAAACATAACAATATAACCTGCAAATTTTGTCACTTAATATATTTTGAAAACCTTTGCACTGAATTAACTTCATTTTTCTATTATCATAACTTCATAGGCTTCCACAGTATTGATGAGCAAATTTTAATCAACTGTTTACTAGGACTATTTTTGAGTAGCTACAACATACCCCCATTGGGGATATTTTCCAGCTTTTCAATATCTTAAATAACACTAAAAAGGAACATCCTTTATATGTATCTATGATCATTCTCACCTAGAAATGAAAATGCTGGGTCAACAAATATGTATTTACAAAAGCATATTTTTTAAAGTTCTTGATATTCTTCACCATATTGTCCTCGAGAAAGACCTAATCAATTACACCCCCACTTGCACCATATGAAGAAATTCGTATGTCTTCATCAACACTAGGCAATATCATTGCCTTAGTTCTTTAACATATTCTGTTTAAAAGTGCAACACGTCTGGGGTGCCTGGGTGGCTCAGTGGGTTGAGCGTCCAACTTTGGCTCTTGTGGTTGATGAGTTCGAGCTTTGCGTCAGGCTCGGTGCTGACAGCTCAGAGTCCGGAGCCTGCTTTGGATTCTGTGTCTCCCTCTCGCTCTCTGCCCCTCCCCGGTTCATGCTCTATTTTGCTCTGTCTCAAAAATAAATATAAACACAAAAAAAAAGTTTTTTGAAAAAGTGCAACACGTCTAAAAGGAATTAAATCTACCCCCTCATTCATACCTTGGGCCAGTTCACCCTCTACCAATTAGGGAAAGGGAAGCGGAGGATTACTAGGAAGACCAAGGAGGTAAGAGGGACAATCGACTAGCAGAGAAGGGCAGTCTGAAGTACGGGGGTGCAGAGTGCCGTGTGGCATGGGGAGGGACAGGGTACAGAAGCAGGATTATGGAAGACAGGACAGAAGGGCAGTCCAAAAACAAAAGCCTGGCACTTGAAAAATAACTATGATAATCCAATGGCAAGATCTAAGGATAAGGAAAGAAAGATTCATTGAAAACAAAACAAAACAAACAAAAGCTAGAAGTTTCACAAGAAGTGTGGAGCCAGGCCAGCGCCAGTTTGCTTCGGTCTAGGGGACACAGAAAGGGAAGCACGCCTCGAGGTATGAGGGATGCTGAGGTGCCAGGTTACCCACCTGTGCACTCCATCCTCGAGAAAGTGCCCCTGGGGTCCTCCCCAAGAAAAGTCACTAATGAGTGTTTTAGTTCCAGAGGACCAGGATACCCTCAATGCTTAAATCTCAGGACAGCCCAGGGAAGAGTGACCACACACCACTCAGCCTGGTCATTCAGGACAGGTTGTTCTTGCATATTCATGGCTGGTCCGGGACTCAGGGAAGGGCCACGTGGGGCTTTTACAGCAGCATCTTGAGCTCATAGCCACTGGAAAAGGCCACATACCAAGTCCCCATATACGCAGTGCCAGGCAACAACGGTGGTAGGGATTTTAGTAGCTGTGATAATGAGCGGACAGAGGAATAAATGCAAATATAAAGGAAGATGTGTCTTTCCAGTACTTCTCACAGACTGGGAGCAAAGGGTAGGTGAAAGCCCCATCTACACCTGGGATGCATCTCGCTTTAATGGCCAGATTCATAAATGCCCTGCTAGCATTCTTGTCTCACTACTTGGCATTCACATGCACCACCTCAGGGCTGGCACTGTGCTGGTGGGGTGGATACTATTGCTCCCATTTTTCAGATGAGAAATTGAGACTGGAGGATGATTTGCCCAAGACCATCCAACTGGAAAGTGGCAGACAGAACTAGAACCCACTCATTCCAATACCAGCAACTTCCAGGAGTGGTGATTTTCTACTCCAGCAACATGGCATTATTGCTCACCAACATCTACTCGCTCTTCCTCCTCCTCCTCTTCTTCTTTTTAATGTTTGTTTATTTTTAAGAGAGAGAGACAGAGTGTGAGCGGGGGAGGGGCAGAGGGAGAAGGAGACACAGAATCCAAAGCAGGCTCCAGGCTCTGAGCTGTCAGCCCAAAGCCCGATGCAGGGCTCGAGCTCACGAACTGTGAGATCGTGACCTGAGCTGAAGTCAGTTGCTTAACCGACTGAGCACCAAGGCACCCCTCTTTCTTATAAATAAGAGAAAGTTGTATGCGTGTTGGAACATTCTATCAATAAAACACTCTCCCCTCAGGGAGGGTCTGGACTCTGGATGAAACGTGTGATGATTTACAATTGCCTGAGGGATTGTGACTTAGGCTGTCTCCCCCTTGAAGCGAGTGAGGAAGAAGCCACTAACCAAGCATAGGGCCTTACTGAAGTCTAATGGAGGGAACCTAGGAGGAAAAAGAGAAGGCATCTGGGGCTGGAAAGCTGAAGGGAGATGATAACATGCCAAATCAGAACAGGAGCCTGTAAGACAGGGTCCAGAGAGAGGAAGGAAATCCTGAGCAGTGGAGGAAGGCACCACCACCTGAGCTTTGGAGAACAGAGGATCCGAACACCTGGAACCACAGCCTGCCTGCTATGGGGTCACAGCTCAAAGAACCCACAGCTTTCTTTGGGCTCCAGAACTAGCCGTTTACCAAATGCACTTCTTGCTACAGTTTGTAAAATAAGTAAGTAAATAATAAGTCATATTCTTGACCCTGAACCATCAAAGAGAGAGCAAAGAAAGAGGGGGGAAACTGCTGTATCAAATTTCCTGCGTAATCCTCTTAGGAGATTAGTGCCTTCTTAATGGTAATGAGGTTCTGGCTTGAGAACTAAGTTATACCACAGGGGGAATGCTCCTGTGCGGCTGGGGGATGCCCGATGGCACGAAACAGGGTGGGAGCACAGATCTCTGATCCCTTTGCTCTGAAAGAGTACAGTTGGAGCCATTTCAAACCCAGTGCATTAGAGCCAGAAAGAACTTAGCACCCAACCCAATGCCATGTTGGTTTGTTTTTGGAGATGTCACATTGCCACAGCCTCCAAGCCCAGGGCATGAGATGGTGTCCCCCAAACCCCTTCTGGGATCTCTTCTCTTCCTTAAGGCCCATCTGACAAGGGCAACCTGTGACTGAGGTGCTACCAGAGCCCAGCTCCCTGGCCACCTCCAGAGACTAGAATGTGCCTGGCAAGATATTGTCCAGGGCTGGGACATTTCAGCAACTTTCTTGCACTAAATATTCTTGGCGCCTCAGCCACCTCCTGTATGTGCCTGAAGTCTGAAAGAATCAAGTTGCCAAGCTCACCCCCTGGAGTAGCTCGGGCCCCAGATAATTGTGGCTGCTCTTTTCCTTTCATACTTGTGGGGACTCGGGATTATCCATCCCTCCTTGTCCACAGACAATGACATGTTTTGTCCCTGAGCTTTATTTGCCTTCCGGATTTTCAGCATGAAAGAGCCCTAAAATCTCACTGGAGGAGGAGTGAGTGTGGACCCCAGCAGTGGTGCGAGGAAGAAAAGCAGAGATGCGGACAGAGGCAGGGCTGTGAGCGCCGGCTGCAGCCGGGAAGCCTCTGGCTTCCACGCGGAAGCACCTCTGCAGAGTCACCTGCCAGCCCTCGGAAGATGGCTCCTCATCGCTCCTGGTGGGCTGATTGTGCTCGGAGCCCTCGTCCAATCTGCCACTTCTGGTTTCCAGCTCTGGCTTCTGGCCTCTTCTCAGCCTGGCCCTGGAGTCATGCTGAGGCCCCCAGCACTGCAAGCTGGGTTTAGGATGCAAGGGTTACTTCCATGTCACAGAGGAAAACCCCTGATAGGGCACAATTTGGACCCTGCTCTGCTCTCTTTTACCCTGTAATGTGCTGTGTGGCCACGGGGACCCTGATGGCCACAGGGCTCCTGGGGTCTGCCTGGGCCTGCATCTTCAGGTGATCTCCTGGGGCCTCCCCAAAGCGCAATTTTCTCATTTGTGAACATATAAGGATGGCTCATGAGTTCCCTTCATGTCCCCACATGTGTTTAGCAGGGGGCTTGCCACTCAGTTGGAAGGAAAGAGGAGAACAAGGCTGCCCCTCCCTCTCCTCTCTACTCAGGAATGACCCCCCCCCCATACTTATGATGAGCATGTATATCTGCTTCCCACCATCTGCACCCAGTCATTAGCCCTGGGAGCCCCTTCCTGCTAATGCAGCAGAAGGGTCACTTTCAGGTCCTTTTTAAGAAATGACCTGAGGCTGGCCAGCAAGGGACAGGCGGGGAGAAGCCTGGGAGCCCATCCCAGACCTTCGGGACCTTCCAGACAGCTGGGCTCCTGAATGGCCTTGGATAAGCTCCTCAGGAAGGCACAATGGCTTCCCGGCTGGTGATTAGCACGTTGGATGAGATCATGCCAAATTCCCTGAAGTTTTGCAGCCTGGAACTAGATGCCAAAAGCTTATTAACTTTATCCCAGACAAGGCTCACTCCAGGCTGCTAGCGGGACCAGGAAACCCCAGAAATCCAACTTCCATTGGATATTTTCTTCTCATTGCCTTCCACGATTTTTGCAACCAAGCAAAGACTCTCCTTAACATACCTGTTAACCTACCAAGGCTCCGTGGGGCCAATGAGTGGGCTCAGTGTTTCAACATTCACCCGGTGCACTACTATTTTGCTAGTGCGGGCTCTTTCACGCGAGTCCTTCCACCATGAGGCTGTATGGGAGTCAAGGGCAGCGAGCAGCGCTATCAGCACCTTGACTTCTCCTCCACTCACCACCAGTCCCCCTGGGAGGCCACGTCCTGGGTTACTGGCCCGACACTGGGTGCCTCACAAATCAAGAGCTCTTTGTATCCCTCCCATCCCCACAGGTATCTCTCACAACATGTACCCCATGCCAGGCATTGTTGTCCGAAATGTTCTACGTCCATTCACTCATTTAATCATCAAAACAAGCCTAGGAGGTGGGTGCTAATATTGCCCTCATTGGACAGAAGAGGTCATTGAGACATGGAGACGCTAGGTCACCAGCCTGAGGTCACCCAGCAGCTGAGGAGTTTGTGATCTGCCCCAACACACTCCTCTGCCCGGCCCGTGCTCCTCACCCCTGCCTTCCTGGGTGCTCTGCAAACACTGCTCTTCCTGGAAGCCACTGCCACAGTTCGCTCTCCAGGTTTCAGGTTTCAAATAGCCCTTCTGCCATGGAAGGAGAATTTCCCATGGGAGATGTGAGATCTGGGCCTTCTCTCTCAGCTGGTCATAAGAACCCTTTGCATTTGAATAATGCTTTCATTTCACGTGCGCTGACAGTTCACCTGTCCACCAGCCACAAATCCTGACCATGCTCCTGTAAGCCAAGTAGAAGGGTGCATGTAAGTATGCCTCTTTTACAGAAGTGTGGAGCAACCCCCAACCTCAGGGGGCTCCTCAGGGTTGAGGCTGAAATCCAGGCTTCACTCTTGATTCAGTTCCCTTCCCAACTTGATAAGAGTTGACTATAGAGAGATTTATAGAGGAGATTAGCCCTGTAGTGGACTCCCCCAGCCGGGAATATATGGGTGTGGACATGGACACGGATATAGGTAGAAAGATGTGTGGGAGGGAGTGTGTAGAGATGTGAACAGTAGCTACCATAATTTTCATTTTTATTTAATATTTTGATTAAAATAAGTTCTGGTGGGGGTAAAAAGTAATAGAAAATTAATATCCTTTCCCAAAAAAAGGTTTTTAAGGTTTATTCATTTTTGAGAGAGAGACAGAGTGCAAGCGGGGGAAGGGCAGAGAGAGAAAGAGAACACAGAATCAGAAGCAGGCTCCAGGCTCCGAGCTGTCAGCACAGAGCCCAACAATGGGGCTCGAACTCACAGGCTGTGAGATCATGACCTAAGCTGAAGTCGAATGCCCAACCAGGTGCCCCCCCAAAAAACTGATGTTCTTAAATAGCATCAAGGCTTTAAATAATATTAAATCCAAGCAGTTCAAAATTCAAGAATCACAAAAGGACATGTAGTAACTCCCCTGTGTTTTTATTCTAGGGTTCCATCATTTTCTTCTTCGAGCCCCCCACTTCTCCTGATACTTGGGAAACCTGGTGGCAACCATTTAGAAACCCTGCCCCTCCTCAGCCTCAGACCTACTCCAATATTCCTTCAATCCACACACGATGGTGACTTCTGTTTTATTTTATTGACGATAGGTAACATGCGAACATAGTACAGATTCCCAAAGCACCAAAAACCAATTATAGTCATGAAAAGTCAGCCTCCCTTTTAGCTCCCTGTCACACAGAAACATTCACTTCTTTCTCTTGTTCCTTTCAAGGAGAATCTATATATTTGTGAGCACATTCCTATGTTTTCCCCAACTCAAACGATGGTCTGTTATCCACACTCCTCTGTGTGTGTGTTGTCACAGAATAAACTATCTTGGAGATGTCTACCTCTGTACTCAAGCAGCCGCCTCCTTCTTTTACTGGCTACGTAATATCACATTGTGTAGGTGTGCCACACATAACCTAAGGGACCATGACTTGCCTCTGTTTGCTATCAAGAACAATGCCACCATAGCCGTAGGTGACCGCTTGCGTTCCCTTTCTCCATACAACAGAGTCTCATAAAGGCCGCATTTCCCAACCGCCCTTACAACTAGGTGTGGCCATGTGACTAACTTCTGGTCATAGGATGTAAGCAAATGCATATGTGGCAATTTCGAGGAACTTCCCTGAAGAGAAAGCAGACGCACTCCCTTTACTTGCTTCATCTTGAACTTGTTAGGAAAAATTGTGAAATGGATAAAAATAATTACTGGTGTCCCAGGTAGAGCACGACTCCTGTGTCCTATCAGACTTTGGTTGTCTTTGAGCTATTTTACAACCCTGGGAGTGGTAGGATGCTGTTCATAATGGAAATGAGCCCTGTTCATAAAAATGCAAATTTCGGCCAGTGGAGATGAAGTTGATATCAAAGTGAGTACTGATCAATGCTGCGTCTAGCTGTAGGCTCATTTCAGCATTATTTTTTTTTTAACATTTTATTTTATTTTTTGAGAGATAGAGCATGAGCAGGGGAGGGGCAGAGAGAGAGGGAGAGACACAGAATCCAAAGCAGGCTCCAGGATCTGAACTATTATTAGCACAGAGCCCTGTGCGGGGCTCGAACCCTCAGATGTGAGATCATGACCCAAGCTGACATTGGATGCTCAACCAACTGACCCACCCATTTTAGCATGCTTAGGGGGCTGTATATATGTGTGTGTCTAGCTCTCCTTTGAACAAACCCTAACACCTTGCAAGTTCCCTCATTATTTACAAGGTGTTTATTGTCCATTTGCTATGAGTGGCATGATTTTACCTTTTCAAAAAATTATCCTTTAACAATTCTTCATTCCATCTTGCTACCTGGAACACAAAGGTGCCACCATGGACAGTAAGATCGAGACCACCCTAGATGGAAGGAGCCTGGGTCCCTGAGATCCTACAGCACCACACCCACCCTGGACTTCCCCCAGACTTTTATGTGCAAGGAAAACACTTGTCCGTCTTGTTTAAGTCATTGTTATTCAGAGTTTTCTGTTTAAGTCAGACCTAGCAGCAATAACTTGCACAAGAAAATTTTACTGATAGAGTATGTAGTGATTTCATCTTTTGCAGCTGCAAATTCCCCCTCAGACGGCTCTTGGTGGACAACATTAATCAATCACAGTGCTTTGTTTCCCCCAGAGCCCTTACTCAGAACGCTTCTCAAGGTCACATTCTAAGTGGTCATTAGTATCAAGAAGAGTTATGAATGACATTTAATTGCCCTCCTGCTACAGGATAACAAATCAACACAAGTTTCTCAATCTTCCAAGTTCTAACCCCAAACTCATTGATTTATACCCCACCTTATTCTTGAGAAGATTATAGCCAGCATGCTCCAGGGTTCAGGATGAGGAGGTGTGTCAGCCGTCCTCATCAATGGGAGATAAACCCACTCCCAGGTCCTTCCCCTCAAGGAACTCACTCCCAGTCTTACACCCACATATCTCACAGATGGAACAAGTCAGCTGGGTAAACGAGTACCACCCCGGGGGTAGGTTCTGGGTGATCTAGGTCAGAGTACAGTGGTGAGTTCAGAAAGATTGGCCTGGAAGTGGGGCAAGGGCAAGATATATGAAGGGAGCCCCAAACCATAACTAGTTGTACGCATGCCAATCCCAAGTAAAGCTGGAGAGTGACCACTGAACTAGAATCAGGGAGGCCGCGTCCCTTTCAGCCCTGCTCCTAATTGACTGCATCACTGAGTGAGGCACTTTCCTTCCCTGGGTCTCAGATTCCCCATCGGAGACTTGGACTAGATAATTCCCTGACCCAAAATTATGTACTTCTTTTTACCTAGCACAAAACACAGTCTAGGCAGCCTTGGGAGCATCTTCAGCTCAGCAGGGCCAGGTGCAGAGACAACTTTGCCACCAGCCCGACTCCTCAGCTACCAGGGCCCCAATCTGGCAGCTCCCTGGCAGCTAGCAGAGACAGGGCTGGCAGGATAAGGTGACATCGGTGTTCTCCAGACTACACAAACAGGAAGCGGGAGAGGGGTGATAATTGTTTCATCAGCTCTCCAGCAACACCTGTTGAGTTTCCTCTAATGATGTGAAAAGCTGGGCGCACAGGGAATAACAGTTTCTTTTGGTGGTTAGTGTTGATCGTGACGGTCAGAGATGACAGGGACTGTTTTCTCCTCACAATTTTCCACAGTTCTTTTACTCAAATAGGTATATTTTGAGTATCTACCATTGGTGCTTAGAATGACAAAACAGGGGCGCCTAGACGGCTCGGTTGGTTAAGCGTCTGACTGTTGGTCTCGGCTCAGGTCATGATCTCACAGTGTCATGGGTTCGAGCCCCACCTTGGGTTCCAAGCTGATGGTGCAGAGCCTGCTTGGGATTCTCTGCCTCCCTCTCTCTGTCTGCCCCTCCCCCACTTGCACGCACTATCTCCATCTCTCTCAAAATGGAAAGATAAAAAACTTAAAGAATGGCAAAACACACACTGAATGCTGAACGGGAAAGAAAGAACCGGAAGGCTCATTCTTTGCCGGCCAGGCATCTGCAACTCTGGCTTAGGGACAAGACCGATCTCCAGAGAAGCTAACTGATGATAAAGGCAGCAGTGAGGGGGGTGGGTCCTAAGGGTGACAGATGGTCAGAGAGGAAGCAACCACTACGGGCTGGCATGCCCAGGAGCGGTTCCGAGGGCGGCCTTGCGGGATGGATAAGATCCTGATGAGGTAAGGGAAGGAAGGCTGCAAGCACAGGGAGTAAGGGTGGAAATGGCCCTTGCCTTCTGAGGGAGACCAGTCTGGCTGGAGCAGCACTGGTGCGAAATAACAGGGGGAGAGAAAGCAGAAACGGTGGCGGGGCTGCAGCGGTGATCCTCAAACCTGAGTGTGCACCAGACAGCTTATTAAAGCGCAGTGCTGGGGCTGCCCCCAGGGTTTCTGGCTCCGGAGGTCCGGGCTGGGGCCTCAGAATCTGCATTTCTAACAAGCTGCCAGGTGATTCTGCTGCTGGCCCAGGGACCACACTTTGGCAGCCACTGGGCTAGACTGCAGAGGGTCATGAACGCTGGCCAGTTGCAAGCTCTAGGAGGTCTTTTCGCAAGGGAGAGGCGGCATGGGGGCCGTGCTCTGTTTATTTCATGCCTTGGTCTTTGCCTGGTCTATCTGAGCTTTTCTGCCTGTCACTGTTTCCTGTTTCTGTATAGATGGGATCAGTGGACATCCACTACTCACTACCTCTACCCATACTCCACTCCTCATTTCCGTGGGAAACACAGTGCCTCTGAGAGAAAGCAGCAGTCATGAGTCAGGGCCAATGGCAAGGACCAAGAAACATTGTCCAGTTTGGAGATTTCATCTTCTTTAAAAATGCCAAGCGGGGAGTGCCTGGATGGCTTAGTCGGTTAAGTGTCCAGCTTCGGCTCGGGTCATGATCTCATGGTTCGTGGGTTCGAGCTCTGCGTCAGTCTCTGTGCCTGGAGCTGCTTCAGATTCTGAGTCTACCCTCGCTCTCTGCCCCTCCCCCCTCACATTCTGTCTCTCTCTTTCTCAAAAATAAATAAACGTTTTCTTTTTTTAAATGCCAAGTGAGTGTGAGAAACCCATCTTGGATAACCCCATGGGTACCGTTTGTGAGCACTTATGTGCTTCAACACAGCATTTCACACTGTGTATATGCCATTTTTTAAGAACATTGCAAGGTAGGGATAATCATCCCCATTTTACAGATGAAAAACTGAGGGTAGGACTAGTTAAGTGGCTTGCTCCAGATCATGTCTAATTGTTCAGTGTTCAGAACCAAGGTCCACCTGCTCCGCACCCCACCCCCTGCCTGGCCCACAACGCCAGGCCTGCATCCCACAGCCTGGCCTGCTCTAGCCACCCCGGCCTGCAGAAAGCTCACGGATGCTGCTTCAGCACCATCTTGTCAGCCTCGGTAAGGACGGTGGGCTGCGGCTCTCTGGGCAAAACGTCCGCAGAGCCCCAGCTTCTCAGCAGGCCTCACAGAGGTTCTGAGTGGCCACACCCCCTCACTCACAGCCCCCTGGGGCTTCTGAGATTTCCCGGCCCCCCTCTCCTGGGCCCTGACACACACATGGTCTCTCCTCACTTCCCTCACAAACCTGCAGGTCCTCCTTCGTCTGCACGCAACCTGAAATCCACGGAGGGCAAAACTCAAGTGATCTACATAACACAGGCCTGTCCCAAAAGGATGATACGGTATGATCACAGTCCCGTGTGGTCCCCAGAGCAGTCAAATAGAGGCTCGGAGTGGAACAGTGGTTGCCAGGAGCTATGGGGAGCGGGGTATGGGGAGTTGTGTCTGACGGGGACAGAGTCTCAGCCGGGGAATATGAAGAGTTCCGGCGATGGGGGGTGGTGATGGCCGCCCAACATTATGAATGTATCTAATGCCACCGAACTGTACCCCTTGAAGTGGCTCATGCGATGAGGACAGTAGAGCGTCTGGTGTGTATATTTTACCATAATTTAATACCTGAATGAATGGGTGTGAGGAGAGAACCAGCTCCAGGATCTAGCCAGCCTGTGTCTCCTGCATCCGCCGCTCACAGAGGCGCACAGTTGGAAGTGAAAGTGAATGTAAGTCGGGGGAGACGTGAAAATGGCTGGACGGGGGCAGGCGGTGTCCGCTCTGCTCACATGCAAATCATGGAATAATGATGCTGTATATGGTGCTTTTCTGTTCATAAGCTTTCTCACATGCTCAGCCTCCTTTGGTTGATGTACCTGCCAGGATCCCCAGAACAAAACTCTTCTAGAATCTACTTTCTCAGTGATGTACATGTTCATTGAGAACTCCCCCCACCCACTGAAGTGTGGGAGGAGGGCCTCAGTCTCACGTCCAGCTGCTAAAAGCCTGCATTGCCAAGCACGGTCCCTGAGCTCAATTGAGCAAACATTTACTGAGTTAAACGTGAGAGCTCAAGGGCATGGATCAAGTAGACCTGGATGGCTATGTGGCCTTGGGCAATTCTCTCAGCCTCTCTAAAGGTCATTCCTTTTGGTGTAAAAAAAAAAGGAGAGTTATGAGAGGGTGCAAGAAGCAATGCATGCAAATACTTCATGAAAGTTCTTTGAGGTTTTTTCTTTTTTTGATATTTCTTTTATTTTTGAGAGAGAGGGACAGAGCATATGTAGGGGAGGGACAGAGACAGAGGGGAAGGCATGGAATCGGAAGGAGGCTCCAGGCTCTGAGCTGTCAGCACAGAGCCCGACACAGGGCTCGAACTCACAGACCGAGAGATCTTGACCTGAGCCAAGGTCGGATGCTTAAGGTTGGATTCTTAACCCACTGAGCCACCCAGGGGCCCCCTTTTGAGGATCTTTAATTGCCAGGATCTGTGCTGATAAGACCCCCTCCTGTCCTCCAGAAGTCATGGCCCAGGGAGGCAGACAAGGAAGGAGCAGGTACAGTAAACACCACCAGGGTACTGTGTGAACGGGCAGGAATGCTGAAAGAAGACACAGAACCCGGCCAAGAAGATAGGACTCATCACTGAAGACCCCTTAAAGGGCTGCATGTAGCAGTGAAGAGCACACAGCCATGCAGCCAGACCCGGGTTGAATCCCTCTGTGTGACCTTGAGCAAGTTATCTCTCTCTGCCTCCATCTTCTCATCTGTAAACTAGGGATCATAAAAGGTGGCTAACTCACAGGGCTCCTGTAAAGATAGGAGAAATTCATGCTCAGACACAAATTCATTTTTCTGAAAAGGGGAAAGTGATATTTTACAGCTTAGCCATTTGAATTATTGGGTCTTTGACTTGTCTTCTGTATTTTTCCCCCTCTGCTTACACATATCTAACCTCATTCTAGGATTTAGGCAGCAGAGCTGAGAACACGCAATAGATGCTCAAAAAGTAGTTGATGAATTTAATCGAACTGAGTATTAAAAAGGCTTAAAACCCTATCGCGTCCCAAAGAAGTAAACAAACAGAGAAGCCTTTTGAGAGCACCAAATTTGATTCCTGGTTGGCCTTCCTGCACTCACATGCCCTAATCTCTGATTTCCAGCCCCCAGACATCAACACGGTATGGCTCTCGTTCTCCATATTCACTGGATGGAGGGGTGGGAAGAAGAGCCTGGTCTCCTCTCAGTGAGAGAGCTGAATTACTTCTGGAGTGGAACCATCTGCTTTCCCTGTTAATGTTGGCCTCTGCAAGGGGCTGACCAGCGCCTAAGCCCGTAGTGCTTTCTGGACCATCCTGCAGAGATCTGCCTAGGGCTTGGTCCTTCCTCTAGCCACAGCCTCCAGCAACCCAGTGTAGAAGTTACTTCTGTTTAGGACAAAGCCTTTCCAGATCTGCCTTGCTCAGCCTGGGTCAGGAGCTCTCAGCCCTGGGAAGGCCATTAAAATAACCTGCAGCTACTTCTCAGGGGTGGGTCCTTACTCTGGGTGTGTCATAGGTCTGGGGGGGTGGGGCCTGAGTATTTGTACTTTTTAGAGAGAGAAAGAGAGAGACAGTGTGAGCAGGGGAGGGTCAGAGAGCGAGGGAGACACAGAATCTGAAGCAGGCTCCAGGCTCTGAGCTAGCTGTCAGCACAGAGCCTGACACGGGGCTCAAACCCACAAACCATGAGATTATGACCTGAGCCCGAAGTTGGACGCTTACCAACTGAGCCACCCAGGCACCCCCTATTTGTGCTTTTTAAAGATGCTTCTGATAGTGCTGATGCTCAGTCAGGGTTGAAACCCACTCCACTATTTTCCCTAGCAGCTCTAAGCTTTGGCTATACTGCATTAAGTTTTCCCTACCGGTTGTAGTAGCATCTTCTTAAAGTTCTCAGTAGAGTCATGCATTGAGCACTCATGGTATGCAAGACACTGAACTGAATGCTATCACAGTGGTGACAGAGACAACAGACAGCCTGAGGACCACAGGACCCCTGTCCAGTAAGGGAGAAATGTGCTCCTGTAAGACAGGGAACGTGAGGCTTGGTTCAAACCTGTGACCACAGGTCCGTCTCCCAGAATGGGGTGAGGATAAGGACCCGGGAATCCTGACTTCTGGGTTTGCGCATGTAAGCAACATATTCTCTGCAGAATCCCTGAAAGTTTAAACAGACTCCTTTAAGGGACTGACCCCCACAGAAGTATAACGCATTGTTTAAAATTAACTAGATTTACAGTGCATGCGATAGTTTGGGGGGAAGCACTCTATTACTAAAACATTTCAGAAACAATTTACTAAACATTTATTCTGTTGGCCCAAATAGAGGATAGCCCACCAGGGCCGAGTTAGCATTCATCACCACTGAGGGTGGTAACAACCATGGCTACCCAAGCCCAAACCATAGACAAATATTAAAAGCCAGCTTATAGCTGAGGCAAAAGAGGAATTAAAGTTAAACGCTTTAGTGACAGCTCTCTTGTGTCTAAAGGGACAAGCAAGGCCTAAAGAATTCTAGCAAACCTTCCCCACTATCTCTGAGGATGCCAGTGGGAAAAGCATATAGTCACAAGCTACCTTCTGGTATCAATCCATGCCCAAGAGCAACCATGGGGCAAAACCCCAGGGCAGAGGGGGGGGCACACTGAAACCTGACAATTCAGGGCGAGTACCAGGTCCTCCAATTCCACACAGACCCCAAATACTTTATATTGCAGTGCCAAATGGTCACAGCTAAATGTCACATGACCTTGTACAATTCAAACACCTGGGCACAGTCCAAATTTTGTCCTCTTGTATCTAAACATTCCCCCCTTTCCTCCGGGGCTGGTGGTGGTTATAATTAGGATTCCCGGGGGGTCCACCACTGTCTGAGACATTTTAAATTTTGATGTTTTTCTTTAAAGTTGCTTTGCATATTGTTTAGAAATCAAGTTCTACCTTTCAAGCCATATTTTACTTTTACTTTAAAAAATATACACCTCCAGGGTGCCTGGCTGGCTCTGTCGGTTAAACATCTGACTTCAGCTCAGGTCATGATCTTGCAGTTTGGTTTGTGAGTTCGAGCCCTGCATCGGGCTCTGAGCTGACAGCTTGGAGGCTGGAGCCTGCTTCAAATTCTGTGTCTCCTTCTCTCTCTCTCTCTGCCCCTCACCCACTCTCTTTCTCTCAAAAGTAAATAAAACATTAAATAAATAAAATAAAAAATATACACCTCCAGGGGCACCTGGCTAGCTCAGTTGGTAGAGCATGTGACTCTTTTTATTTTTAAATTTTTTATTTATTTCCGAGAGACAAAGAGAGCATGAGCAGGGGAAGGGCAGAGAGAGAAGGAGGCACAGAATCCAAAGCAGGCTCCAGGCTCTGAGCTGTCAGCACAGAGCCTGATGTGGGGCTCGAACCCACGAATCGTGAGATCATGACCTGAGCGGAAGCTGGACACTTAACCGACTGAGCCACCTAAGTGCCCTGAGCATGTGACTCTTGATCTCAGGGTTGTACGTTCAAGTCCCACATGGAGGGTAGAGATTACTTAAAAATAAGGTCTTCTGTAAAATAAAAACATATATACACATCTCTGCCCACACAGCAACATTTTGCAATATCATTCATAAAATTAGTCCAACAGCTCTACTCCAGTTTGGTTATAGTTCATGTAACACTTGAGCATTCCTCGGGAAACAGGTGATGATAACAGAATCTTATACAGATGCCAGCTGTGTTTTGAAGCCAGTAACTACAGAAGCTGAAATAGTAATTGAAATTCTCCTAGACAATCCTAAATCACCCGTACCATAGAATGTATATGTTATGTGGGTTTATGCTTCTGTGTGCAATGATCTTAATTCTCACTGGAAATTGAGAGCCACTGACCCAGATCCTTCCTAGGAAGGAACAAAAGGTAAGAGTGTGCCCCATTCACTAACCTTTCAGCTTCTAGGGATCTAGCAAATCCGCTGCCATGAAAGGGGGCTGTTTGGGGGCAGGGGTTCTAGGCTTTCCTGGAGGGTTTACTCCAGTTGTTTAGAATTACGCCTTAATAGATTTTAATTTGTTTGTTGGCTTGAAGATTAAGCTGGAAGACAGACTCATCCTCAGTGGAAGGCAGGCTGTCGAAGACTTAGAATCCTCTTACTCTGTTGAGAGTTTCAAAACATACGTCAATTACAGTAGTTCAGCTAATCAAAGACACCATCACTTTTAAGACAGACCATTATCTTATCTATCATTAAGAAAGAAAAATGCTGCCAATTAAAGTATATAACAGGCTACCACTGTAAGAAGGATCCAGAATTCGTAGATGTTAAAAACGTATAAGACTGTGCAATACAATCTTGCTTTTAAATCTCAACCTAGATGGCAGATGTTATGAGCCATGTTTTGCAGAAAGGGAAAGGGGAAGAGAAGTAAGATGGGCCCCAGTCGCAGGGCTCACACAAGCAGCAAAGCTGGGACCCTAACTCAGCTCCCTGACCAGTTCTGGTGGCCACCCTCAGAGCCAGAGTGGCCCCCCTCCCTCTGGAGGGGCAACTCCCCTCCGTGACTGCCAGGAGGCAACAGGAAAGGACGTGCTCCCTGGGACCGCCACTCTCCCTTTGCCCCCACTGGCCTTCTCCTCTCCACCAGCTCCCAAACTGCACTCCTTGCCTTCCCCTCCTCCCCAACACACCCCTCGGTCCTGTGGATTCTGCCTCCTAAATATTTCCCCGTCCTCCCTTCTGCTCCAATTAACACACCCCTACTTCCTGCTCCTGCCGCCTACTGCCTCTCACTGGTTTCCCTCCTCTGGTCTTCCCTCCAAACACATCCCTGAAAAATTCATTTTAAAACACAGCCTCTAATGAAGCACTAAAAATGGCCACTCCTCAGCTTCAAATCCTTCCATCATGGCCTAGGTGACCAAGGGGGACTGCCGGAGCCCAGCACACAGGCCCCCAGGAGTGGCTGCCCCTCCTCGCACTGTCCTCCATCACACCTCCCACACTCTCCTGTGGGGAGATCCCACCACCCGCCAGGCTGCGTCCCTGCTTGCGCTTGTGCTGTTCCCCCTTCTTGGAAGGCCCTTGACCGGCTGCTGAGACTGGCCAAGGAGTCCTTCCTGCCAAGGTGAGTGATCACTGGTCTCAGTGTATTGTAATGGGCTTCTCTTCTGCCTACCTCGTATGGTGGATTTTCATCACCTGGTGGCCAGTGCATGATGCGTGGAAGACAATCCATGAATACTTCTAGAAGGAAAGGGGCAAACCAGCTTTACTAGCTCTGCACCAAATTCCTTCCCCAATTTTATTTTTTAATAAATAAATTAAATATTTATTCATTTTAAGACAGAGAGTGGGAGTGGGGGAAGAGAGAGAGAGAGAGAGAGAGAGAGAGAGAGAGAGAGAGAATCCCCAGCAGGGATTCTCACGAACTGCAAGATCATGACCTGAGCCAAAATCAAGACTCAGATGTTTAACCAACTTGAGCCACCCAGGCACCCCAGACTTATAACATGTTAATATTTACACAAATGGTGTGCAGAGCTTCATCAGCATCTAAACCAGATCCCACAAATGTTGGGGCAGGCATGTGTACGGGGTGTGTTTTAGTAGTAAGAGCTTAGACTTTTAAGTTCAAATCACAGCGTTGCTACTTATGGGCTGGATGACTTACCTTTGGGGAGCCTCAGTATCCACATCTGTAAAATGGACAGAGTAAAATCTAGCTCGGATTGTATGCTGCATAAATGTATATTCCTCTGTTTCACTCTATAACTCTATTTTTTTTTTGTGCTTCCCATCTGCCTTTTACAGTCTCATCTAGCCTAATCCAAAGGAAGTGTGGTTTCAGCTGGGTGCTTCACTTGGACAAACGACTCTACTGGGCTCCTTAAGATCAAGCTGGGAGAGGTTCCACTAAGGGAGTGGTCCTGGGAATCTCACTATGCTTGGCCTCACCCAGGACACCAAGGAGAACCGGCTCCCAGGTTTAGGACACTATGCATCCCCGAGCATTCTTCATGGGAACATAAAATGGGGCAATGGGAACGAGCCTACATTCCTGATTTTACAAATCCAGGGGCTCAGGGAAGCCAGCGCATGGCTTTGCTGTTCAGGCAATTTTGCATTCTCATTTCAGCTAAAATCTAGCTGAACACCAGAGCCCCATAAGGACACCTCCACACCCTCCGCCTTTACTGAGGCAGAGCATAGCAGCATTTATGCTTAAAAGCAGAACACTAAAGGTGCCGAGGTGGTCCTGGTTCAATAAGACGGGTTCGGGACAAAATTAAACGACAAAGTGCAGTGCAGTCCTTCCTGACGTGTGGAAGCTGCAGCCATCCATTTCAAAACCATGGTGAGACCCTCTGAAGAGACCAGGACCAGGGCGTGTTTAACTGCTCCCTGCCTTTCTGAGGGGTTCCGCCTCCTCCCAGAGCCAAAGCAGGCTCAACTGGTTTGTACAGCAAATAAATAAATGACCTCAGCCTCTTGCCCAGGAGAAGCCTGCTGGAAAGTTCGAAAGAAGGCATAAGACATGGACGCCAAGCTCTGGAAAGGATGCTTGTGAGAGGGAAAGTGTGTGCTATGCATCGTTGTCCTGGGCACACAGGCGTAAACCTGGACAACACCGAACATAGCCACTTCAGTAAGTCTAGTGAGGACTTGGGGGTGCAGGGCTCCCTCTCCCCCACCCACCCAGTTGTCTGCTGTGGGTTTGGCTCAAAGAAGACAAAGCAATGCAGGAGAAGGAGTAAAGTGGCCTGGGTCCTGAACTCAAGTGGCCAGCTGTGTGACGTCAGCTAAAACAGGTTCGGGTGAGGCTGCTAACCCCCACCCGATGGGCTACACAGGGCAGATAGGAGGCAGTCTGTGAAAATATGACACTCTCCACAGAAAGCAGTCCATACCCTCCCTCGTGTTTAGTCTGCGTTTTCTGAAGCACGTTGCACGCCCTCTCCTGTACTGTTACAGCTCAAATAAATAGCAAATAGAGCTATGTGACCTTGGGTGAGTTTTTAACTGCTTTGATATCTCTATCTGTAAAGTTCAAAAGCCTCATGACCTTGAAGTCCTTTCTAACTCTCCAGTTCTTGACCTGAGCCCTGGGGGAAATAGGCAATACCTAATACCGTGGCTCTGCCTTACTGACCATGACAATCCGGACACTGTCCTGAGCACCTCACCTACTCAACTCATCTCCCCCAGGAAAGTAGATATTGTAGGAACGCCACTGAGCAGATGGAGAAGCTGAGGCCAGGAAGGTGAAGTTGCTTTTTTAGAATTAGACCTTCCAAGTCAAGATAAGACCATACCTTCTCCTGAGAAGTTCAAGGTTAGTGATAATTTCCATTTGGCAAACACTAAATGCTACCATAAGAGATCAAAAACAGCCAGCCCTTACATATGTGGCACTTAGTAAGTATCAGGCTCTGTTCTCAGTGCACACCATATGTCATTAATTCATTTAATGCTCTAAGAAGTAGAAATTATTATTATCACCTGTTAACATCTGAGGACCCTGAGGCACAGAGGGTTAAGTAAATGCCCAACATCTCGAATCTGGTAAGTATGTGCCAGGATTTGAACGCAGGCAGCCTGTTTCGAGTCTGTGTTCTCAGTCACTGCATTAAACTACACCTGCACGTTTTGTGCAGCAAAGAAGGACAATAACCCAGGGCAGGCATGGGGACAGGGATGCTGGAGAAGATTACAGAATTAGCCAGAGTTAGGCAAGTAGAGCAGGGAAGGGCATTCCACACTGAAGGAACAGCAGAGGCAAAGGCACAGAGGTGTAGAGAAAAACTTCATTCAAAGAAATGCAAGTAAGGCCAGAAGAGAGAGGGTGGAGGACAGGAGAATTACTCAGAGAAAATGACCTGTGTTCACTTTTCTATTCTTTTCAACATTTTGGAACATTTCAAGTTTTTTGTAATGAAAAGTTTTAGGGGCACCTGGGTGGCTCAGTCAATCAAGGGTCCAACTCTTGGTTTTGGCTCAGGTCATGATCTCACAGTTTTGTGTGTTCAAGCCCTGCATTAGGCTTCGTGCTAACAGTGCAGGGCCTGCTTGGGATTCTCTGTCTCCTTCTCTTTCTGCCCCTCCCCAACTTGTGCTGTCTCTGTCTCTCTCAAAATAAATAAATAAACAAAAAAAAAATTTAAAGGGCACCTGAGTGGCTCAGTTGGTTAAACGTCTGACTTCGGCTCAGGTCATGAGCTCATGGTTTGCGAATGCAAGCCCCATGTTGGGCTTGGAGCTGACAGCTCAGAGCCTGGAGCCTGCTTCGGATTCTGTGTCTCCCTCTTTCTCTCTGCCCCTCCCTTGCACTCTGTCTCTCTCTCTCTCTCTCTCTCTCTCTCTCTCAAAAAGAAATAAGCATTAAAAATTTTTTTTTAATTTAAAGCATTGTTGTGCCTGAGTCGGGATCACACACACACAAAAAAGAACAGCATAAATCTGCATTGGACAAATGCAGGGGGTCCTGTGGCAACGCCCACATCTGCCCTGCTCCTGCCCACCTGGGTGGGGTTGGCAGACAATGGAGTGAGAAGGTGCAAGAGGCCCGGTGGCCGAACCCCAACAAACCCCTGGTGAAGAAGTCAGAACCCAAGGAGCCAGTGTGTGTGCTTTGAAGAAGCTGACTGCAATCTTTGGGCTGGACAGGGAATCCAGCATGGCCCAAGGAGAGATGACAGGGCATGCTGGAAATGTTCTGGTATTTAGGTTTAGGTTTGAGGGAGAGCACAGCATGAATGTTCCGGAGGGGAAGAGGTCAAGGGCAAGAGGTAAGAAGCTTGAGATCGGAAGGGGATGTGCCAAGTTGTCTCAATAGTAGACACCCCAGGTGTGAGCCTTCTCACACACACATGGATGCGCGCCCGCACATGCCAAGGGGGGGCCAGAAACTATGAGGCCAGAGAGCCAGTTGGCTTATCAGCACAGGTCCTGCAGTCTCTGGAAACCCCAGTGGGGAGAGACCTGGAGAGAAGGAAGAGGAAGGTCAACACTGGCCCCTCGGCCTGGCAGCAGTGATATCCGAAGGGAAGGGTGGGTAGCCCAGAGATTCAAGAGAAGCGTCTGGAAAACGACAACGAACCAACAACAAACACTGTGTCTCAATCGCTCTGCCCTCATGACCTCTGTGATCCTAAAATTTCTACTTTATTTGAAGTTCGGTTTCTTCCGCTGTTAGAAAAGAAATGGGGGCAGTAAGGGTCGCTCCCATACGCTGAACGAGATACTGCAAGGCCCAGCAGTGACCACCTGGTGAGCGCCACATGGTGGCTTCAGGTATGGTTAATACTTCAAATACTAGAAAGGGAGAAAGATAGTCCTTCACCCATCCCGAACTGGCACTGTGTGAGGCGACAGGAAGCAGAGACCCTCTGAAGGCAAAGCACAGAGCGGTGAGGAGTCAGAGACCAGTCACACGTCTCCCACTGGGGACGGTGTGGGTGGGTGGTGTTCACGCTCTTCTGGAGATTTCCGGCAACAGCGACGCTCACCTTCTTCCCCAGGCACTTGGAACCACACAGGTTTACAGAGCAGTCAGTGCTAACAGGCACCAGCCGGGGAGAATAAGCTTCTTGCCTCATTCAGCCGGGTTAATCCCTCCCTCAGCGATAAGAAGAAACCCACCCCAGAGTGTAGTTCCTTCCTGTCTGACAATGCACTTGCCATCTTGAAAACACAAAAACCTCCCCCTGAATAATTCATTACTCAAAGGAAACATCAGCCCAGAGTGCTCTACTCCATTTATTCCGGCAGAAGAGCTAATCTTGGGCCGTGTGTATGTGTTTCTGCAAAGGATCCACACGAGAAATCACTTTTGAAACATCGATATCTGAGGAGGCAAGCGGAGAGTTTAAAAGGGCCATAATTCATAAATCAATGACGCCGCACTCCTGAGGAAGCGTTCTGCATTGACTGCTCCGTGATCCCATTTGCAGCAAGCTCCAACATCTGCGTCTCAGCGGGTCACCCTCCAGGGTCCCAGGGCTCGTGTGATGATGAGGCAGTGTTTCGGGGATGATCACAATTTCGTGTTCTTTGGGATTCGGGCATGAGGATGTGGGATCACTGTAGATTCTCTCTAAATCTAGGACTTTTTTTTTTTTTGGGAACAATTTTTTTCATATTTATTTATTTTAGAGAGCGCGTGAGCAGGGGAGGAGCAGAGAGAGAGGGAGACACAAAATCCGAAGCAGGCTCCAGGCTCCACGTTATCAGCACAGAGCCTGATGAGGGGCTTGAACCCACAAACCGTGAGATTATGACCTGAGCCGAAGTTGGACGTTTAATCGACTGAGCCTCCCAGGCACCCCTCTAAAACTATGATTTTCTGTTCATGTACCAATAACCAGAATCGATCTGAAATAAGCAAAAAACCAGCAGTTTGCACGATCTAACTCAGCATTTTTATCGCCTTGGTTATCTAGCAAGCCTGTTTGCCAGCCAATGTGAGAATCTGCCCTCGTCCTCCACAGGGACCCATACAGGTTTCCATTGAGCCTGAATCCTGGGTCCAAACATATCTGTGGGGAAATTTCAACAATTGTAGAAGTTGTTGATGGTTCCCGATGGCCTCGATCTAGCACAGTGCTTGGTGCTGCAGAAACAACCCTGCGCCAGGCGCTGGCTATGTGCCCAACAAATGTTTATGCAGATATAAAAGCGAGAGCATCGAGGAGAAATCAGTAAGCGCCGGCCTCTGGTTAGAGCTGCTTTTTGACACAAACCTCAGCACTGCTGGAGAAAAACAGCCTGAAGCTCAGCCTGATGGATGATTCTCACTGCAGAGAAACAGGGGCGCTCTGGGGTTCTTTCCAAAGAGCAGGGCTTGGGAAAGTCTATGTGTAATTTCTTCTTCCTCCTTCCTCTCTCAGCCTGCTCCCCTCCCCCTGAACTGTCTAACCAAACACAGAACACATGCTAGCGGAAGAAACAGGACAAGCGAGAGAGAAGAGCAGAAGCCCAGGAAACAGCCACAAACCAGTAGCGTTCAGAGCTGTTTTCCGCATTCACCCAAATTCAACAAATAGAAAGAATCTTGCACTTGCTCTCTCACAGTCATCAAAGAGCTTTCCGGCACATCTTGTATACTGAAGACCTCTTCTGTGCCCTATTTTAGTCTATTCTGGAACAAGGAAGGGTAAATAAATTATACTACCTACCATTTGTCAGTGTTTACAGAATGGGTATGTTTATGAGCATGATCTCATTTAATCCTAAAACCAATTCCTGGAGAAATTGTTCTTACCCTCATTTTTCAAGGGAGGGAGCCTAGGCACCAAGAGGCTAAGTAAATTGTGCCCAATTAATTTCACTTGCTTGGGGAGTGGCTAGACGTGGGAGACAAACTTGGGGAGTGGTTAGACTTGGGACATGAACTTGGGCAGTTGAGTACAGAGGCCACCCTCAGCTGTCAGGCTCTCCTATGTCAGCAGAAAAAGCTGAAGAGAGGTGAGGGGGCAGTTGCTCTGGCTTTGTGTTTGGGATAGCGATGGGAAGTGGCTAGTGACAATACTGCTTAACATATACTGAGCGCCTACTGTGTACCAACTAAGCAGCAAGCCTGTGGTCATTTACAATGTGCTGTAGGGAAGGCACCACTACCCTCATTTGACAGATGAGAAAAGAGAACCCCAGAATGGTCCTGTGATGTGTATATACTACAGCCAGGATCCCTGTCCAGACGGCGGGGAGCAGAGGCTGTGCTCTTAACCATAATGCTCCACAGGAGGTAGAGCTGGCATCTGAGAAGCTGAGCTTCGGTGCTGTATTAACATCAGCAAGGGCGGACATGGGCACAGTAGCCCCAAATCAAGGAAAGGCTGCCTTTAAGGAAAGCACCACTGCTTTGCAGCAACCATCAGGGCTTTTATGTGGTTAGTCAAGATCAATCAATCCATCCATTCTTCCAGAAAGAGCTCTAGTAGTGTCATGTGGATCCTACTGGCCCCCAGGGGATGCCTGAAAGAAGAAAGCGAGACCTCACGGGCACCAGACTGGGCTGAGGGGCTGCTACATAGGCTCCACTGGGCAAAGGGTTCTGGACTGAGACCACCACAGGGCCGACTGTGACCTCTCTCCCACAAAACCGAGAGCCAGACTCTCACAGCTCTGGGGGCTTTTCCAGCTTTAGTGTGCTGTTATTCCAAACAGGAAATTTCAGGCTTTTAGTAGCAGGATTTGCTTTATCAGGAAGCCTAATATCTAAAATGCACACCAGGAGCTGATAGATGGGAATGGGGGGGTGGGGGGCGCGGTCAGCAGAGTGTAAACTGCCATGACTTATTAGCCCAGCCCCATGACAAGACTGGTATCTCTGTAGGCCAATTTAGAAACCTCCCCTCTGTCACCAAAATGAGCTGGCTGTAGACTATACTGGGGGTGGTGGGCACCATATGCAAAATGTCTGGAGAGGCTGGTCTGGCCTCTTCAGGAGGCCAAGATGCCTTTACAGAGGTCCTGACTCAAGTACAGGCCCCCTGTCTCCCAGAGCAGTGGCTGCCCACCCCCTCTCCACCAGCACCACCACCACAGCCGTCCAGACCACAAAGGAACACTGTCAGCTCCCAGGCTGGAGGATCCAGAACCACAAAGTGTGTCCACAAATCAACTCTCCGAGGGCCCAGAACTGAGCATATCCCTCCTCCAGCGTGGTAGCCTTCAAAGCCTGCAGATGATGAAACAGGAGCAGAAAAAAGTGGAGGGTTACCCAAGGTTGCAAGCACAATGCCCAGAATGTGTGTAAATACTGGAGTGGCCCTGTGCTGCTTTGGATCTCCTGATATAATGGCCACTTCCTGGAGCCCCATTTCCTCTCATTGTATTTCAGCAGGACAAAAATGTTACAGTGAGCCGCAACTCAGTCACATAGGTTATTTTAATAGATACATCCTACAAGCCTTGAAAACTTGCTTTGTGCTCTGATGATAAGGCTAAATATAGCACGGTCCCTAATAGTGAATTTCAGAATCTAAAACAGGGAGACAGGAACACACGTGTGGTTTCCTCCATTTTCTCACATTCCGGCTCCCTCCACACAGATCCACGTGATCCTCCCCCTCCCCTCCCCTCCCCGAATCTCATTTAAAACCACTGCCTGTGTGCAACACTAGAGAATTCTATTGCACCGATGCACATCTTCAGCATCTCTGATTCAGCTGCACACTTCATCCGAAGGCTGAAGGATTTCTGTCCTTGTGCATTTTTGCAGATGCGAATGTGCATGGTAGACAATACTGAAAAGCTAGTTATGCAGGAGCTGTCCATTCAGGTGGCCACCGCAGAAGCTGGTCCTGCCACAAACCATTCGTGAGCTCCTGCTGGATCCGTAATCCACAGTTGCTCTGAGGATGTCCACTCTCGTGATCAGAGACAAAGCTGTGGTGCCCCAGGTGTCTGATGAAGTTCTCCTTTCCTTCCTGTCCTACCTACACGAACACATTCTTCCATGTGGGTGTTAGACTGGTAACGCTAATCTAAAGGCAAAGATTGCCATTATCTCCGGAAAAACACAGATGCATTAAAAAAAGATTTCTAAGCCTCTAAGAAAATACAGACTTATAAAAAGCAATCTTACAGCCCAAATATCTTAAACCAGTGGTTCTGAGCCCTAATTTCTCACTAGGAAAACCTGGCAGGGCTATTTTCAAACTGTTCCTAGCTCTTCCAGGTGGCTCTCCTAGGCGGCCAAGGCTGAGAACTGCTATTTTTTTTTTACATTTATTTATTTTTGAGAGACAGAGCATGAGCAGGGGAGGGGCAGAGAAAGAGGGAGACACAGAATCTGAAGCAGGCCCAGGTTCTGAGCTGTCAGCACAGAGCCTAATGCGGAGCTCGAACTCATGACCATGAGATCATGACCTGAGCTGAAGTCGGACCCTTAATTAACTGAGCCACTATCTTAAAAAAACACAGTTCTTCAGCATGGTGGTTTGGGAAAGATCTAAATCAATGGTTGTCAACCTTGGTTGCATATTAGAATCCCAAGAATATTTATATAATATTATATTATATAAAATATATGTTACATATATTTAATGTTTTATTTATCTTTGAGAATCCCAAGAATATTTTTAAAATATTAATGCCTGGGCCTTACCCCCAAAGATTCTGACTTACGTGGCCTGTGGATAAGGCTGAGTCCTGGTATTTGAATATGATTCGAAAATTCAGCCAGAGTTGAGGACCACTGGTCTAAGTCAACCCACTTCGGTGACTGACTCATCCTTAAACACATGAAGATAGAGAACTCGGGGAATTTATCTTCGTGTGTTTCCTCAGCTCCAAAAAATCCAAAGGACAGCTCTACTTTGTCTACCTAAAATTGGAAGCAAGTATCCAAAGCACCTGAACGAACAACTAAATTTGTTGTCATGATGCCCACAGACATCCCTTCCAGGCTGAGTGTCCCTAGGGTTTTCATGTATAGCTTGTTTCATTTCATACCCTGTTGAAACAAGATCGTTACTCTGGTTCCTAAACCAATAGCAGATTAGAATCAGGCAAACAAGGAGTGATAGAGGGGCGGGCAGAAAGGAGGGAGACTATTAGAAACAGGTCTCCAGGTTCAGCGCACGGTGACTGCTAACAGGGAAGAGACAGAAAGGCTGAAACTGGACACTGCACAAACAAGCATTAAAGTCAGGGTCCTCTAATGAAAGGACTCTGTGGACGCCAGGGACATCGCTGATGATCCCAAGACTATCCTGGAGTCACTTAGAACAAGTTATGTTCTTTACAGCCTGGTTATGGAGGCTGAAATGTATGTGATGACTCCCATCAAAAACAGTAATATAAACATAGAGAGCTATTAAAAGGATGACTCTTTAGCTATTTGGACACTGCAGCCACCCAGAATGACTCATTTCCTGAGGATCCCAGGTCGCCACAGACTTCTTCAGGAGCATTTTAGTGGGAAAAGCTTCAGCTTCATCAAGAATTCCCCTTCCCTCTCGGAGTCAGAAGACAGTGAAGTTTGGGAGAGGGAGATGGTAGTGAATGATTCTGACCCTCAGGGTTTCTAGGCACCAGGGCACAGAGAGGGTTCCCTGAGCTTTCACTAAAGACTGAAAGTCTGGCACAGCTAAGTCCCAGGGGCATCCCTTTGGGCTGGTAGGATCTGATCGCTCTGGGTGGGCCTCCAGTTAAGGTATCTCCATCACACAGGGTCTCCAAGCCTACCATTCCTTGCTGAGAACATCACCCTTCGAGGTCACACATTTCACCATCCAGACATGTCTTTTTTTTTTTAATGTTTTATTTATTTTTGATACAGAGAGAGACAGAGCATGAGAGGGGGAGGGGCAGAGAGAGAAGGAGACACAGAACCGAAAGCAGTCTCCAGGCTCTGAGCTAGCTGTCAGCACAGAGCCCGACGCGGGGCTTGAACCCACGAACATGAGATCTGACCTGAGCCGAAGCCGGAGGCTTAACCGACTGAGCCACCCAGGCGCCCCCAGACATGTCTTCTAAATGTAAAACCCTTGGATAAATAATTCCTGAACCACAAACACTTAACCAACTTGTCAGGTCTCCTTTATTTATACCATATGGCCATTGTTTTCAAAATGTTTCCTTCTCCAGGTGAAACCTTATAGGGGACTCAACTATATCATACAAATAAAATGGGACACACTGGAGTCCCATCAAAGGTCCATGAAACACCTGCTTAGGAAATCACTTGGAAAGGACACACCTGGCCCCCACACCACCCAACGGCTCAGTCCCTCTGTGACTATGGTCAATGCAGTGTGAAGTCCCTAGTCGCTGTTCTCCTTCATGTGAGCACCTACCCCTCCCCATTATATTTTAGTCTACTGGTCTTTTTTTTTCTTAATATTTATTCATTTTTGAGAAACAGAGATAGAGCGTCTCTATCGGGAGATGGGCTGAGAGAGGGAGACACAGAATCCCAAGCAGGCTCCAGGCTCTGAGCTGTCAGCACAGCTCAACGCGGGGCTGAAACTCATGAACATGTACGGTGAGATCATGACCTGAGCTCAACCGACTAAGCCACCCAGGCACCCCTCTACTGGTCTTTCTGACCCCCAAACCCATCCCCAGAGCCATCGAAGTCTGCTGATTGACCTTTTGTACCTGGAACTCCATTTTGATCATACCCCTAAGCCATGGCTATGTTCCAGCTGACAGGAGCTGATGGCAGGAGGCTGCTGGCAGCGGTGCTCCCACAAAAGCCTGCAGTCAGAGCCCAGGCATCTCTCTTCCCAATGGCCTCGGGCCGAGCTTCCTAAAGCCACCAGCAGGGAAGGGTCACTTAGGGTCTCTTTCATTGTTCAGATTCCTGAACCCATGGGATGCTAGCATCTAATGGAATCCCCTGGGGATTCCACATGGGAACCAAAGCCTTGAATGATTCTTAGGATGGGGTGAAAGTGAGAAACACTGGGTTCACACTGATTAACTATGAAGCTCTGGAACCACACTGTCTGGGTTTGAATCCTGGCTCTGTGACTCCCATGTGACTTCTTTATTCAAGTGAGCCAAGCTGTTGGAGCCCACAGTTTGCACATCCATAAAGCATGGGGA
Source organism: Suricata suricatta (assembly GCF_006229205.1). Classification (NCBI taxonomy): domain Eukaryota; kingdom Metazoa; phylum Chordata; class Mammalia; order Carnivora; family Herpestidae; genus Suricata; species Suricata suricatta. The sequence continues at coordinate 92,603,925 of NC_043703.1, read as the reverse complement.
AATGATAGTGGCTGCCTTGCTGGGTCACTGGAAGATTATGTGTCACTGAGAGCCCCCTTGGCACATGGTAAACCCCTGGGAAGGGTTGCTGCTATTTGATAATGAACTTAGACACAAGCCACCTTGCTCCCACTTTGGACTTCTCACACAAAATACTCTGCCTTCCCCCACTGAACCTACAGCGCCTGAGATGACCCACTCTGGTGTCCCAAAGGCCGGTCCCATCCCTAGGAGTGGGCCTGGCCCCTGCGGGTCTGCTCTGTCTTACTGCAGTGAATGAGGTTCGGTGCAAATGGAACCTAAAGATAAAATGGCTGAAGGGAGATACTAAGAGCAGCCAGGGAGACACGGGGTCAGGATGACGGCATGCGGAAACAGGAGGTGGCAGGGAACACACACTTGGCCCATGTCATGTTTGTCTAGGAACCCGGTGGATGAGGTGGTTAAAAAGCAGCTGTCATTCGAACAGTCTCTTCACTGGAACGCCTCCTGGAGACACGGAATGAGTTCTCCCGTGCCACTAGACCAAGGAGACACAGATGCTGGACAGGGGACTCGGAGAGCACAAGCTCCTTGGAGACCTGAGACCCAAGAGCAGCAAGGACATATACACGTCACTGAAGGGCTCCAACCGATGTCCCCTACACAATGTTTAGTTCAAACAGAGATCCTTTGTGTGTTATTGATGGAGGCCATGGGTCCCTGGAGAGCCCACGATGGCCCACAGGGCCTGGCTATCCCTGTTCCCGAGGCAGGAACCTAGAAGGTACTGGGTCACAGCAGCAGGTAAGTAAGGGAGAGAGTTCACGGGAAGTTTGTCTCTCTCTCACTCCAACAGAAAACATGGCTGGGCCTCTCTGTTACTTGGCACCGCTGTGAGGTGGTGGCCAGAGTTTTGCATCCAGTTGAACTACTCATATCTTCTGACTGACTGGTCTCCTGCCCACCGATGCCTGGATGCCACAGTCGCCTCTCAAAGCCATTGGCTCTGAGGGTCCCCGTGAGTTCAGAAAACAGAACCAAACCCGACAAGTAATGTCTGAGTGAATCCAAACAGATCACTTTTTGGCAAGACCCTTGTCCTCTGTCCCACAGGGGCACCCTGAAGTAATAACCCCCATCCACCAGTGCTTCTCAGATGTCAGCTGGCCACATACCACCTCAGTTATCACTCTGAATACTGGTCGTTTATATGTCCTTTCCTTAAATTAATTTATTTTGTTTATTTATTTTTTATTTTTTGAGAGAGAATCTCAAGCAGGCTCCACACTCACCACGGAGCCCAACGCAGGGCTTGATCTCATTACCATGAGATCATGACCTGAGCCAAAATCAAGAGTTAGACACTTAACTGACTAAGCCACTCAGACACACCTAATTATATTTTTGAAGAAAAAAATATCATAGGATTATTTAGAAGAGCCAGTATCAATGGGCAGAAATATTATTTTTTAATGTAACTAAAACAAAATAATATTCTTTTGAGGCCTCGGCTTTTGTTTAAAAAAGGAGGGAGCAGAGCACCTGGGTGGCCTGGTCGGTTAAGTGTCCGACTTCGGCTCAGGTCACCATCTCGCAGTTTGTGAGTTCCAGCCCCGCATCGGCTCTGTGCTGACAGCTCAGAGCCTGGAGCCTGCTTCAGATTCTGTGTCTACCTCTCTCTCTGCCTCTCAACAGCTCACACTGTTTTCTCTCAAAAATAAACATTAAAAAAAATTTTTTAATAAAAAGGGAGGAAGCCAACTATTCTATGGTATTACACTCTGGTCCCAACCACTTTCTCCCTGACATGATCAAAAGGATTGAATGAAAATTAGAGGCAAAAAGATGAGCAACTTTATTATTTGAGGTAGAATGGTGTGCAGTGCTTAGATCTTTTGTGCAGTTTGCTAAATTTGACAAACATATAAACTTTTCTCACCAATGTCCCCATAAAGAGGAAGAACTTTATCATGATTCTAGAAACTTCTCTCTTGCTCTCTTAGTCAACCCCTCGCCCCCACCAGAGGCAACCACCATTTTGATTTCTATCCCCATACATTAGCTTTTTCTGTTCTTGAACCTCATGTTGTTGCTTCACAGGGATGGCATTTTCATTATTAAACAAAGGTTGGGTTACAGGGCGCCTGGGTAGCTCAGTCAGTTAAGTGACCAACTCTTTGGTTTCAGCTCAGGTCATGATCTCACAGTTCGTGGGATGGAGCCCTGTGTTGGGCTCTCTGCTGAGCAGGGAGCTGGCTTGGGATTCTCTCTTCCCCTCTCTCTCTGCCCCTCTCCCCCTTCTCCTCTCCCTCTCCCAAAATAAGTAAATAAACATTAAAGATAATTTTTTAAGTTACGATAGTGTTATACCTTTGTATATTTTTGAAAACTTTTACAATGAAAAGTTTTGTTTTGTTTTTCAGTTTGGGAACACCCTGTGCCCTCTTTACCTACCATTTTCTCCAGACCCTCCAGTGGGATCACACCTATAATTTTGGGCACCCTGAACTAATGAAAGGGGAAGACACCAAATTAGGAAATTAGATTTTCACTTTGCAAATCCCAACATGATCCTGATTATAGCACTGATTTGCCAAAATTTCTCCCCGAAATCCCAACTAATCTCATTATCTTGTAAGCTCCCAAAAAGGCAGCTTAGACTCACATTCCTTCCCAGCCAAGCCAATTCTTCCTCTTTCTTGGGTTAGTTCAGCTCCCCTCCTCACCCCTGCAGGCCCCTCATCCCTACTCTGGACTGCTGTTCACGCGGCTGCCTCAGTCTGAGGGGCTGCTTTCCTGCCTACCTCCCACCTTGCACTGACCTTCCTCAGGACCCCGCTCAAAGCCAACACCCTCCATCCCATTAAAATGAAGTTCAGGGGCACCTGGGTGGCTCGGTTGGTTAAGCTTCTGACTTTGACTCAGATCACTGTGCCTACAGCTCAGAGCCTGGAGCCTGCTTGGGGTCTGTCTCTCTGTCTCTGTCTCTGTCTCTCTCTCTCTGCCCCTCCCCTGCTCATGCTTTGTCTTTCTCTCAAAAATAAAATAACATTTAAAAAAATCAAGTTTATATCGCACATTTACATTTAGCTTTCCTTGCATTCTATCGTTACTCATCTTTCAACATGAGTATATCTTATCTCAATGAGACCGAGAGCTCCCCTAAGGTATGCACAGAATTATCTCAGCATCAATGAAAAGATATGGGAGATAGAGAAATACAGATGGGTGAAAGTGTTTATAACAGAAATGAAGTGAAAACGGCCTGCAGGTTGGATCCCAACAAGGCTCAAAGTCAGTCTTGAAGAGAAAGGAAGATATGAATGGGGCCATAGTCCTACCTCCAGGGATGGCATTTGAACACACAACCTGTGACTCTCCAATCACAGGTTCCTGGGCCCCACCACTAAGCATTCAGACTTAGGTCAGGGGTTGGCATAGTCCTCAGTTTCTGGAACATCTAAGGCTGGTGGTTCAAAGACCACACCAAGAGAAACCCCACCTGTGAAGAGAGAACGGGGTGGGATAATGAACACCCCTGTGTCTACCGGACAAAGGAAAACGTTCCTAGCTGCATGCAGAGCCTAATCTGTATTCCAGTGAATTCGACCTCTGTCACTGGAGGGGAGATTAAATAGTAAGAAAGCCACCTCACTACAACCAAAAATGAAGGTGAAGTGAAAAGGAAATGCAGAGAGAAAGGGATTCCCGGTGAGGGAAAAGCTGAGCCCCCACAAAGGCGACATGGGTTCCTGACCTGGGACCTTGTCCTATTACATAGAGGTATTTCTGTGTTTCTGGAAGGAAAATCAAGAGTAAGGTGAATCCTTGGGATGCAGCTTGAGATGGGTGCACCTGGTGATTTAGAAAACGGGGCGCCTGGGTGGCTCAGTCAGTTGAGCGTCCAACTTCGGCTCAGGTCATAATCTCTCAGTTCGTGGGTTCGAGCCCTGCATCAGGCTGTGCTGACAGCTCAGAGCCTGGAGCCTGCTTCAGATTCTCTGTCTCCCTCTCTCTCTGCCCCTCCTCCTGTCTCACTCTCCTTCAGAAATAAATAAACATTAAAAAATTTAAAAAACAAAAAGAAAAATGCTTAAATAAAAAGGCTAACTGCAGGACACCCCCAGCGGGAGGATGCCCGCTTAGGGAACTGGCATTCTTACCACAACGAATGAAAACCACGAATATTTGTCCTCTGCAACCAGGGAACAAAGGGGGTTTTGAGACGGCTGTGTGTGCAGGAGGTGGAAGTCATTCCAGCACTTAGAGCTTCAATTGAAAATAAACAAACAGCCCAAGCCTGCCCAAGGACCCGGCTGCCAAGCACCAGCCCTGGAGTGCACGCGGGCCGCTGGGGCCAGTACATGGCTATTTATATCTGTAATCCAATTTGGATGGGGAAGGCGTATGAAAAGAAATTGATTATCTTGCAACTGTAAGGGCAAATTCGCCGGCACAAAAAAGTAATGAAATAGTAAAGAGGAAGTACCTGAGTGGGGTCAACGGAGCGGGTGTTGCTCATGAAGCTGCTTCCGACCCGGTTGGCTTTTGGGATTCACGTACAAGGAAACCACAGCAGAGGATTTGCCAGAAATCTTGTCAACTGTGGGTAGAGGTTTGCTGAGTTCCCCCTGCCCCGTGTTGTGTGTGTGTGTGTGCGCGCGCGAGTGCGCGTGCGTGCATATATATGTGTATATAGGATCAATCAACCAAAAAAACACTCCAGAGATTCTATGACAGAGAGCTGATTATCTCCACTCAGTTTATAGCTTGTGAGGAAGAAATGTGGGTAGTTCATGAAAAACAACCATCCTTCCCAAATCTAGGGGTCAAACAAAAGCATACATTATCCTGAAAACACTGGCCTTTTATCTTCGATCTCTCTCATGCCCCCTTCCCTAGAGGCTGGATTCAACTCTGCCTTTCCACAGTTACAATGGTAACCATTTATTAAGCATGTGGGATATGCCAAAGGCTGGAGATGTACAGTCTGGAATGGCCACACCGATCCTGGGATAGGGATTGTCAGCCCATTTTAAAGATAAAGAAACTAAGGACCGTTATCTAAGTGACTTGCCCAACCACCACACTGCTACCAAATAGGGACTGAGGATTTGATGTGTTTCATTACACCACACCGCCTCCGTGAAAGGACAGAAATACGGTCTCCAAAATCCACACAGATTCCCAAGATGTGGGCTGCTGATCCTGTACTTGTCAGTCCAGAGTCGGAAGAAGGATGTAGACAGAAGACAAGAAGACAAGACTTGGTGAAACATTTTGGTAGCTCAATTAGGAAAACACTCGTCCCCTAACTTAGCTCGAAAGAGTTGATGTGGCAGACTTGAGGAATAATCCCAGATTCACAGATTGTACATATGAAGGATGCCCATCACTATGGCCTTGATCTCTGTGGATAAATCATAAAAAATATATAGGTTTTCACAAAGCTCAAACAGATATAACAGGAAGCTAGGCTCAAAGCTCACTTCCATTTGTTACTGATGGACTCTGAGAAATGTTGTAACTCATCTAGGATTCAAATTAAATATATATATATGTATGTGTGTGTGTATATGTGTGTATATTTAAGTGAAAACCTGGAGAGCAAGGTATCAGGCAGAAGAACGCTGGACCAGGTCATCTTCTGTGGTCCCCTCCAGCAAGAATCTAGTAACTAACAAAAGTAACCCTGTGGCAGCCCAGACTCATAGGAGCTCAGGAAAGTGAAGATAAGACTTTTAATATTTCAAAAGGCCCAAAGTAAGGTACGCATTTCGCTGAGATAAGACCACACAGCAAATTAAATGATCAAGCTTAGTTGCTCTAATGTCATGGTGTACAGGCCTTGTATTTGCTGCTGGTGATGCCCAAGTCTTTGATTGATCGAAAAATGGCAATCAAATCATCTTTAAGAAATGCAACTTAGGGGCGCCTGGGTGGCTCAGCCAGTTGAGCGTCTGACTTCGGACCAGGTCATGATCTCATGGTTCGTGAGTTCGAGCACCACGTCGGGCTCTGTGCTGACAGCTTGGAGCCTGGAGCCTCCTTAGGATTCTGTGTCTCCCTCTCTCTCTTCCCTTCCCCAGCTCTCTCTCTGTGTCAAAAAAAATTTTTTTTAACTTAAAAAAAAAAAAAGAAATGCAACTTATTCCCATGGTGGGGGAGGGGGGACAGGGAGAGCTAGTCAAAGGTACTGAAAGCCTGGAATGATCCTTTAAGAAAACCAGGGCTGAAGATGAGTTTCTAGGGACAGGGTAGGAAGTCGGATTCAGAGCGGGTCCTATAATTTCAAAATGAAGTAATTCTTCTACAGGAGCGTGTGATATGACGCGTAAGGCATTTCAAGAGCACTTGTATTTCTGCCAGCACTGTCCAGACCTCTCCGAGCTCTGAGCTGAGCCGGTTAAGCTGTCCTCGGTGGCCCAGCCCTGTCGTCTGGCTAAACTTGCCAGGAAGAGGAGAGAAACGCATTTTTATGGTGTTTTTTCTTTTCTTTTTTTTTTTTAAAGTGGCGATGTAGGACTTGTGGGAAGAAGGGGAGGAAGCCAGGATAAAACCACAAGAGAGAAGAATGCATAGCCAGCTGCCAGTCTGCGCCGGCTGACCAGATGGTGGGGTCAGATGGCCCCGGGGGCCCTTTATCGAAGGTTCTGTTGAGGTGAGATCCACCCCCACCCCCAGCCACTGAGCATCCCTGAAGCCAACCCTACGAAGGTTTGGGGACAGTCCCCTCTCTGTCGCCCGCCTGCACCTACAGAGAGCAAACCCAAAGGATTGCTGGGGGAGAGAGAGGGCAGTGAAGTGTCTCCTTTCCTGACCAGTTTTGCTCCTGGTCACTTCACTCCCCTGCCTAAGTAACCCCAAACTTTTAGCCAAGGAATCAAATCTGATTCTGCTCAAGCTCTTAGAACTAACCACATGCTCACAGGAAATATAGGGACAGAGAAATAGGTTAAAAGACACCTCAGGGATCTACAATCAACAAAATCCAGGATGTGGAAAACTTTACAGGAAAAATGAGTAGTTTCTTCAACAATGAATGGCAAAAAAGGAAAAGGAGAGAGTAGAAATCTATGAAGAAAAAGAGACTTAAAAAGCATCAAGCAAATGTAATCTATGGGCCTTATTAAATCACAATTCAAACACTCCAGCTGTTACAAGTGGAAAAATTTGAACACTGACTAAATACTTGATGATATGAAGGAATCCATGCTTTTTAATGTGTTAATAGCATTGTGGCTGTGTGTGTTTTTTTAACGTGTTCCTTCATAGGGCACCTGGGTGGCTCAGTCAGCTCAGCATCCAACTTCAGCTCAGGTCACGATGATTACACACTTAATGTGCGGACAGCTCAGAGCCTGGAGCCTGCTTTGGACTCTGTATCTCTTTATCTCTCTGCCTCTCTCTCTCTCTTAAAAGTAAATAAAACATTAAAAAAAAAAAAAAAGAAACGAAGTGTTCTTTTGAGAGGCACCTGGGTGGCCCAGTCAGTTAAGCATCTGATTCTTGATTTCAGCACAGGCCATGATCTCATGGTCTGTGGGTTTGAGCCCCACTTCAGGCTCTGCACTGTTAGTGCAAAGCCTGCTTGAGATGCATGCTCTCTCTCTGCTCCTCTCTCTCTCTCTCAAAAGTAATAAATACATTTAAAGTAAAACCATTCTTTTGAGGGAGACACAGACATATTTACAGACAAAATGTATGGTATCTGAAACTTTCTTTTAAAAACTCCTGCTGGGGGGAAGCTGGGAAGAAGGGCAGGGGTGAGACAAGATCGGCCATGTATTCACAAATGTTGAAGCTGGGAGAAAGGATGTTTAACATTTTTAACAATAAGACTTTTTAAGAAGCTGGCTGTAATATATTTCTGAGTTTCTTTTAATAACAAGGAAATTATAAAATTGTAGTTAAAAATAATCCAATCTAAAACAACTCATACTATATGTGCACGTATTTATGTATATAAGAGTGGATGTATTTCTTTGTCTATATAATTTTACAGAAATAGGAAATCTTTGGAGAGCATAGACACCAAACTTTTAACTATTAATTCTATTTCCTGATGATGGAGGGATTTGAAGGAAGACATTCACTTTTCTTACTTTATGTATTTCTACATTGTTTCAATTTCAATTTTATCAAGCATGTCTTCCTTCTCACTTTAGGAACGTAGCACGGGAGAGGACATGTGACTCCAGGGAGCCCCTAACCCAGCTCTCAAAGGCTCTATATACTGGCGCTCTACCCATGACACCAGGCTTGGCCCGGATTGGCAGCCTTCCTTTGCCCACAGACATTCCCCAGTCTTGTGCCACCTCTGTGCCTTCATCTTCTAAATGTCCTCTTCCCATGTGACCTTCCAAATCCCAGACCCACCTCTTCTACCCAGGGAGTCCTGCTAGGCTACTTCAGGGCGCAGGGTCTCTGCCACTCTGCAGGACACCCAGGCCCCGATGGTGCCTTGCCACCGTGTCTGGAGAGTAAGGTTTTGGAGGAAAACGGGCTACAATCCACATACTACCCAGGAGGCCTCTTACGTGGTTTGAGGGCATGCCAGGTGCCCAGTAAAGTGCCAAGTGACTTAACTTTCTGGGCCGTGATTTCTTCATTCCTACACACACCTGCCTCATTGAACCGCTGTAAGAAGTCCAGGGACGGTAGCGTTCCCCACACCTGTTTCAAAGGTTCCGTCCGAACCTCAGCGACACCTGCAACTGCAAGTTTTAAGAGAATGGAAAGCGGACCTTATGGTCCACTTGGATCTGCTCACCGAGAAGAGCACTGTACTCAGAGCTGCCCATCATTTACGTATGAATAACAGAAATAATGTCCTGGGGTCCAGAGGAGGACCTCTGAAGGTCACACTCTGAACTCCCGCTAGGTGGCAGTGTTGTTTGCTTGCTCTTATGCAAATAGAGGGGAGGGCCAGAAGGGGAAAACAAACATTTTTTTGCTGAGGTTGATACAATGGAGAACATGTCTATAGTAATTTCCCCAAAATACTGAAAGCGAGGTTGGCTTGAGCTAATGCACCAACTTAGAGGAGCATCCAGTAATACCAATGATGAGATCTCAAGGATCCCTGGTCTCTCTGCAAGGGATGGGCAGGGATGTGGGAAATAAAAGGAGGTGGGCGGGATGGTGATGGAAATGGGGGTTCCACCTCAAAGAGGGAATTTCAGTGAGGAGTGAGAACTTACTAGAAGTCCAAACCATGATTCAACCTGCCTCATCTGAAAAGGCACATGAATGAGAACAGTTGTAGTGAGTCCCCATGAGGGACCCCTACACAAATTCTGTGGGTGTAAGTGGCCAGGCATGTCCCCTTGGGAAGTCCGTCTCTAGAGAAACACGGTTGTCAGGTAAACACCTCTCAGGCTCCACCTTCCTGAAGCAATACTTTCTTTTTCATGTCCCCCTACCGACAACCTCCCACTGGCCCCCCACGACCTCAGGACAAAGTCTGAACTCGACCCTATGACAGAATTTTCAGCAAGTGTCCTGAATCTCCCCTGCCCGTCAGTGGACTTCAGAGAACATTCTACAACCCCCCCTCATCCTTCCTCAATGTTGCTGCTGAAGAACACGAGGCCCAAGAGGTGAACGGACTTACCCCCAAAGCCGAACCTCCACTCGGCTTGGTTTTCCCACTGATGTCGTGTTATGTTAGATCACTATCGTTTCTCTCCAGAAAGAGCACAGCCCCAAGAGGGCAGTGAAAACATCACGGTTCAGCAGAAATACTGCAAACCGAGGTTACGGGAGGAGGAAGTACAGGTAATCATTAGGAATGTGGGGGCTCTGCAGTCCTGACGCTACTCCGGGCTGTGTGACTTTGATGGGGTTACTTAACCACCTTGGCATCAGATTCCATGTCTGTAAACAAGGAAAGAAAACAGTACTCCCTGCACAGAGCTGCTAGTGAAAATTAAATATCATGTGCATGTAAAGCACTAGAAGTGTGTCCACCACATACGGGGCAAATGCAACTTTCTGTACCACTCCCAGTTCTTTTGCTTCTCAGCTCAGGTGCCTGACCAAGTCACATTATCTCTTGGGCTTCATTTCTTCACTGGCAAAATCTAGGGGTTGTGAGGGTAGGAGAGGCTGCGTTATACTGCGTTCTCTGAAGTCCACTGCAGCTCTGAAAAATCCATGATTCTATGGAACACATCTCCTCCCTTCCCCAAAATACTTCATGTATGAGTTTGAGGGGAGATGAATCCAGGTACTGATTTCACCTACTTAAAGCTAGCCTTTAGTCGGGGCGCCTGGGTGGCTCAGTCAGTTGAGTGCCAGACTTTGGCTCAGGTTATGATTTCATGGTTCATGAGTTCTAGGCCCACCACGTTGGGCTCTGGGCTGACAGCTCACACCCTGGTGTCTGCTTGGGATTCTCTCTCTCTCTCTCTCTCAAAACTAGATAAATATTTAAAAAATTAACAAACTAGCCTTTGGTCAACACACAGCACAAATACGAGCTTCTCAAGGAAGTTTTCCCTGACATCCCCTGCTCCCACCCGCCCCTCTAGGTTCAGCCCCCACTGCTTCATGCGTTCACAAGACCACAGACTTTGCTTTGAAATACATACCCCAAACATCAACTCAGTTATTCATTGTGCACTGCAACCTCCATTTGGCAGATTAGCAAGCTGCGGTTCCAAGAGTTTATGTTATTCATCTAAGACCCATATTCCAGTATGAGGGGGCAAGATTCGAACTCTGGTTTATTCGACCATAGGACCTGCGGGATCTTTAACCAACTGAGCTAACCGGCCACCTAACGCGGGATCTTTATTGAATATGTAGCTTATGTTGCTTATTATTTAATATTGTTACACATAAAAGAATATGTCACACATATAATTTAATATTGTTACCATAAAAGAATATTTATAATATATATGTGAGTTATGTGAATTATGAAATGTAACAAGAATTCTAACGAATCTAATATCCGACCGAATGACTGCAAGGGAAATTCAAAGTTGCCAGGATGCTTCTCTTCCTGCCTTCCCTCACCCCCAAGGAGGCAGTCCCCTGAAGTGATGCTTATTATTCTTTTGCTTGATTTTCTTTTCTTCTTAACTTTGCACTGAATTGGAATATATTTACAGTAAGGAATGGAATACAGGAATGGAATTCAGTAAGGAATGGCAGGTGACTGGTGACACAGAAAGAGAAAGTGTGCCCCAGCCAGAAGTCCCTGGTGCCCCTGGCAGTCATGAGATTCGGGATTCTTCTTCCTGGGCCAGGCTCATCCCAAGAGCTCCTCAGTTCTGTCTAATCAAATGCAAATGTCCACATTCAGATTGAGGTCTCCCTCACAGACAAGATTCTCAGTCGTCAGAAAGGGTTGGCATTCCGGGCTCCTGGGAGGAGTTTGCTTGGAGAGTTCCGGTCCAAAAAAGAACCAGTCATCTGTGAAAAAAGGCCAGCAGGGATGTCCACCTGTCTGAGGCTGGCCTCATTCAGGAACTTTCTCCAAGGCTCTGGCACCATACTGGAACTTCTTTACACAGAGTGAGAGTGCAGTGGTGGGTGGAGGGGAGCGGGAAGGGAGCATCAGAAAAGTGTCATGTATGGCTTTGATTAGATCATCTGAATTAATCGTCTCACAGCCAGGTCTTGAGTAAAAGCAAGTCAGTTTGCAAACAGACCATCTACTGAAAACTACCGAGCTTGGTGCAGGAGTTAAGATTCAAGCCCCTTGAGGAAAAGCCGGCAAGATTATGTGGAGGAGATGCTAGGCTTGGTCAGTTTATTCAGATGCCCTGAGAAAAGTCAACCCTTTGCCCTTTAATCTGCAAGTTCCTGGTAATTTATTCTCTTCAGTGGGCAGCGGCAGTTTCTGTTCCTCTCAAGTCAACCGGCCCTTACTGAACATGGGTGAGTACAAGGGCCAAAGCTCACGGGGGATTCGAACGATGAGGTCTGAGCCCTGACGTCAAGGAAAATGCCAAAGCAATGGCACAGAAAGTAAGGAGTGGGTGAGTCTGATGGTCAAAAAAGAATGTCTTGTGGGAGAAGGGGCCTAGGTGGGGAGTGAATTACACCTTGGCCAAGGGAGAGTGTCCCATCAGATGGATCTTTTTCTCAGAAGCTTCACTATTCTGTCCTGTGTGAGGTGCTGAATTTACTGTCTACGGGAAGGCAGAATTATAACCCAGTAACATACCAGTGGCAAATGCAATCCAAGTGCCAGGAGAGGAACCAGTTCAATTCTATTGGGTTCCATTATAACCCTTAAATTTTTTTTTTTTTAGAAAGAGACAGAGAGCAAGAATCCTAAGCAGGCTCCAAGAGGTCAATGCACAGAGCCTGATGTGGCGCTCAAACTCATGAACCCTTGAGATCATGACCTGAGCCGAAGTAAAGAGTCAGCTACTTAACCAACTGAGCCACCCAGGTGCCCTTCCATCAGAACCTTTTAACTTTCTCCATAGCCCACGAAGACCCAAGGCTGAGGGAAATGAAGCAGCTTGTACCTGAGACCAGGCAGAGATGAGAAATGCCCTTAATTCACTACCTAAAGCCTAACAAAGCCTTCCTGTCTCCATGGAAACTCCCCAAACTTTTACTTCACTGGCACCCAATATTCTGAAAAGTGTGCTCAGTGTTCCTAATTATTTCCCTCTTATTAGTCAACAGGAGGGCTTCTCCGGGCCAGTTTGGACAAAACAGGTATCTACTTGTAGTGAGTGTGTGGCCATGATAACTCAGGGCCGAGCTTGGTGTCTCCCCTCACTCCTCATATTCAAAGATGACGGCACTCCCACTGCAAAACCCCCACAGTAAGGCGGTACCCCTGCCCTACACAGAGCTTGACTCTATTTGCCATACTGCCCACACCACTCTCTCTGAAGTTTTAGGAATGCCTTATATGTGTTGTGCTTTTCATTTCCATACTCCCAAGTAAGGAAACGTCCATAGCACGTGGCTCATGCACTATATTTGTGTTCCTGCATTGTGGATCTGTCACGTTAGTCATTTTATGTAGAATGTCTAATACGGGTAGATCAGAAACTCCTCAGTGAAAAGAATTAATTCACCTTTCACGGTATCTCCTTGGCCCCAAGCAAGATCTGGACAGCGGGTCCTTCTGGAACGTAGGCATGCACGCTCAGCCAGGGAGGCTTTCCCACCGGTTTCCTGTTTGTTCTTGACAGCCTGCCACACCAGTATGAAGGGCATATGGGGAGGACACTACACGGGGTTGATAACAGCCTGGTGGCCTCGCTCATGGTCCCCAGCAGGCTCCCTCCACAGCACCAATGACCAAGCCTACCGGTGGCCCAACCCTAGAAATCAGTAGCCAACACAACCTTCAACAATTAGCCAAACCTTACGGTTGTTTTTTTGTGACTTACTGGCTTACTTTGGCTAGAACCTGGGCAAACACCAGGACCCGACTAACAGGTGGCCATAGGGATACAGTTGTGTCCACTTAAGGCGTCACAGGAAAGGAGGAGGAGGCAGGGGCCAGCCCTCCTGATCCTGGGAGAGGGCAGCAGGGCCCAGACCAGAGGAGCTCAGCATCAGATCTGGCTCTCCCCACAGCCAGCAGGAAAGTGGGGAGCAAACAGCCAAGCTGTCCATGCTGTCTCCCCCAGGGAGGCCTGGCATTCCCAAGGTGAAACCCAGCTCAGGCTCTGAGTTGCTGGGGCCATGGGCACGTTGTGCGTCTTGAGTCGCACTCTCCTCTCTGGGAAGATGTGCCGACAGCATGGGATAATCCACACGCACACACAACACCTGGCGCACATTTCACGCACAGTACATGTTGGTACGCTTTGGTTCTCTATGCCCATGTTAAGTCTTGATTTCTCTCCAAGAATCGAATTGTTTCCTTCTGACATAAAACACTTGGTGGGAGAGAATCCTTCGCTCGGGAGTAAAACACCAGGTTCTGGTCATGAGTCCCTTGCTGACCTGATCTGTGATTTGATTCATTCATCAAATATTTAGTGTGGTGCCCACCTTGTGCCAGGCCCTGATCTAAGTACTTGGGATGTGTCAGCGAGCCGACAAGGGGAAAAAATCACTGTTCTTACTGAGCCCGCAGGCTAGCTATAAATAAGTTACGTGATACTGTAGAATGGGACAAGTTCTCAGGACCAAAGAGTAGAGAGAGCAGGGTAAGAAGCATCAGCGCAGGGGAAGAGGATGGTGGTTTTCTGTATATTTGGGAAGATTTAAGGATGTTCAGGGCACACGTCATTGCAAAGTCGCTGGAGCAAAGAACAAGCTTCCGGTATCAGAAGTGATCCAGGCAGACAGAATGGCCAGTGCAAAGAACTGTTCTAGGCCTGTTCTAGGAACAGCAGGAAGACCCATGGAACGAGTTGGGAGAGAAAAACAAAATGAAATCAGAGAGGTTGGGTTGAAGGTGTAGACCACGCGGGGCCTTGTTGGCCACCCTAAGGATTTTGGTTTTCACCCATGATGAGGGCTGATGGTGGGATTCCAAGAAGAGGGATAACAAAATCTAAAGATCATGTGGGCAGGGACAGCAGAGAGAGGGCACAGATAGAGGCGGGGGGACCAATCGGGAGGCCACTGCCATCATCCAGGCAGGAGGCCTGGAGGCTCAGGCTGTGACGGTGGACATGCAGTGGACAGCTCAGATTCAGGATGTGTTTCCTTCTTGGACCTTCAATTTCTCAATCTGTAAGAGTTTCTGTACCCCTTTCCATATTCCAGGCAGGTATGAAAATAAGTGAGAAACAACAACCACAGGGAAATGTTTGGGGCCACTTGGATTTAAAATGCCCTTAGAAACTCACAGCAGTCTGAAGAAACTCTTGCTGGTGGAGGAATTTCAGGAGGCTCCAACGCCGGGAACTGCATGAAGCAGGATGATGGATGGTGTGCATGGAGCCTGTTCTTCCACGTGCCTGCCCTCACATCCCTGTGCCCATAGTGCACACATGTGCACGCACGCACATCCACTCAGTGGGAAGACAGCCGTGGAGGGAGACAGGCCTGTCAGGAGCTAGACCAGGACCATGAGGCTTAGTTCCTCATGAGCAAATGGGATAAAAACGTGGACAGATGAGGTCAGGGGGACACTGACATGAACAAATGTGGGCCAAGTGCCTGTCGCAGAATCTGGCACATAATATAGTCTCAATAAATCTTAGTTCCTTCCTTGCTGCTAACCCACTTGGGAACCCATCCCACCCTCGGAGGAGAAAGCTGTGGGTTATCCAGAATGCACATGAATCCACTTGTAAATAACTGAGAAGCGTCTACACCGCTATTGTTGTCTTACTATCCTGTTTACCATTAAGAAAAACAACTTCCTTCACCACACCCTGCTGGGACCCTGTCACTGTGCTTCCTCAGGTCAGCACGATACCCTGGACTTGGAGATGGCCTCAGGAATGGGAGGGGCAGAGCGAGTGCTCAGAGGCACACGGGAAAGGGTGTGCTAGCTCCAGGGGCGTGCAGCCTGGGCAGCCCTCTCCGGGAAGGAGCCAGGGTCACAGTGACCAGGTGACACAGCTTGATTCACCTCTCAGGAGGCAAGGTTGGAGGTCAGAGAGTGCCAGAGGTCAAGGCCTGCCTGTCTTCCCGGGCATTCAGAACACCCCCGTGGTGGAACGCCACTCCTCCCCTAGTCCTGCCTCTGCAGGGTCACTGCAATCCACATCTGACTCCTAACACCCAGCTCTCTCCAAGACAGACAACCATGGGAGTGGGGGGGTGACGGGAAGCACAGAGCACTTTTGCACAGTGGGAAGAAGACATGAGATGGGGAGGGGAGGGAATTCGATGAAAAGAAGGACATAGCAGCAATCAGTCCCTAAGGCTGTGACAAGGCTGCCTTTACAGGCCCCCACCTCCACTCTGCCCCGTGCTATATTCACGGCTCCGTTCAATGTGTATTTAGGGAGCCCCTCTGCAGGGGAAGGCTGGAAGCCACAGATGGCCCGGTGAGCCCTCCTGCCAGGCTGCTGTCAGATCCCCTTCCGGGCGCTTGGGAGGCAGCTTCAGACAGAGGTGAGGCCTTGAAGCCTGAGAGCCGGCAGCAGGCCCTGACCACGGGGAAGGTCCCCCAGGGCACCCTAGCAGGGCCACACTAGACCTCCCAGGCTGACAAGCCCCTGGCTTCCTGCAGCCCCTGCCCCTCTGAGAGAGGCCTCACTAACGAGGTGCACAGGTGGGTCCCCCAGATGAGCTGCGGCAGAGGGGAGGGCTCTGGGGCCCAGCGGGGAATTTCTATTTCTAACCCGATGTGGCTGTAAGCAGCAGCTGCGGGTGACGGCAGCAGAGGGCTCTGAGGATGAGCTGTGCTCAGGGGACTGGTGCTAAGGCCCCAGCCACCAAAGAGGGGAGGCTTCAGGCATCACCCAGGGTGCCTTCTCTGCGGCTGGTGGCTCTGGGCACAACAGCCCCAGGGGCATTCAGAGCACACCCAGCAGGCCATGCTCCCTCTAGGAGGCCAGGGGAGAAAGGAGCCGAGAGGTGGGCCCTCAGCTGCCATGGGACAAGCAATGGCCCAGCAGCTCGGCGCTTCCCCTCCCCATTGTTTGGGGAGCGCCACCGTCCACAAGATCTTTGCCCACCTGGGATACCTCCTCTCTAAACATCCAGAATCATGGGGGCACGGGGGCCTGAGCAGTCAGTTCACGGAAGTCCTAATGTGCCGGCAAGAAAAGAGAGGCCCCCGGGGTGGTAACTGGGGAGGCAGCGTGCCCTAATCATTAGCACAAGGCTTTGGGTCCCAGGAATATTCGAATCCCAGCTCTGCCTCCTGGCGCCCAGCAGTTCCCTGAGCTTCCGATTCCTCACCTGCATGAGGAGTGTATGGATAGCACCTCCTTCATAAGCTGCAGCGAGGATCGGACCAATTGGTGCCTGTAAGGTGCTTAACACAAGGCCAGGAACAGGGAGCAGTGACTATGGTCATCTTCTCCCAAGCCACAGGCTGGCCAGGAGCAAGCAGGATCCAGGTCTCCTTCAGCCCACTGCTCCCCCTCTGCCCCGTCCCCCAACAGCCTGGGCACCCTTCTCCTGGGGGCACCTCTGATGGCAGCGGCATGGCCTCGATGCTGGCTCACCCATCACAGGGCAGAGATGGCAGGCTGCAGGGCGTGGGAGCCAAGGCAGACCTTCTTGGACTCGGGGTCTTAAAAGACCCACCCTGAGGGACTTCCTGCTCAGAAAGCCCCTCATAGGAGCTAGGCAGCCCGTGCCCAAGAAAACCCAAAGGGCACAGAGGAGCCAGGAGGAGCTCCGTGGGTGGGGCTCCAGCCTTCCTGGGGACGACAAAGCCCTCCCTTGTCAGATTTATCCAGCCCAGACGCATCACCCCACCCCCACCTGCCGTCACCAAGGTTCAGGAGAGCTAGATTCTAAACATCCGGCAAAAAGGCACTCACTGGGCATCACTAGTGGCCCGGCGAGTGCTGCTCACTTTACCTTTCTCCAGTGCTTTTCCACAGCAGGGGGAGGGGCCACATTCCCCAGCTTTCTCATCTCCCGCCGAGACCCCGAGACCCCGTCTTTCACGGCCGAACCCACTCGGAGTCCGTCCCTCGGAGCCCACAGCTTGGTCCTGAATGGTCCACGACAGGGGCTCAACACACCTTTCTTCAGCCAACCACCCTTGGCTGCCTTACTTAGTGCTCCCAACTGTGTTGGCCCAGCCTAGGCTACAAACTCATTGAGAGCTTGTCTCTCCCAACTCAAGTGTCCCCAAAGGGTCCAAATCCAGGCACACTGACTGGAAGATGACCAACAGCATAAAGAAGCAACTTCGTGCTGACAGTGATGGAGAAATAACAGGGCAAGTTGGCAAGACCCGCATCTACCGGAGAAGGGGCCACCTGCCTGTCCTCCTCACAGGGACCTTGGCGGTCAGTAGGAGAACATTCCTCACCAGGGCCCTACCCCTGCTCCGGTTCGCCCACCTCTCTGCTCTGTTTCTCCTTCTCCTTTGGTCACCTTTTGTCCCTTGCTTTTCCTTCGCTCTCTGGCTTTACCAAGAAGTGCTAAATCAGGCACCAGCATGTCTGGGTCCTGATTCTGACTCTACTAATCAAACTACCTGCTTTAACCTGGGTGAATCAGTCGCTCAATCCCTCGGGGCCTCAGTTTCCCCTTCTGTCCAGTGGAGACTATCACATTTCCAAAAGCAGTTGGGAGAATAAAATGATGTGACAAGGGGTTGCCTGCCCTTCCCTTCCAGGCCCTTCCACCCATCAGCAGTGCTCTCTGCGAGGGCAGGGGGCTGTGGCTTGACCCTCACGGCAATGACTGAGCGTGCCGGCCAGGAAGCTGCAGTTACACGTTGTTCTGGCTCCGCTCCCCCTCTCCACCCCCAGCAGCCTATGCAAGATCTGGGAGCCTGGGGGAGGTTTCCAGCAGAGGCTGGAGGCCACTGGAGAGAAGGGGCACGGCCTGTGGCCACTGAAGGGCGGGCAGCCCCCCTCAAACACACACACACACACACACACACACACACACACACTTACAAAGTCACCCCAACAGAGCCCCTCCACTTCCCCTGAGTCTAGGCAAGCAAAAAACCGGAACAAAAGTTCTGAGAAAAGACAAAGGGGGAGGAAAGGGAAGATGGCCAGGATTCAGTCCACGTCACAAAGGGCGGCTCTCAGAAGGAGGGAGACCTGGGCCACGGAGCACACGCTGCTTTGTGCCTGCACCTCACAGGAGACGCAGCTGTGGGGAGAGGTCACCCTGAGGCCACCAGGTTCCCCATGTCCAGCGCTCGCTGGGGGAGGAACCTCTCATTAGCTATCCTCGAGGCTCTGCCCCGGCCCACTGCTAGCAGCGTCTGCCAGGAAAGGGGTGTGCTTAATCCAAGCCTCCATGAACACATTCTGCTTGTTCCTTTTGGGTGCCTTCTTCCCAAGCCCTGCCTTCTCTATGTTTGCCTTCCAGCTTCCAAGTCCCCTAGGTCACCTCCATCTTTGCCAACACAGGGCAAGAACATGTCAGCCTGGGCAAGTGTGAGATGGCCAACCTCTCCCACCCTGCTCCCTACTCACCAGCAGGATCCCCCTGCCCAGAACACGGGCGCCCCTTCTCACTGCTGGATTTGGGGGTGGGGTGGGTGCCTGGTCCAGTCCCAGAGCACTCCAGAGTGAAGAGATCACATAGAGAGAACAAGTCCATTTTTAATGCAGCCAAACTGGCCAGCCTCAACAATGACCAAACTTAAATATTTTCCACCCACATTAATCAGCTCAATAATTCCTTAATGACTTCCGAAGAAAAGTGTTACCAAAAAAAAAAAAAAGCCCTTGTTTGTTTTGATTTGCTTGGTCTTTTTTCACCCTCAGCTAAGGATTTCATTGTCTCTGCATGGCAAGAAGCAGCCTGGAGTTTTAGGAAGGAGGAAATAATGCGCCGTGCAGGGGCTGGTGCCTGCTGCCCTCCGGGTCAAGGGAGAGGGTGCGGTTAGGCACCTGGCACCCTGGCCCCAGGGCTTCTCGCCACCTTAATTTCATTATCCACCTATGAAGTTAAGATAACCATAACTACCGCCTGCCTAAATCACAGGGTGTTTTTGTGGGTTTGGGGGCGGGACCATGACGGTGCCAGCGGGGTCCTCCTGTGAAGAAGGTCTGAGGCCGAAGTGATACTCATCCTACCGGTGACGACAGTCAGCCTTCTAGAAAGGCCCAGCAGCACTGCGGAAGGGATGCCAAATATCTGAGCTCTCAGAATACATCTCAGGGCGCCTGGGTGGCTCAGTCAGTTAAGTGTCTGACTCGATTTCAGCTCAGGTCATGATCCCACAGTTGCGAGATCAAGCCCCGCGTTGGGCTCTACTCGGAACATGGAGCCTCCTTGGGATTTTCTTTATCTCTCTCTCTCTCCCTCCCTCCCTCTATCCCTCCTCAGCTTATGCTCTCTCTCTAAAAATATAAAAAAATGAAAAAGAATACATCTCAAATGCTACAATCCATGTGAATATGAAAAGCTCAAGTAATACTCAGACTTAGGAAACAGAAGAGTGGTATCGTATTCCTAAAATAAAAAGCCACAGCCAGTGTTGTGTTTTCCAGATACAGGAAGCAGGATTTCCACCTTCCTGCTGCATCTGTGTAGTAATTCCAGCTTGTGCCTGGTCGTTCAGGGATAGGCTCTGGGAAAGAGATTCCCTGGAGGAGGAAAGCAGTGGATGGTCACACAACACGACCCTGAAAGGGGGCTGAAGCTCCCCCGCACCAAGCCAATGCCTGGCATCCTCTCTACAAGAATCGCCCTGGAGAGGGAACAGCAGACCTATGCACCCAAGGGCGGGAGAGGGTTTCATAGCCCTGCCTCTCACAGAACTGCAAAGCCTTTGTGGTGGTCGTGCATCAGTGCTTATCTGGGCCTCTGGGGATGTGGATACGAGTGACTGAGTGACTAGGCATGGGCCAGGCATGTGGCTGCTGCACCCTGGGAGAGCAAAGATCCATGGAGGTCGGGGCCGTGTGTGTGCCTCTATCTGTGCCTCTCCTCTCCTCCTATAGTTTTATCCAAGATGCTGGAGTTTCAGGGTTTGGAGACAAGTATGCACTGCACGAAGGCTAAACATCCACAGGTTCAGCAATCCTAGACCCTGGGTGTGACCCCAAGTAGCAAAGCACAGCAAACTCCATGAGCACAGAGTACAAATTTCATACTAAAGGACAACCGGTTGAAGCCCATTGAAAAGAACTTACAAACTCAGGAAGCAGAACCCTCCACAATTCTGCATCACAGGCATCACATCACCGAAACAATGTCAGTGAGAAATAGACTATAGCCTGTGGAGGCAAGAAAGCTATCTTTTCACTTTGCTGGGGCCCCAGATCCTTCTCCGGTGCCACATCACTCACATAGGGGCTACACTCCAACAAGCATGCGTGACTATGTGTGGGCACGATACTCGGATACACACACAGAAACCCACACGTGTGTGGGTGTACATCTATCTGCACATACGCATCCATAACCGTGCCCAGGGGTGAGCGCAAACATACGCACAAATGCAGACATACACACACGTACACACGCTCCTTCCGGTCCTGCACAACTGTGAAGCCACAAAACCGAATAAAAGAGGTGGAAGATAAAGCATCAAGTACAAAGTAGGGGTGAGGAGGATGGAGAGAAAGCTCCCTGAAGCGCAGTCTGACTCACAGTTTGCAAGGCGTGAGGTGGGCGAGGGGGAAAGACCTGCATCGAGAGCACACAGAGGAAGTCGGGGCAGCAGTTGGGCCTTGCTGGCTCCCACACAGAAGAAACCCAGCCAGACTCCAGATGATTAAAACGAGCTAATCTGATTAGAGCATTTTAAATTTGGATGGATTGCCTAGTTCACCAATAAATGGGAGCAAATAACATAAATCCTGCCCCACGGCTCTGCGGCCAAAATTGCCCAGGATCTGTTAAACACTGAGAGCAGGGTTTGATCAGAGGACTGTGACAGTGGTGGGCCCATCCGATGCTCAATGAGTATCTGTGGCTAAGCCCTGTCCTAGAAATGTGGGCACGTAGAGATACCCAATTAGCTTGGGGCCACCCAAAAGGGACTTACAGCTAAGCAGACACACGTGTGAATACGAGAAAGAGTTGCCAAGAAGTAGGTGTAAAAATTGTGTTGAACTGTGTAGGAAAGACTGTGGTTGCTGTAGACATTCACAGAAGGGACAGACAATGAGAGATGGGGATGGGTTTTCCTTCATCTGGGACGTGAAGGAAACAGAGGAGGTGGATAAACAGAGATGGAAGAAAACACTATTGTCCACCTCCATTCTCCTGCCCAGCTGTTTGGCCAACTATTCAGGTGGGGCTCCAGGTAAGAAGAAAAGGAAGTGTCTAGTGTTATCTCTCAGTCTTGATTGTCCCTTCTAACTCTATCTTACCCCTCCTGTCCTACCAAATTATCATTTACTTTAACTTTTGTGGAAGGGGTAAGGGAAGAGAAAATTAAAATGTTTTCATTTCTCAAACAAGTTGAACGGTGCCATGAAGGAAGGGACCCGACTAATGAAACACGGTATGGTTCTCAACTGTTCCTTTCCAAACTCATCCTCATGGGACTCACACAGGGAGCATGACATTTGGAGTTAATCAGATGTCTCTGCAGATAATTAGAGCCAGGCAGGGACAGGACCAAGAAAAAAAGCACTCCCAAAACATACATGTAGCAATGTAGCTGTCTTTTGAGGTTTGTTCATTGTTTTGATTTTTTTTTTCTATTAACAAAATTGTCCAGTTCCCTCAGAGGTCGGCTCTACTCATCTGAAAACATCTGGGTGGAAAGGGCGTGAAAAGCTTGGCCATCTCAGAGTCCATCCTCCATGACCTCAGTTACCTGGGCTTGGGTGACCATCCACAAGGCCAGGCCAGTACTTTCCTGCCCACCAGGGCATGGGCCCGGCTGCCAGGGAACAGCACCTCTCTCAGAAGCTTCTGGAGACTCAACTCTCAGAGCTTTGCTCCTCTGCTTGGTATCAGGCAACTTTTCACTCTTTGGGGTAGTCTTGCTGGATTCACCACTCCCCCAAATGTTTTCTATCCTTCCATACTTCTTGTTCACCAAGCTCTCTCTGAGAGGCCAACACCTGTGACACCAGAAAGGGTACAGCAAGAGTTGTCCTTAATGCCTCAAATAAAGCCCTAAGTCTTTCTCCAGCAAAACCATCCAGTAAGGAATCCAACCCATGGATTCCACCCAGAGGATACAGGACAGACATTACCTGGGTAGACAGCAAGTCAACAGAAATTCTACTGGGAGTGAAGGCACATTTTTTTCTGAGGCTGTTTCTTTGATTCATAATAGAAACTGAGGGGAATAACTAGAGAAAAAAAGAGTTTGAGTGTGCTGGATTATAAACATTCCATACGTTCAGCCTCCAGGATTATAAAGTCTGTGTCAGAGTCCTCCTGTATAAATGCTTTCTGCAATATGAACTTGGCTGAGAACATACCCTCCTTCTAAATAAATGCCCTTAGAATGAGAAGAGATAGGAAGACCAAGACTTTCATATTAGCACCACAAGGAGGCCAATTTCTGATATAAATACTGCTGAACTCTGAAAGTGCTTAAAATTACCTGTTAGGAGGCTGTTGAAAATGGGACATGATTGGGCAGGCTTTTTACTTTCTTGTTCTTAAAAAAAAAAAAATGGTTTATTTAGTCTGAGAGAAAGAGAGAAAGTACACATGCGAGCAGGGGAGTGGTAGAGAGAGGGGGGGAGAGAGAGAATTCCAAGTAGGTTCTATGGTGTAGGTGCAGAGCCTGACTTGGGGCTTGAACTCACAAACCATGAGATCATGACCTGAATGGAAATCAAGAGTCAGGTGCTTAACCCGACTGAGCCACCTGGGTGCCCCACTTTTTTTTTCAAACAATCACAAAGAACAGCAGTGTGTTGGGTTAGGAAGGTGGGCTAATTCCTCTCCGCCCTCCTTTCAGAAGGAGAATATTTAAAGAAAACTGCTGCATCCATCTTTCTTTGTGATAATTATTTGTGCTGATCCCTTCAAAGAAAAAAAAAAAGCAAATCTCTACGGAAGGCAAACATAAAGATCTATGTCATTTTCCCAGGTTCACTCAAGGAAGTCAGATTTGTTCTTTTGTCCTACCATTCATGACTTGAGTGTAAGCGGAAGAGGCACCTAGGAAATGTGACATACGAGGCTCAGGCAATGACGTTTTCACCCCAACCAAAAAATAGCCCCCATCTATTAGCCCATGC
Source organism: Suricata suricatta (assembly GCF_006229205.1). Taxonomy (NCBI): domain Eukaryota; kingdom Metazoa; phylum Chordata; class Mammalia; order Carnivora; family Herpestidae; genus Suricata; species Suricata suricatta. The sequence goes on along the minus strand of NC_043703.1, from coordinate 92,580,232 downwards.
TAGCATCTAAAATCCCACAAGTAACATTTACTACTGGGAGTTAAGAAATTACACCACAGGCTCTTTTTTGGTCTTCCTGCGACTTGCTTATCAAATGTCTCTCACTACCTCTTCTCTGCCTCTCTCTGTATCTTAATTAATTCTCTAGGACTTTCTTTGATCATATTCAAAGTAAAATAGAAGGTCCATGAGCTGGAGAAAAAGAAGAGAGTTTGAGCCAACCTACAAGTGGCCACAGGGCTCTCACTTACGTGAGAAAGCACTAGATTGGCTTCTCACTCAGTTCTTCCTTGAGAACAGACAGAGATCTACACAGCACCTTGAACCAAAAAGGAAGAGAATATTGGTGTAAGTCCTTCAGATTAATAAAATGTCTCCTCTTTTCCTTCCCCCAGTTGATTATTTTGGCCTGAAGTTTTCAGATGAGCAGGAAACTTAACTGACTATAGGGTCCACAGACCTACATACTTTTATCCACTGCAGCTCAACACTCAAATCCCCATAAACACAGAGGAACTTGGGTACCTGCCAGAAACACAAGGGACCTGCTTGCCATGCCTGCCAGAGTCCTGGAAAATCTCTCCGGTATCTCTTAAGTTTCCTAGTTGTTGCCCTGAGGTAAGAGTCAGGGGGTCAGACTGGAATCAACTCTGGACATGCAAGTTCAGTGCAATAAAGTTCTTAGTTCTTTCTGCTACCCACATTTACCCAAAGTCACTCCCTTTTCCCAAACTTGGTCAAGACTGGGTCTTCTGGCTGGAAGTGAGAGCAGGGATGGTGGCAAGAGAAAAGGGAAATCCCCTTCCATGCAGTGATACTCTGTGTTCTAGAAGGCAAACTCTGCCAAGAGCCTAGTTCTGGGAAGCAGCTTGGGGCAGCCCAGAATCCTGCTGGGTGGTCTCATCTTTGTGCCTAGGGTGTGGAGGTCAATGGTCCAGAGTTCTATTTCCAGCACCATCAGAACTTCAGCCAAGATACTTGACCTCTTTTCATGAGCCCTTTCCCTCAAATGAAAATGAAGACCAGGGTGGAGAGAAAGAAAGCAGTAGAAGGAGATGGCCATGCTGTGGAGAGAAATAAATACCTGGTACTGTGGAAACAGACCACAAAAGTTACTGCCACACAGCATGGCGATCCTGAAGGGAAGACATAGAGTTTGAAAATGAGGTTGGTTTGGAGCTCAGTATCCTGCAGCTTTGATGCCTCCACGAGTTCAATGAAACCCCTCTTCAGAATTCCATCCACAGGTCACACTTGAGAACCCAACCTAGCCTTTCAATAGGCTCTGTCCATTACAGTTGTCCCTTTCAATAAACATATTCTTGTTGTTGCTGTCAACAGAACCTCTTCAGAAACCTTAATCTCCAGGCTTCCTCGCCATGTGACTTCTTCTTTTTAAAATATGAAGGAAAAACACACTGAGGAATTAAGTAAAAATTAATTAGAAGCACATGGCTCAATTTCTCTTAAAGTTACACACAGCTTAGGACTATATTCAGGGAAAAGCATTCCCTTCACACCAGCTTGAACTTTTGCTGAAACAAGGTCTGTGTCAGTGAGTGGGTTTTGAAGGTCTGACATCTAGAACTGCCCCAGGCCAAGGCCATAGGGCGGGAGGCTTATGGCTCCCGTAGGATCCCCATTCTTAAGCATGCCTCCTGCTGATGGCAAAGAGCGATCCAAGAGATACCAGAGCTCCCTTTGTCTCTGAGGTGCTCATGTCAAACCACTTTGCAAGATAGAAGAGCGAGATTTCAAAGAATAAAGGCAGAAATTAGAAATCTTTTTGATACACAATTTTAGTGTTTTTTAATGTAGTCTAATTCAGCTCCATCCAAACAAATGGCAATTTCTTTCCATTCTAAAAATAATCGTAAACCCTTACCTTTACCTTCTGGCATGGAAATAATAATTTGAATTTACATCTAGGTGGCCTTACTAAATGAACAGCTGACAATTTTTCTCAACTTTCCAATAGTGAGAAGTGGATAAAGAGAGATCTGGAGAGTCGAAACCTGCTATCACAACCCCCTCTTTCATTCAGCCTCAGATCTCATGTCGTTCAGCCTGACAGTCCCTTGTTGGGTTTCAGGGCCACCTATGACTGTCCCACTACACACATTTATGCTGCAGATTTAACTCTCACACACAAGTGTACATACATATGGATCGTGCCTGAGCCCTGGCTGCAACAGAAACCAGTTAGCAGATTATTTTATTATTTCTTAAAATCCTATTTGGATTTTATGGTGGATCATGATCACTTCTTTCTTTAAACTAAAATGGTTTGACTTCATTTACAAGCTCTTGGTAAAACCATGTGTGAGAATTTCCTCAAGTTAATTAGAATTGCACCCATCTTGTATTGAACAAGTATAACTTCAGTAGGTCAACAGTTTTACCTATCGACATTCTTACAAGTGGGCTTTGCCTTCACAAACTCAAAATGAAAGCATCAGCATTTTATTTTTTTTAATTTTTTTAACATTTATTTATTTTTGAGAGACAGAGAGAGACAGTGTGGTTAGAGGAGGGGCAGAGAGAGAGAGAGGGGGAGACACAGAATCCAAAGCAGGCTCCAGGCTCTGAGCTGTCAGCACAGAGCCCTATGTGGGGCTGGAACCCACAAACGTGAGATCATGACCTGAGCCAAAGTCGGACACTCAACCAACTGAGCCACCCAGGCGCCCCCGAGAATCAGCATTATAAAAAACAGAAGAATTAAAGACAACTATTCTTAGGGTGGAAGAACTCTTGGTTCCCCCAAAGATTCACCAAGAGCAAGAACTCCTGGGGGACCATACAATGAATAGTGGGTGCCCAGAAGCCTTTCTTGAGAATAATGAGAATGATTTCAGTGATAATCTAAAGCATTTTCTCTGAAGAAATAGCATTTCATGACCTCAAAGATTTCTTCTAGTTCTTTCCAAAATATCAAGAAGAAGGAATATTTCCAAACTCATTCTGTGAAGCCAGCATTCCTTTGATACCAAAACTAGATAAAGTTACCACAAGAAAAGAAAATTATTGACCAACATCCCTGATGAACAGAGATACAAAAATTTTCAACAACATATTAGCAAACCAAATTCAAGAACACCAAAAGGGGTGGTGTTCTTGAGCAAGTGGGATTTATCCCCAGGATGCAAGGATGGCTGAAGATATGCAAATTGATAAGTGTAAAAAATCACATCAATAAAATGAAAGATAAAAACCACAGATCATCTCAATAGATACAGAAAAAATATCTGACAAAATAAAGCATCTTCTCATGATAAAAAGTAACCCTTAACAGATTGGACATAGAAGTAACATACCTCAACATAATAAAGACCATATATGACAAACACACAGCTAACATTATACTCAGTGGAGAAAAACTGAATGCAACTCCTATAAGATCAGGAACAAGACAAGCATGCCCACTGTCTACACTCCTATTCAATATAGTACTGGAAGCCTGAGGCAAGACAAAGAAATAAAAGCCATCCAAACTAGAAAGGAAGAAGTAAAATGGTTGCTATTTGTCGATATGATCTTATACAGAAATTCTGTGATTTGATACTAAAATTTGAAAACAGCCTAAAACATAAGCAAGATGGGGAGTGGGGTGTGTGACTGGGGATTAATTAAGTAAAAGGATTAAATATCTAAGTGGAAAAATCCAATCATTCAGGAAAGCATCCCACCAAAACAAATAATACACAGAACTCTACCATGAAAGAGACTGATAAAGTGAGTACATTGAAAAACACGATCTGTTAGGTCCTTCCCGACTCTAGAGCTCATCAAGTCTGGGCAGGATGGTGGCAAAAGAGAGCAGAAGCCAGACCCCAACATGAGAAAAAAGAATGGAGAACCGAGCCATATTTGGATAGTATGAATCCAGATGCGGAGACTTTCAGGAAGAGGAGAGATCAGTGAGGGCTGAGGTCCTGTCAAGAGGACGTCAGGGGAGACGAGATGGGACACAGCTGAAGACGTGACATTTCCTGCACCTGGCTGTGTAGCACTAGGTCTGGGTTCAGATGATGGAGATGAAGAATGATATGAAACCACTTCAGCCCCTGCCCCTTGGCATGAATCTTGGGCTCAATCTTCCACCAGACCAGTGACTCCTGTTTGGTGCTGGAAGGGCCCCTTATGCAAGGGGGAAACCCCTCTCCTCTCTGCAGGCCCGAGCCCAAGCATATCCAGGATCTTCAGGAGTCAAAGAGCCAAGAGCCAGAAGCCACTCGGGGCTTTACGGCCTGAGGATCTCCCACAGCATGGGGGTTCCCATTCATCTGTAAAATGGGCTAACATATATCTATTAGCTTGCTGTGTAAATGAAATAAGTAATCCACTTAAAGCACTTAATGAGCACTCAGTAAATGGGAGCGATGTATACTGGTGGAAGAAATGAAGCTATCCATGCACATTCATGTGTGTGCCCCAGGGAAGACCCGCTCACAACATCCCTTTTAGACATTCACCTTCTTTGCCTTTTCAGGCCAGCCCTTCTAGAGAGCCAAATAGGAGAGGCCAAGTTGATCCCATTGAAAATACTGTCCTTCAAAAGCTTCAAAGAATACAAAAAAAAAACGCCCCCATGTTCTGAAAGGAGCTTCCCTCTGAGCCTCCACAAATGTGCATTTGAGGCCACCCAGCTCATCCCACCCAGCTTTCGGGGACACAGATCAGATGGGAGCAAAAGACAGATCGAGCAGGGACAAAGGCAGGAATTTCAGCCTAAACCCAGGAGCTACTCAGCCGGTCACCAGCTTTCCCAACACAATGGGACCAATTTGGCAGCACCCTCCGATATGCAATCGCTCCACATAGGAATAAATGTACACTGATCCAGGGGTCCAAAGGTGGAAAGAATCCCAGATCCTTCAGAAGTCAGAGAGCTTGGCAAAATGCCTTCCTTCTCCTTCATTAATGACAATGATCATCCCAATGTAGTTTTAAAATAGTTCTGGTGTGATAAAATCACAACGGCACGTGGCAGCCACTCCCCCTGGAGAGTGGCGGAGCAGAACACCAGCCTGAGGAACCCCATGGGAGGATGGAATGGACCCTTGTCAATCCCTGACTTGGCAGTATCCTCTGTGGAACTTGCCGGGTGGTCCTGAAGGGAACACGAGCTTTAAAATCAAGGAGACCTGGAATCTGCTTTTATGATCCTTGGAAGGGACTGGTGGGATGTAGGCATTGCTGGCTCAGGCAGAAAGGGTGAGGAAGGGTGTGATTCTGGAGATGGAACACAGCAGTGCAGGGCCCAGGGGAAGAATATCTGAGATCAGATGGGCGAGTGCCTATTGCATACCAAAGGCCAGGGTCTTGCAAGAGGCTGGGGGCAAGTCTGAAACAAACACAGCCAGAGAGAAGGGGTTTGAGATGGGAGAGGAAGAGAGCCTTGGCCAGGGATAGACAAGGAGCCAAGACTCACTCTCCCAGATCCAATGGAGAGGCCAGCTGAGATCTTCCTCAGACTGGAAGCTTAAGACGGTATGGGGCACCTGAGTGGCTCAGTTGGTTGAGCCTCCGACTTTGACTCAGGTCATGACCTCACGTTTGTGGGTTTGAGCCCCGCGTCGGGCTCTGTGCTGACAGCTCAGAGCTTGGAGCCTGCTTCGGATTCTGTGTCTCCGTCTCTCTGCCCCTTCCCCTCTCATACTCTGTCTCTCTCTGTCTCAAAAATAAATAAAACATTAAAAAAAAGAGTGTATTTAAATCTCCAAAAGCCCTGGCTCTCCGAAAAAAATGGAGATGATAATAGCACATACTTCTGGAAGCTGGAAGGATGACATAAATATAATACTGGTAAAGTGCTGAGGACAGAATAATGCTCAACAAATAGCCGATGTCAATGGTCACAAATGGCTGCAAAGCCGACTTACTAGCATGTCATCTCCTCTGTACCTGGAGATTTTTGTTCAAGTAAAATTATCCCTTCTAGACTTCAAACTGCTTGAAAACTTGTCAGGAACAAGAGCACATGCTTCACGGCCTCAGTTAACAGAAACGTAGACACAGGGTACTAAGGAATGCTGGTGATAGAAACAGAGACAAGACCAGCTCTGGACCCTGGAATTGGCCACGTGTTTCTTTTATGCCCCTGGCTGCCAGGACACTCAGCACCAAATCTGATCCCCAGACCGGCTAATTGTAGGATAAGAGTGGGGACCAAGGGCGGGAGCAGCCACGGCCCCTCCCTGGGAAGAACCTTACCAGGGCCGAGGAGATTTCCCCCTGAATTGTCCCCTAAAAAGCCTTCATCAGGGATTTCTCCTCCAGCTACTTGTCTAGCGCATGATCCTAAGTTCATTTTGCTTCAAGTCGGAGCCCCCAAAGCCATGTAGCTGGGTCCTGCCAGCTTAGCCACTGGCCCACTTCCCTTCACGTTGTCACACCTTGGTGCTCAATCCTCCACATTCAGAAAAGCTTTTGTTGCTGATGGACCCGTGGCCGTTAAGCCCCTCTGTCCTCTGTATAAACTCCTACATGAGAAAATAATTTTAGAAAAATGTGCCAGGAAAAATTTTGCCTCTCCTTTCTGATCAAGAGAGCTGTGTAATTAACCTGCTTCTCATTGTGTCCTGGCTGCCAAGAAGCTCAAAAACAAACGCAGCACTCTGCTCCGTCACAGCAAGTAAATTAGCCAATTCTTTGTGTGGCTTCGATTTTTTATTTATGTTTGTTAACTTTCTGGCATAGGTGACAAAGCAGACAAAGGCAGGTGAGAATCAAGTGAAATCCAAACATTCCATACCGCCTCCTCCAGGAACCCTTCCCTGACTACCCCAGTCCACAGAGATCCCCCCTTCCCAGATACAAGGGACTCTTACAGCCCCTCTCATGCAGCACTTTCAAACGTATTGTAACCTGCGCGGAGGTGTCGCTCCTAACTGGCACCTAAGCTGAGACCAGAGGGCTGTGTCCTGCACTTTTTGGTATCTCCCATAAAATCTAGGCACGGTCACACAGTAGGGACCAAAGAGTATCAGGTGCTTGGCGGGTTACCCAGGATGGAAACCATGAGGAATGTTAGCCGGGGTTTCCCTAAGACCTTGGCCTCCCTTGCCCCCAGCTGTAGATGCGGGGTGCCCGGCACTCACTCCAACTTTAAACAGCACAGAACGCCATGGCGAGGACGATCCCCGGGAAATCGTTCAGAAGATTACTCACCCCCACGGACTAGCTATTTCTGTCTTACTCCTGAGAGCATAACCGAGGTGCTTCTATACTTAAGTTGCCGGAGTGTAATAACTGACATTTCAGATTAGAGCTAAGAGGCCTGCCCTTCTTAAAGAGATGACGCTAATTTCCGAACCTGAGGATCAGCAGGCGTCTCCCAGCCACTGGGGTTCCTGCCTCCCCAAGGGGCTCAGGTGCGAGGGCAGAGGCCCAGCCTCCAGGGGCCGGAGCAGCCTGGGAGCCCCACGCAGTGCCCGGCGGGCCCGGACTCCTTCCCGACCCTGTGCTGACACGGATAAATCAGAGCCATCTGGCTGGCTTGTCTTCTGTCACACGTGTCAGCTCCCCTCCCAGCCTCCACGCCCCCTCAGCCTAATGCGCTCCTTCTGCACAGACCCTGAAGCGGGCTCCTTTTCAAAACGGAACAGCTCACAACATATTAAAAAACAGTGACCCCCCCCCTTACCACTCACTTGGCATTTACCGACACCGCCTGGTCCTGGCACATGCGTCTCCCACATGCGTCTCGAGCAGGATGCCCAACACAGGGCACTGGCAAGAGACAGCACAGAGCCCAGTGGAGAGAAGACGGAGTTTCAAGCATCACATTCAAAATTACCTTTAAATGACTGAGTTCACTTTGTCACTTCAAACAAGGCATCGGGGGCAGAATGTGCCTCAGTCTCCAAAAGTAGGGCTTTTTTTATTAAAAGAGAGGGACAAAAACATATAAATGTTCATAGCAGCATTATTCATAATAGCCCAGACGTAGAAACAACTCAAATGTCCATCGACTGGTGAACCAAGAAACAGAAGCATTACAGCTCACCCAATGGAATATTATTCAACGACGAAAAGGCCCAGGGCTCTGCAGATACACCCTATGGCATGGATGAACCTCAAAACCGACACACAAGGGGAAGGAAGCCTGAAGCTAAAGGCCACCTATTTTATGATCCCATTTATATGAAATATCCAGAATCAGCAAATCTAAAGAAATAGAAAGTAGACTCGTGGTTGCCGTGGGGCTGGGGAGGGAGATGGCTCCCAGCACGTACGGGCTTAGGTGATGGCAGCACGACTCTGTTGAATACACTACAAACTACCAAACTACATTTTATTTTATTTTATTTTTTTAATTTTTAAAAACATTTTTTTAATGTTTTATTTATTTTTGATACAGAGAGAGACAGAGCATGAGAGGAGGAGGGGCAGAGAGAGAAGGAGACACAGAACCGGAAGTAGGCTCCAGGCTCTGAGCTAGATGTCAGCACAGAGCCTGACGCGGGGCTCGAACCCACGAACGTGAGATCTGACCTGAGCCGAAGCCGGAGACTTAACCGACTGAGCCACCCAGGCGCCCCCCAACTACATTTTAAATGAGCGAACCATATGATATAATGAAGCCCATTATAAGGCAGGGGGGAGGGGTTAGACAACACTGGCCTGGACCACAGGTACTTTGTGGCAGGAAGGAGCCTCTCTCCTTAGACTCCATAATATCAACCGTAGGCCTGAGTACAAACCCTTGCCCAATGGGGGCCTGACTAATGAGCAGAAGGAAGCGATTTACATTTTTTAATGTTTATTTATTTTTAAGAGAGAGAGAGAGAGACCGAGTGTGAGCAGGGGAGAGACAGAGAGAGAAAGAGGCACAGAATTCAAAGCAGACTCCAGGCTTAGAGCTGGGATCACAGAGCCCGACGTGGGGTTCAAACCCACGAACTGTGAGATCACAAACCAACAACCTGAGCTGAAGTTGGATGCTCAGCCATCTGAGCCACGAAGGTGCCCCAGAAATGATTTACATTTCAACATGTTGGTGCTGCCAGTGAGCCAGGGCCATGCCCTTCCTGGACACCCTCTCTCCTTACCCCCTTCTCTCATGAGCCCCAACCCTCTCCTGGCCACTTCATCACATCACCCCTCACTGAGGCCCCGCACCCAACTTCCCCAGAAGCACAGAAGCTGGGAGGGCTGGATAGGTTTAGAGGTGAGCAGACTGAGGCCTGAAGAAGCTACATGATTTATCTCAGGACACAACTTGAGAAGTCCTCCAGCCAAGAAGTATCTGCAGAACATCTACTACATTCCAGGAGATGTTTGGGCTCAGAGGATAGGGCGGTAGACAAGGCACAGTGCCTATGGAGCTTACATTCTGGTCGGGGACAGGGAAGACACAAGCAAACAGATCAAAGTTGAATAGCAGGTGGTGAGGGGGCTATTGTTTTTCAAAATGGTGGTCAGCGAAGGCTTCTCTGATGGAGTGGCAGAGACCTGGTACATGTGAGAGACGTCCAGGAGCAACAAAGGTGGACATCTCAAGGAAGACTGTTCCGAGCAGAGCTGTCCCAGCAAGTGCAAAAGCCCTGTGGTAGGACCAAGCTAGGAACAGTTCTTCCTTTCATTGCTTGTTTCTTGATGATCCTGGCATTCAAGGTCCTGCCCAATAGGAGACGATGATGATGATGATGATGATGATGGTGGTGGTGGTGGTGGTGGTGGTGGTGGTGGTAGTGATGGCAGCAATAACATTTGTTGAGCACTTAGTATATACCAGATATGATTCTAAATAGCTTCTGTACATTAACTCATTTAATGTCTACTGTAACCTTATAAGGCATAAACTATCACTGTTTCCATTCTACAGTGAGAAAACTGAGGCACAGAGATGTCAGGTAACGTGTACACAGGCTGCCCAGTTTCTATGTGGTGCAGCCAGGGCACACAGACAGTCTGGACCCACCCTGCATCCAGGCTTAGTGCTTGGTATGAGCCCTTCTCAGACTCCGCCCTCAGTCTTCCCTGTGCCTGCCTCCTTCTTGCTCAACACGGCTGTTGATTCCATCTTTAGGCTTTGCTCAGTTGGCACCTCCCTGCTTTTTTTTTTTCAGTTTATTTATTTATTTTGAGAGATGGTGAGAGTGCAAGCAGGGGAGGAGCAGAAGGAGAGAGAAAGAAAGAATACCAAGCAAGCTCCATGCCTACAGCACAGAGCTTGACACGGGGCTTGATCTCACGAACCATGAGATCATGACCAAGATCAAGAGCCAGATGTTTAACTGAACCACCCAGGGGGCCCCAGCACCTCCCTGCTTTTAACACCCTCTCTGCTCCGTGAAGCCCGTGTCTGATACTCCACCCACTGGGAGATTTGCCAGACAGGTCCCCAAAGGCAGTGCCTTTTGTTTTCACCAGTGCTCGCTTCTATCAAGGCTTGCCTTCAATCGTGTTTGGTTTTAACAGTGGCCCTTCTGTGCCACCCTAAGCTCTTTGAGCCTGTTCCTTTTTTCCTCCTCTCATTTCCACTGAAATGAACGCATTCTAGTTCAGGCATGGGAACGCAATACATTTGCCATCTTGGCTTGTTTTATTGAACTACACCGAATCTCTGGAATTTTTAGCAGCTAGTGAGGTATAATTAACAGGCAGTAACTTGAACGCACGTGAAGAGTAAACCTGGATAAGTTCTGACCTACACACCTGAGAAACTATCACTAAACTACAGAGAAGAGACATCGTTCAGCTTCAAGAGTCTGCTCATAAATTGATTTGCGTTTTCAAGGATTGTCTAGAAATGGAATCCCATAGCATGTAATTTTTTATCTGGCTTTTCTCACTCAGAATAACGATTTTGAGATGTATCCTTTTCACTCCTCTTTCTTGCTAAGTAGTATTCCATTGTATGGACATGCCACGGGCTGTTTACCCACCTCTCTCTTGATGGACATCTGAGGGGTTTCCAGCTTGAGGCTATTACCAACAAAAGCTGCAAGCAACATTCCCGTGGGAGCCCTTGTGCGGACGTATGCTTCCATTTATCTCGGGGAAATACCTAGGCGTGGAGTGGCTGGGCCACATGGTGGTTAATATTTAACCTTTAAAGAACCTGCTGAACTATTTTCCGAGACAATTGTACCATCACCGCTGTTTTCAGTCTGAGACTTTGCACGTTTCCATCCTCCAACCCCAGGGTTCCTTTTCCAGCTACTCTGCCAGAGCCCTTAATCCTCTTCTTCCTTCCTGCACCATTATCTGGTGTTTGGGGACAAGCTTTTTCAAAGTCCAAGAACCTAGAAAATAGGGTGGATCTCTGTCTGATAAGCAAATGTTTATCTCGGTCTTAACCTGACTCATCCCCAGCAGGCTCCCCAGGAATTGGAGTGAGCATATGTTTTAAGAATTTTATAGCCACCCTTCCCTGTGGTCAGTCTGTATCGTTCTTGGCAGTTCATAGTGTGTCTAGGAAACACCCAGAAGCCAGGGGTTCCAAACTAATTAGCCACACCTCTCTATTCAGCCAGCAGTGCAAATGCAAGGTCTCTTGTGATCCTCCCAATACCGATCCTGCTTTCACTCCTCCTCCTCCTCCCCACCCTCCCCAATTCTCCACTGTGTATCGGTCAGTTCCAGCCTCCTTCAGGACTTTCTCCTGAGGACTCAAGTGGCCAGGAAGATCCCCCTCCTCTGAGCTCCAAAAGAGCTACTCTCTGAACCATTTTTCAGCACTCACCAAACATGGCAGCCCTGAGTTTCACTGGGCAACTAGACTAGAGTCTCTGTTATTATGTGCCACAGGCCACAGCGGAGGGGGGGAGTCCTCCCTAAGGAGGATGAGAAGGGAAACCAAGTGTAAATGCTGCCCTCATCATACACAATAGAGTCTAGATCAGGGATAAGGCACGGTTACAACTGAAATAGTTCTGAGCGGCCTTGTTATTGCCATAAGAAATTTGAGCTCAATGTAGTGGGGGGTGAGGGGTTCCAGACAGGAAAGTGTGAGGAACGGGGACGTTGATAGGATTTCTCAGCAAAACAGTAGCCATTAGCAGGCACATTCCAATGAAATCCCATACCTTGGGCAGATTAGGTGTTCTGTGACATTCAGAACCACGCCTGATTTGTTTTTGTTCTGTGCGGTTAGCCTAATTCGCCACAAAGACACATCTCTTCCCACCATTTCCTGGGCTGCAGTAACGAATTTGCTGAGTACCGCTGTGGACCAAAGATCGAGATGGTCAACATCACTGCCGCTGATGATCTTCCAGGACAGACAAGAATAAGGACAAGGGAATAGCCCCTTAGAGCCCAATGCAGTGGCTGCCCTGATGGGGCCACAGCAGTGGACCAAAGAGGGCTGACGGGGGTCCAGGGAAGCGGCTCCGGGACCATGCTGGGCTGAAATGTGGCCACGAGCCACACACTCTCCCCTCTCTTCCAGTTCCTCTGGCTGCGTCGTTCAAGGGTGCCGTTCCCCCAGCCCTCAGCCAGTAGCGGAAAGCTGCCTGACCCTCAGGCCCCTGTGGCATCCTCACGCTTGCATCCTCAGCCCCGCTTGAAGCTGGCGGCCCCTCTCAGCACCGCGCTGCGGGCCATATGGTGGGACAGCTGATGCTTCGCCCTCCAGTCCACGTCAGCCCCAACCACGGGTACACTGCGGCATTTAAACTACAGCAAGGGACCTTTGATTCCGATGGGGAAACTAAATTAGAAGGCTGTAACGTGTTTGAAACACCTACATGAAGCATGAGAGTGGAGGCAGGGCTGTGAGGGGGCCAGGCACGGCACATCAATATTTATTTATCATACTTCTGGCAGAAACCAGGCCACCCAAAGGGACTAGGTGTGCTCATGAACTCTCAGAGCTGGGAGCACCAAGAAATAGTTTCCCTCTGGAAAGCCTGGATGGAGGCCGGATTGTTAACAGAGGGAGCAAGGGAAGCCCGTGGAGAATGAAACACACATCCCAGACACTCTAGAACACCCAGAGCCAACAGTCCACAGGGCCAAGAACTCCTTTTCTGAGCCTGGGCAACTGAGCTGCTGTCCAAACATCTCCTAACGGATATGTACTCCCACATGAAAGCAGCACACTGCTCTAGAAGTCACACGCCTGGTCTCCTTGCCTCTGCAGATCAAAGGAAACAGAAGAAAGAACAAGGACATCTGGCAGACAACAGAGATGCCTCCAAGCCCCTGCACCAGACCCGTGCTCTCCTTACGGACCCTCACTCGAAACCCGTTCTCCCTACTTTAAACGCACATCATCAGCTTTGGTAACCAGCAGTGACTGTCTCTCCTCAATTCACGGCAGATCCCTGCCTCCCCCACCCCAGTAGCAAATTGAAAGGTAAGCTACCTAACGATCAATGGCTCTGAGGACATAAACCTTTTTTCCCATCCAGATTCAACTGGGAAGACTTTTTTGAACAACTTGGAAAAAGTGAATATAGTGTCAGTACTAGACTATATTGAGGAATTACAGTCAGATTTGTTAGTTGTGATAATGGTCTTGTGGTTAGGAAGAAACGTCTTTATTTTTTTAGAGATGCAGTTGGAAATATTTGGAAGTGGAATGTTACGCTGTCTGGGACTGGCTTTAGAATACTTTTACCACACACAAAAAAAGAAGCAAAAATGCTAAAAATCCAGATGATGGGTATATAGGAACTCATTGTCCTACTCTTTCTACTTTTATAGGTGTGAACATATGAATAAGAAACCTTTTTCAAAAGCTCCGGACAGAGAAGAAAATTATAGGCAAGTCAGCCAGAATGAGGCCGACTGGTCGACTCCAGGGAAGGGCTGAAAAATGGAAAACACAAAGCAACAACTCAAATAGCCTGGGCCAACCTCAAGGGGGTCCTGGAGACCCCAAATTACAGCCAACCATAATAAGGAGTCATAATTAGGACTATCCATATAAAAAAAGATATTCAATTCTTGTTTTAAGTATACCTGAATACAAGTGAGTCATTTTTACCTACACAGATAGGACTTTAGTTTTGGCTTCATTGTTAAAGGGATGGGAGGTTTTAATTCTCTGGCACGGTGGTTGTCAAAGTGTGGTCCCTGGACAAGCAGCTTGGGAATCACCTGGGAACTTGTTAGAAATGCGAAATTCAAGCACCACTCCAGCCGGCCTGAATCAGAAACTCTGGGGTGGGGCCCGGCAAGCTGTGCTCTGAACAAGCCTTCAGGGGGTTCCGATGCGCCTCAATCTGTGGTGCCAGATAAACCAGACTTTTCTCTGAGCCTGTTGTACACACCACGGAGGTGTAAACGAGAACTCACAGTGCTCAGACCCTGCGCTCCACCCAGCACCCTGATCAGAGAGCTGGCAGGGGAGGGGCGCCTGGGTGGCTCGGTTGGTTAAGCGTCTGACTCGGTTTCGGCTCAGGGCATGATCTCATGGTTCGTGGGTTCGAGCCCCACATCAAGTTCTGTGCTAACAGTGTGGAGCCTGCTTGGGGTTCTCTCTCTCTCCCTCTCTCTGCCCCTCCCCAACTTGTGCTGTCTCTGTCTCTCTCAAAATAAATAAATAAACTTTAAAAAATAAGTAAATAAACCCCATTTGGGGAAGGGATCAAAATGGCACAGCCCCCTTTGCACGCACGCACTGTAAGAAGCCCCATAAACCTTGAGAACCCTACCCTCACAAGTCCATGCTCCAGGAAGCCCCATAAACAGCAGGCGCCCATCTGCAGTTCAAAGGATGCACACTCTATTAAAACGGATCGTAAATGGATTACATAACCCACTAAATCCCAGACGCTCGGCAAAACCCACTGACAGGGGCGGGCTGGCTGGCAACTTCTCCAAGCACACTGAGCAAGGTGCAGGGAGGTACCTGGGTCAGGGTGACCTGACTGCTTGCCTGCGTGGATGGAAGATAATATGCCTACCAGTGCGGAGATGAGGAGTGGGACAGGGGGAGACGCGGCAGGAAAGCAACTCCCTGCTTCAGGGCCTAATTCATAAAATCGTGGAAGGTTCTAGCTGAATAGCAGAGATTGTGGAAACCAGTCCCCAGATGTATAGATAAGGAAACAGGCTCGAAGAGGTGACTCCTAAGGTCTCGCACCCAGTGAATGCACAGGGGAAAGAAAATCCAGCCTCCCTACGTCCCAGCTCTGATTTGGTCCATTAAACATGAGGCAGGGAGGAGGAGCGGGGAGGGGAACGTGTTGGTGGGCGTGGGAAGGAGGGGAGGCAGTTTAGCACAGAGTGAAGAGAATCAACCCTAAAGCCAGATTGCTTATGTTTAAAACTCAACTCCTCTATTTACGAGCCTTATGGTCTTGCACGAGGCACCTGTTTTGTGCCTCAGTTTCCCAGTCTAAAATAGGGATACTAATAACTTTTGCATCATGGTGGAAGTCAACAAGTTCATTCAGCTGGACACTTAGCAAAGGGCTTACCACATAACAAGCACTCAGTAAACACTGCGTACTACATACGGTATTAACTGGTTCCAAGTGGTAACGGCAGAGGTAGGATTACAGGAAATTTTCATGTTCATATTTTCAAAAACTTCTAATGTTGCCTCGGTAATTTTTTAAGGTGAATCAAATTCATCAGGAATGTATTAATTCTGCCTGCACAATCGGGTGCTACATGCTATGGAGGGTCAGAAAATACACGAAGCCAAAAGTCCTCCTTCAGAGACCTGACTTCTTTCACCTGATTAGCGAAACAAGAGAAACTGTGCAGGGACCAAATCAGCACATGATGTTAAGGGAAGAGTATATATATCTATATGTATGTATAC
The DNA here is from genome assembly GCF_006229205.1 of Suricata suricatta. Classification (NCBI taxonomy): domain Eukaryota; kingdom Metazoa; phylum Chordata; class Mammalia; order Carnivora; family Herpestidae; genus Suricata; species Suricata suricatta. The sequence continues at coordinate 92,564,499 of NC_043703.1, read as the reverse complement.
GTGTGTGTGTGTGTGTGTGTGTGTGTGTGTGTGTGTGTACAGTCAGGAAGAAGAAGGAGTCAAAGGCAGGATGGAAACAGACTGCAAGTCCCCGTGGAGGTGTCTCGCACACAGAGACGGGTGAACCACAGCACAGACAGGCATGGGGAGGTACAGAAGACGGCAAGGAGGGAGGCCTGGGAAGGGGCAGCAAGTGCAGGGACAGCATCTGAAAGCAGTGTGGGGTCCAAAGGATGACAGCGTCTGCTGAAGTTCACACAGCGTCTACAGCACTGGGCCCCTCTTCAGCAAGTGGGCATTAATCGGCCAGAGTAATTAACCCTTTACCCACCAGTCCTGGGCGAATGACGAGCACAGAACAGGCAAGTTGTGAAGTGTGGGAGGAGGCAAGGAAAGGCCTAATGCACAGGAGGGGCCTGGCCAGGGCAGCCCTGTGAGAGGGTCGCTGGGCGGCAGTCGGGCACCCTGGCTCCGAGGCAGTGGTGTGGGACCCTAAAAGGTCGAGAAACAAAGCCAGCCCATTGCACCAACTGGCTCTGAGTTCAAGTGACTTCTCTTCTTGAAGGAAGCAGGGGCTGGGAATGACCAAGAAGATCTCTCGTTTTCATTCAAGTTAAGAAATAACTACAGAGGGGCGCCTGGCTGGCTCAGTCGGTTGAGCATCTGACTTCAGCTCAAGTCATTATCTCACGGTTCATGAGTTCGAGCCCTGCGTTGGGCCCACTGCTGTCAGCACAGAACCGGCTTCATATCCTCTGTCTCCTTCTCTCTGCCTCCCCCTCCCCACTCTCTGCCCCTCTCTCCCAAAAATAAATAAACATTAAAAAACAAAAGAATAGCTAGAGAAACGCAACATCCCCTCTGGGCACAGGTGGGGATACACACATTACAAGATATAACCCTATTCTCAAGGAATTTGCAGTCGACTTGGGAGAGCAGGTGTGTGCAAATAGTCTGATAAAATAGAATGATAAAATGATACAAGGATAACTAACACACCCTGAACAATTACCAGATGTCTCCCACACACGTGTGCTTTTCAGCTCAGGTAACATTACTATGTGCTATTTACCTTCTTCGTCATGCATTATGTCAGAGTCCTCAGAACAACCCTGTGATGTACATACTATTATGAGGACAAAGAGCTGAGGGAAAGAAAGGAGCATAGCTTTGCCAGGTGACAGAGAGTGGAAAGTCATTCCCAACAGAGGAAAGAGTAGGAGCAAAGGTGTGGAGGCTGACAAGCCCAGGCGACCTTGAGACCTGAGGGTCACCCAGAGCGGTGCTGGGAATAGGCTCACAGAGAAGAAAATGGGGAGAGAAACCAGAAAGGGAAGAAGTGAGAGGCAGAGGGCCTTATATGCACAGCTGAAGACCAAGGACTCGCTACACTAGGCGGCAGAGAGTCACGGCAGTTCCCCGAGGTGACGAGCAGCCAGCACTGCTCTGGTGATGACATCCAGCCTGGCTCTAAGGGCAGACGGGCCTCTAGTATTATCCCAGGGGACGATGCAGAGCCCAGTTCTAGGTACATCCACACATTTAACCCTAACCTCATTTAACCCTAGGAATAGACCCATGACACTGATACAGTCCTGATCTTACAGGGGAAGACAAGAGGAAGACAACCAAGACAACCAAAGAAATATTAAATAACTTGCCCAAGGTCAAGAACAGAACAAGGAGCTTCACATCACCTCACTTAATCCTCCAACCACCTTGACTGGCTCAGAGAGGCCAGCTCACTTGCCCAGCTTGGTCTCTCTGACTCCAAAGCCATACCCACCTTGGGTCACAGCTCTCCACAGGGCCAGTGAGGCTGCAAATATCAGTACCGAAAGGAGGACCATGAGTGGCAAGATTAATAGGATGCACACAAGGGCACACAGTTTGTACAGTCATTTACATGAATTGTACATTTCCATTTCCATGAAATACTGAGGTCCTCAGATCTGTAGAGATGGAAAGCAGATTAATGTATGCCAAAAGCTGGAAGAAGGAGAGATGGTGAGTGCCTGCTTGATGGCCACAGGGCTTTCTTCTGGGGTGACGGAAGTGTTCTAGAACTAGACAGTGGTGAAGGCTACACAAAACTATGACTGTATTAAATGTCACTAATGGTATATTTTATGTTGTGTGTATTTTGCCACATTTTTTTAAAGCCCTAACAGGACAAAACAACCCTTTGGGTGTGGGGACCAGGGAACTGTTGAAGGTGATACACTCTCTGCTGCTTGGACATAAGAGCCTAGGAAAATCAGCCATGCTGAAAGAACTCAGGCTACAGACCAGGAAGCTTTCCTTTAATACAGAAAAGATGATCTCTCCGAAAAAGTCCTCATCTTTTTAGCTGATTCGTGGCCCCTATAAATGTCTCTGGAAACTGTGGGTATAGATAAAAGACATTTATATTCACTTCTTTTTTTCAACAGATGTCCTTTCTTCCAGTAGCATGTGAGACAGAGAGGTGGCTTTGTGCGGCATCTGAAAGCAAAGATTTAAGAAATGAAGTGGAATCCATCATCTATCAGTTGTAAGATTATGGAGAATTCACTTTGCCTCACTGAGAACAGTACCTATACTTCAGAGGATTTTTACAAAAAAACAAATGAGATTGTATTCATAAAGTATTTAAGTGCTTGTTATGTGGGCTATAATTTCATAAGTGCTAAAATACGCAATTCACATCGTATGAATGCCACTCTACACCTGGAACTGTGTGCTCCCTCTTTGAGGCCCTCTCGTAACAATTTTCCTTCATTTATGACACGTGTTCGTGCAAGTAGCTGGCCTGTGTCCTGTAGCAGAACGACATTCCATGCACTGCAAGCCACAAACCAACGACACTCAATGGTAGACATTCAATCACAACATAAACCCAGGCCTGGTCAGCTAGAAAAATACAAAATCCAAAGATGGCATCTCTGAGCTCTGAGCACACTATCCAATTTGTTTTGTAGCCTATTTTTTTCCTGACTATTCAGCATGACATTGGACAGGTGGGCTTTTCTGAACACAGATCCATGGTGGGCCAGGAAACATGTAAAATCTGTTCCTTCTCTGCTCTTGGAGGCTGAACAACCTGTGCTAAGCCATTTTTTACTCAGCTTCCAAAGGTGCAACTTCTCTCTTTGCTCTAAGGGTTGTGTTTGCTGCTAGGTCTACCCTGGTAGTGTCTACTCCTTTGGGGAGGGACTGTCTTCCCTTCCCCCAACCCCAGCACAAAGCCTTGCCTGCCCAGCACAAACTTCCTGTTGCATCAAACTGATTAATGCATGTGAGCAGCTCTGAGCACTCCTAAGCTAGAAGCGGGACAGCAGAGATGACAGATTTGAAAAGCCAGAGTATATGCCCTCCCGACGCAGGAGGAGTACAGAAGCACCAGGTATTTGGGTCACGTCAGGATCCAAAGGTGGAGAGGGATCACATTTTGCAGAGTTAGGGGTGTTGTCAGTGGCCTGCTGGCCTGTCACAGGGGTTGTTTAATGAAATCCGGAGAACAAGGGCGATGAGCAACACATGTGTGAAGCTTCCTCACACGCTCTCATGCGCAGCCTGAAGGCGCAGGAGACAAGGGGAGTCCGGCGGGCTTGGCTTCACATCCTCATTCTGCCACTTCCTGGGCTGGAGGGCCTCGAGGAAATTTTTGGACTTCTCTGAACCTCAGCTTCTTCATCTGTAAAATGGAAGTGATACCTCATACCTTCCAGGGTTGTTGGGAGTTTCAGGTGAGATCAAGTATGAAAACTACCAGGCATATATCCACAGATCAAAATAATTGTAGGGGTGCCTGGGTGGCTCTGTGGGTTGAGCATCTGACTTCAGTTCAGGTCATGATCTCATGGCTCATGAGTTCGAATCCTGTGTCAGGCTCTGTGCTGACAGATCAAAGCCTGCAGCCTGCTTTGGATTCTATGTCTCCCTCTCTCTCTCTGCCCTCCCCGACTCGCACTCTGTCTCTCTTCCTCTCAAAAATAAAATAAACATTAAAAAATATTTTTAATTCTTTCAAATTACTTGGCAGCTGGCATTTCAGGACCTTCAAGTGTGGATTCCTATAAAACCCAGTTATTGGTTAGCAAGGGGTTCCTTTGCAAAAGTACCCAGTTATTGCAAATCATATATCTGGTAAGGGGCTAATATCCAGCATATATAAAGAACTCTTCCAACTCAACAACAACAAAGAAGACATCTTCTGAGGAAAAAATGGGCAAAGGAGTCAAACAAACATTTCTCCAAAGACGATATACAAATGGCCGAGAACTATGAAAAGATGTTCAATATCATTAGCCATTAGGGAAATGCAAATGAAGGCTGCTCCAAACAAAAACAAAAGCAAAATTTAGCAAACGTGCAGAGAAACTGGCACTCTCGGGCACTGTGTAGGAAAATGGTATAGCTGCTATGGAAACCAGTACGGTGGATCCTCAAAGAGTTAAACACAGAATGACCATATTAGCCAGCAATGCTGGTATACACAAAAGAACTGGAACCAGGGTCTCCAAGAAATATCTGCACCCCCCTGAACACAGCAGCGTTATTCAGATAGCCAAAAGGTAGAAGCATCGCAAGTGTCTTTGGGTAAATGAATGAACTAAATACACACACACACACACACACACACACACACACACACACACACACCTAGAATGGAATATTATTCAGCCTTAAAAAGTAAGGAAATTCTGACACAGGCTACAACATGGATGGACCTTGAGGACACTATGCTAAGTGAAATAAGCCCGTCACAGAAAGACAAATACTGTATGATTCCATTGATCCAAGGTACCTAGAGTAGTCCCGTTCATAGAGATAGAAAGCAGAGCAGTGGTTGTCAGGGGCTGGGGGAGGGAGAGAATAGGGGGTTATTGTTTAATGGGTACAGTGTCTCAATTTTATAAGATGAAGAGAATCATGGTTGCGGGGGGGGGGGGCGCGGTGGTGGTGGTTGTACAACAATGTATTTAATACCACCGAAATGGACAGGTACAAATGGTTAAGATGGTAAATGTTACGTTACATGTACTTCCCCACCATTTTTTTTAATTTGAAAATTTGAAAAACACAGTTGTTTCATGCTAGATGTACTACAAGGATGAAAGGGAATGAGAAACAAAAGCCCTGGCCTTGGGTGGTGACGGTCTCTGAGGAAATGACATGAACACACGCAGGGTGCAGCCAATGTGGGTGAGTCCTGGAGAAATGAAAGCAGCAAGTAATTGCTGCAGCTACAGGGCAGGGGGTGGGGACGGGAGGGGGACTCTGTGGGTGGAGGGAACTGAGACCCTGAAAGATAGGTAGGGTCTGGAAGGACTGGGGAGATAGAGGACAGCATTCCAGGCCTGGGACTGGAGGAGAAGACCCAGGAGCAGGAATGTGAGGACGTGGCCCTGAGACACTGAGGAAAGGTCTGTCTCCTCAGAGAAAAGGGGGCATGTAGAGAAATCCTTTGGGTAGACAGGACAGAGATGTGTCACACAGTCTTGAATAAAAGCTGCATAAAATGTCCACATGATGCTGCAGGCAAAAGGGGGACACTGAATACTCTGGGGGAAGCACACGACCCAAAAAGCCTTGTGACAATATAGAGCCATTCTGTCATTACGTCCTGGCACCATCGGCCATAGATTCAGTAATGCCCACATTTCAGGAGGGGTAGAAACTGAGGTCGGGAGATGACACACATCTCATTAGCCACAGAGTAGGGAAGGCAGCCACCCTTGACTCAAAGCATAAAGGTGCAAACTCTTCATTTTCTTACTCTTCATTCTACAACTATTTCTCGAGCATGGACTGTGTGCCAGTCCTCACTCTCTGGACACCGAGGATGAGAAAGGCTCCAGAAGGAGCAGATCTGGGCAGGAAGACCAGGAGCTCAGGTGTGGACATGTGACGTGTGACAATCCATGGGACACCCAGGCGGGTGGATATAGACATCTTAGAGAGGAAGTTCAGACAGAAGGAGAAATTTAAGAACCAGCAAATATAGTGGTGTCTGAAGCCATGAAATGGGGGCAGCTGATCACTTTCCTTACAAATATAAACAGAAGCCAAAAGAAAGAAGGGAGGAGATGGAAAGAGAAATTCTCAGAGAGGAGAGACAGGCATACTTAGGATTACTGCCTAATTTCCTTCGGTTCCACTGCCTGGTTTCTTTTTACTATCATGAACAGGCACTTGATAATCGACAGCAAAATTTATGAAAGAGAAGGACATCTAGTATGATAAAAGTCCATGAGCTTGTGACTTCACCTATTAGGCCATTTTAGGCCATCCACTTGAGATAGCACAGTGACTGAGGATGAAATTAAGACCAGGCAGGAAAGAAACTGGATGCTAAAAAAAACCCTGACATCCAGAAACTGGAACTCTGATTCTCAGCGAGAACGCAATGCTGTTCTGGCTTCCATACCTAGGAGCTGTTCAGACACGGACGCTGTCAGCGGCAGGTCCCCATCCATGCTCTCCCTGGGAGACAAACTGAGAAGGCTGGTCAGAGCCCACTCTCCTCCCCAGGCACCGCATTAACCACCAGAAACAAAATTGCCTGGGATTGTTAAGGGAGACTGGAAGTTTTTTTAAATGCCATACCCATTTCCATTTGGGGGCAGTTAATCTGTACTGGGCCATAAACACAAAAAAGCAAAACGTTCACATCTTGCAGTTCATTTATTTAAAAAAAATTTTTTAATGTTTATTTTTGTGAAAGAGAGAGAGAGAGCATGAGCAGGGGAGAGAGAGAGAGAGAGAGAGAGAGAAAGAGGGAGACACAGAATTCAAAGATCCAAAGCAGACTCCAAGCTCTGAGCTGTCAGCACAGAGCCCAATGCGGGGCTTGAACTCACAAACTACGAGATCATGACCTGAGCTGAAGTCAGACGCTCAACTGACTGAGCCACCTGGGTGCCCCCACATTTTGCAGTTTAAATGAGAGAGCTTCCTCTGAAATCCAGAGGTCAGATTCCCCTGAGGAGAGGTGTGGGGGGGCCTGTCGGAGCACAGTGAGCCCGGGGCATCGGTGTACCAGGGCTCCCCACATCCACCACCATCTGCCACAGGAAGAAGGCAGTGGCTTCCAGGACCCCCACTAATAGACAAGAACGACTGTCAGAGGTGATACATCTTGGGGGCCCCTGATAAAGCCTTCCCTGCCCTGCAAACTTTCCCTCGGCACCCCCCACACGCCACCCCACACTCCACGGCAATGTTTAAAATTCTAGTCGGGGCAATGCATTCCTCTGGGTTCGAGCAGAAGGCACACCAGAGTCACCTGGAGAACTCTGAAAAATACAGAGCCCAGGGCACCACATGAGACTCACGAGTCAGAACTGCCACAGCTGAAAAATCGGGCAAGCGCAGTTTTTAAACCATTTCATATGATTCTACTGTGTGCCCAGAATAGAGAGAAACAGAAATTGCCTAGAGTCAGAAATTTTTTGGAAAGCAAAATTGCAGACTCCCTACTTGATAGACAGTACAAATAAGAGTCACTACCATGGACGGAGAGTCCCTTACATCAATCCTGAGCTGTGTACCTACACGTACTGTCTCTATTATTTCTCCTATCGAACAACACGACTGGTATTTTTATTCCCTTTTGAGAGATGAGGGAACTAACCTCGAAACATGAAGTGAGTTAGCTAAAGTGACCCAGTTTGGGGTGGCTCAGGATTTGAACCCAGAGCTATCTGCCTCATTCCCACACAACATTCATATAAAGAAAAACAACAGCCAAATCCACAGTCATCATGGCTCCTAGGAGTCAGGCTTCTTCCTGTACATTCAGGTCTCCGAACTCTTTACCAGGGCCCAGTGATGAGGTCATTCTGGCACTCGGGCCCTCTCTGGCCAGGCCAGCTTCCTATTTTGATGGCCCAGAGGCTGAGGGAACATCTGTAAGGGACCAGGGCCGGAATCGAGCTCTCTGTAGTGTCTGCTAATGTGGGTGTGTTGGCTCAAACTATTTGGACTGAACAGAATCTAAGAAAGCTCATGCTTGGGGCAAGCCTTTGAAAAGCAGCACTGGGGGCGGGGGAGGGGGGATACCCACGCCCACAACACGGATGTGAGGAATAAGTAAATGTACACAGATGTAGCCAGGCAGGGCGGGATCTGAAAGATAACCCAGAGTTGGCTCAGTGGGAAGGGATGAGCTAACTTCCGACATCAGCTTCTCCCGGTTCCTTTCTCCGGAGCCGCTTCAAAGGCAGAAAAGCCATCAGTCTAGCCTGGAAGGCTCCAGGACCCATCTGTGAGGGTAGGAAACGGCAGGAGAGGAGAAAGGCCTCCACCATTTCGCCCTTGGCCAACTCTTTATCCCAACTCTTAAAGTTTTAACCTGGCCCGTGTTAATAAGAAGGAAAAAAAAAAGTCTGTTCAAGCTATTGTCCCGTGCTGCCTTGCGTGGATAATTTAAGGCTGCCTCTTCGAGAGCAGGAGGGCCTTGGCTGTGTCCCCAGCTGCCAGCTGGCAGTCCTCTCCCGATCCCTCTGACCCCCTCCAGCCGGAGTCTATACTCCTTTCAAGGAGGCAGGCCCAGAGGCGTGCCTGAGACCATCAGCGGCATAACTCCGACAGGTAATTTAGGGCGCACCTGCTCAAGAATAAGGCCGGCTCCCACCCCCAAGAGTAGGTGGAGGGCACCTGACCGTGGCCTGTCATTGCAACATCACTGCAGCACAGGGCACACACTCAGGGCTGTCAGAGGCCAAGCATTACAGGGGAGTAGCTGTGCGACCCTCCAGTCCCTGCCCCCGCCCCCACGGCCCCCACCAAACCCAACCGAGAGGACTGTGCTGGAGCAGCCGAGCCCTGTTGCGCTCCTGGCCACACTGGCGGTTGGGCTGGCAGCCTTCCCGGGTAATCCAGCACAGGCCGTGTTAGCACCAAGCTCCCTCCTGAACCTGCCCTTGGAGACCACAGCCCACAGCCTGTCAGCAATACCGTCCAGCCCAGGCACGGGCCCAAAACGTGTGCATGTTCATCTGCCCAGCCGGGCTGGCAAGATCTCCGAGCCGATCGGCAGCCCCTGGTTGGGGGCTGCGTCAGAGCACGGCAGGCCTCGTTCCACCCTTGCTCTCTCTCTCTCTTTCCCTGCCAAAGCCAGGCCCTCTCTGCCCCAGCAAGACCCTGATACTCATCCCCAACGGGCTCAAGACACAGTCTCACTCCCTGATCACACCAACTTAAGGCCAGAAAGTGTTAGACCCATGTACACAACTATAAACAGCTGCCAGGAAATGTTTCCTGGGAGCTTTCTTACCACTGGAGTCTCATCTCTAACTTGTTTCCAGGGCATGTTGTTCGATCTGATTTTCTAACTCCTCAAAATACTGCACTTGTCACTGAAATGCAACAGCCTACCCTGACCCCAGATCCTACCTGTAGCTTAGCACAAGCCTGCGTCTGTATCTGGTGACTCCTTTACGGGCACAGATAGACACGACCCCATTTTGGGCTGCTGAGACCCACTTCCTAAAGCCTCAAATCTACCACCAGAGTTTTCCTTATTTTAGTTTTAGTAATTGGTGAGCAACATTTTTTTTTGGTAAGAGAATTAGTTCAGAAAAAATAAAAACGCTTGCAGCTTATGTATGTATTTTTAGTCAGATGCTTTCAATCAGAAAATGCAATGGATATCTACAACTGGACATATCTGTTATTTCCCTGTCAGCAGAGACATTGGGCAAAAGATTGCTAACACTATGAGGTCAGAAAGCACTATGCAATTTGTATGCGTGCATACAGCATCTCACTGTGATACCGCACCTTTGAACAGCTGTGGTCTGAGATGAGCCCAGGTAGAATCAGTGTAGGGCGAGGAGAAATCAAAGCATCTGTGGGTGCAGACGTGAATCATCAGACAGGAATGAAAAAGCAAAAGGCTCAGATTGTAGCTGGATGATCCAGATGTGACTGGGGAGGGACCGGGAATACAGAGACTAGCATATGACACGACAGAAAAGACAGTCCCCTGGGAGACGCTAGGAGCCAAGGACAGACAGCGCTGTCTGAGGAGTGTTTGCAGCAGGGTGGGGGGGGGGGGCCCTGAGTGGGTCCTAAAAAACACATGGGTGTTCGGGGTGGACGAGTAAGGGGGAGGGAAGGGTGGATGCTAAATACTAGGAACAGTCCTACTCTCCCACTGTCTTCCCAACACACCAGCCTCCATCACCCGTGTGGTGCCCTCAGCTCGCTGCACCAATCCCAGACCTCCCCAGCCCCCTAGAAGGGTCCACCCAGACTCAGCCCAAGGGAGGGCTGCTGGGGCACAGCTAGGCTGCTCCAGTCAGATGGCGGCAGCAGCAGGAATGCGTGATTCACTGAGCTCAGGGAGGGTTTGTTCACCTCCCGGGAAAAGAGAGTTATTATTCTTTTTTTAGTGTCTTTTTATTTATTTTTGAGAGACAGAGAGAGACAGTGTGAGCACGGGAGGGTCAGAGAGAGAGGGAGACACACAATCCGAAGCAGGCTCCAGGCTCTGAGCTAGCTGTCTGCACAGAGCCTGACACGGGGCTCAAACCAACAAACAGTGAGATCATGACCTGAGCTGGAGCCGGATGCTTGACCGACTGAGCCACCCAGGCGCCCCGAGAGTTATTATTCTTGAACAACTCCAATATTTGGTGATTTCTTGTACTCACTGTGAGATTATGGGGATATCTCAAAGCCCCTTAGTTCATCACAAACTACAGTTGTGATGCTCGTGAAGATGCAAATTCCGTTGTCACTCAGGCCTAAATGGGATCTAAGATCAGGGCTTTTTGTTGTCGTTTTGATTAAGGTATAATTTGCATGCTATAAAATTCATCCTTTTTTTAGCATACAGTTCTGCGAGTTTTGACAAATATACGAAGTCGTGTAAACACTGCTACAATAAAGATATCAAACTATCTAGGGGCGCCTGGGTGGCTCAGTCAGTTAAGTATCCAACTTCAGCTCAGGTCATGATCTGGTAGTTTGTGAGTTTGAGCCCTGCATGGGGCTATGTGCTGACAGCTCGGAGCCTGGAGCCTGCTTTGGATTCTGTGTCTTCCTTTCTCTCTCTCCCTCCCAGGCTGAGGCTCTGTCTATCTCTCTCAACTCAACATGAAAAAAGATATGAAACAATCTAACATCCCCCATGTCCCACTGTCCTCAAGCCTTTACCACTACCTCATTCCTGGCATCTCTTTTCCAAACATAGAGTTTTGCCTTTCCCAGAACATCATTTACATGGTATGATATGGCATGTAGCCTTTCAAGTCTGGTTTCATTCACTTAGCATAACGCTCTTGAGTTCAATATCCAGTATTTTTAAAGGATGAGGAAAAAAAAAAGAATTAGAAGGAACTGGGCATTATCTGAGTTCTCTGGACCCTTTTGGAAAGCAGATGTCCCAATGACACAACCTGCTACTTTGCAAGTGGGCCAGGGGCTGCCTTGAACTAAAAAAGGGCTCACACGTAGACATAAAAAAAACACTGGTTGTCCAAGAACAACTTACAGTAACTCAAAAAATAAGAACTTTGGTCAGAAGATGCATACTTGAGTCTGCTATATGACCTTGGGTAAGTCACCTAGCCTTTCTGAGGTTCCAATTTCCTTCCGTGTCTGGTGAAGCCCAGACCCAGCCAATCTGAGCACCACCTCTCCTTGGCCATCATGATGAACTCAAGGAAAGACTGTCCCAGTGACTTCTACTGAAGCTATCAGGAAAGACACCTTCTATTGTCATTCTGTGGGCTCCTAAAATAGTGGTAGTTGAATTTAAGCATGGAGCTGCTGGTGGCCATTTCCACCACCACATGGGAAGAACGTGTCTGTGAATATGACCAGTCAGAAGACAGCAGTCTGGAGGGACAAAGATATCAATGTGATGACATCAAATGACGGTGCTGATCCAACTTCATTTCCATCTATCCCTGGGCTGGTACTTGATCCAATACAGACCCTTTATTTGCTTACTACAAATAATACATGAGCAAACTCATTGCTCAGAGATGTTGGAGGGACCATAAAATAACACGTAAGCCATCGCCATGTAAACCACACAGATATATGATGTTTAAATGCATCTATTTCAGGCTTTGGAAACACGATTTCCAATCCTGTGCCTTTAAGAGCTAGCACATCGTAATTCCCAATAACTCCGAGGTCACAGGCAAGGCACTTATTATACGACATATGACAGCCAAATACACCAAGACTTCCCGGCATCAGTTAGGCCTTCTTGGAGACTTACGCTGACTCTCCGCAAGATGCCCATACCCAGTGCGGCTCGTCCAACACTGATGGAGAACAAGGAGCAAAAAAACGCATCTGGTTGGAAAAATCAGAAGATCCTTAAAGAAATGTTATTTGAGAATGAGATTTCAAACAACGGAGAAGAGAAGAATGAGTACTTAGGAGAAGGCAAAGCAGAAGCAAAGGTAGGCACAGAGGAAGAAAAACCTCAGCTTACTCAGAAAACAGCCAACCCTTTGGCTGAGGGTGTATTTATCAACAGGTGTAAAGGAATTACATCAGAAGGGCTGGGTCAATACTATAGAAGACTCTAATTGTTATGCAGGAAGTCATTATTTAATTGCAAAGCAAAGAGAAACCCCTGAAAGATTTGAACAGGAACAAAACATAATTAAAACTGTGTTAGTTAATGAGTGTCATTAATGTAATTAAACCTAAACATCTGGTAATAGTATGTAGGCTGGGCCTAGAGGTGACAGAGACTGGCAGCAGACAGTCACAGACACCTGCCCGAGGGGGAAGGCAGGGTCTTGGTGCAAGAGGCTGTCAGGAAACACCAGGAGGGGGAGGAAAGACACGCCAGTCAAAGGGACCGGAAGAATGTTGGTGTTGTCATCTTCAGGAAGGGAAGCTAAGGCTAAGGGAGGGATAGTAAGTTCTCTCCTGGACCTGCTGAACTGGGACACTAGGGTAAGGTCCAGGTTGAGATACCCAAGAAGCTTGGGAAATACAAACAGCTTAGCAGATGGAGCAAGTGTCAAGACCCAGAGCGAGGAGAGCAGGCCCTGTGGGGCGGAGGGGATTCTCCGAGCAGAGCACAGAGAGCCTTCCAGAGAGGACAGGAGGCAGAATCAGCAGAGGGCACCTGGTTGGACTTGACTCTTCTAACCTTGACTTTCTACATCTCATGGCTCCAGTGGAGAGGGGGCTCATATTGGCAAATGCTGGAGAATATGTACATGTCAGGGATGAAAGGAGAGACCCTGTGAAAGAGGCAGAAAAGGAGCCGAGATGTCAGAGGAGAACCAGTATGGCTTTGTTAGGCAGCTGAGAGGGGAAGCCACAGCCTCGGACACATCAGCCCCCACTTGGGACCTCAGTCTCCAGCCAAGTCGACGGACACACTGCTTGGCGCTCTGCCTCCTGGCCCTGGCGTGAGAAGAGCGCACAGTTAATGTGTACAGGCATACCGAAGAAGACCGTAGAGGGTTTCAAGACTGGCAGGCCTCGATTCCGCCAGGCTCAAGGCAGGGCAGGGAGAGGGGTGGTTCCATGGGGAGCATTGGGGAGTTCCTGATTTATCTAGAACATGAGAGAAAGCTCAAGCAAGCAGGCAGCCTGTCAGCGAGCCGAGGCGTGGGCCAGGAGTAATTCATGCTCGCTTGCTCACCCGCCTCCCATAAGGATTTCATTTTGAAGACATCTGTGTAGGAAGAACATTTGGTCTCAAGTTGGCAAGGCTGGCATATCCACACTCCCCTGGGGGGACCATCCAGGCCCCTGTGCTGCGGGAGAGACACTGGCCACCAGGTTTGGGCCTGACCGCACACAGGAGGAGAGGTACACACGACCGGGGACCCTGCCACCCCCAAGGGCAGCAGCTCCCCTATAGATCGTGCCCCTTTGCTGTCTGCCCTACCCGATCCCTTTGCTCCTATTCTCCAACCTCTGGGTTTGGGCCTCACCTCCTCAGCCAAGACCCCCGCCCCCACCACCCTTCACCAAAATGAACTTTATCGCCACTGGATTTGTAAAGCACCTGAAGCTGCAGAGTTTAGTCACTTATTACCATTGTCTAGAGTTCTTATTTGTTCATTCTTTCCTCAAAGCTTCCTAAACACCTACTATGGGACGGGAAAGGTATCAGGCCCAGCTGTGGAAGGGAAGAGGTTCAGCCTTTCCAGTTCCTAGAAACCTGACTGTAACAGGAGGGGGAACAGCTCCCTGGTAGCCACAATGCCAGGTAGAAAGGGAGAGGAGCCTCAACAGAGAAGTCAGCGCCAGGGGCAGACTCCAGGGCAGGGACACTCAGGGACAGCTTCCTGGAGGGGGTGGCTTCTCTGTCTGATTTGCCCAACAGACCGATTTGTCTGAAAGCGACTGATTTATTCTCATGCTGCCCTGGTCCTGGCGCATGGCAGCACGCTTCAGGCAGCATGATCTAGCCCCAAGAACCCAGACCCTGTTGTCACACAGACCTGCCTTCCAATCCCGCCTGTCACCTAACAGCTCTCTGTCCTTTCACAAGAGACTTAATGTCTACCAACCTCAGTTTTTCCATCTGTGAAGCAGGAATGAAAATGCCTATGTCAAACAGATAGGGTAAGGAATGAATGGAACAACATACGGTAGGACTTGACACACAGTAGGTGCTCAATTTGTGTTGGCTCCCTTCCCACCCCACTCCCTGCCCAGCTCTACCATCCAAGCCCTGGCCTTTATGAGTAGCACCTCTCATCCTTGTTTCTGTGCTCCTCAGCATAAGGGGCTGGCCGGCCTTCCCCATTCATCCCCACGTGTGCTTTCAGACAAAATGCACCAAATATTCACGTTCTAAGAGCTATTTTCTCTTTGGTGTCGCTCCCAACACTTTGATGCCACTTCCCATCTCCCCTGAGCTCCTAGGATTCTCTTATTCTAAGAGCCACCGCTCACACAGGTGCCAGGCACCCCTGCCATTGCTCTAAAGGTGCTACTTCACTCCATCTGCAAAACAGCCCTGTGAGGCGGGCGCCACTTTGCAGACGACGAAGAGAGGTGAAGTGACTTGCCTGTCATCACCAAAGCTACTATGGAAGGGAGCAGAAAGGCAAACCCAAGCAGTCCGGATCCAAACTCTGGGCTCTTCGCCCTAACCTGCACGGCCTCAGGTGTCTCACAGCTGCTTTAGATTGCCCTCCTCAGGGACTAAATTGCTTTGACACATTTGTTCATATTAAGGTGACAGTCCCTGAAGAATGCAGAGAGCCAAAGGATAGCCTGTGGGAAGAGGACAGCACGTTATGCAAAAATACAAATCTCTAGTGGTGACAGCTATGGCAGACAGCCTTGCCAGAGACCCAAACCATCCCTCAGAGGTGATGGGCCACATAGACTGAGGCACTCACATCGGTCCCTGTGTCTCTAAGGGATACGCTCACACCACAGATACCCTGTTTCCACCAGGGTCTGGCCTAGCCTAGCATCACAGGTTGGGTTCCTGGGAAACAGACTCTGAGATGAGTTTTTGGGTGTAAGTCTCCTGGGGAGCGCTCTCAGCATCAACCCCTTCGGGAGGAGTGAGGGAAGCAGGGCGGGGCGGGGGGGGGGGGGACTATCACATAGTCCTAAAGGTCTCAGCCAACCCTACGGGGACCTCTGCAGCAAATATGGCCTTACAGAGTTGGCCCAAGCTGGAGGAAGGGGCAGAGCTGTTTGATTCCCATAAGACAGTCATTCCTGGCAGCTGCCCCCAGAGAAGGGTGGGACCTTGGGTAGGAAGACTCTTCAGCCGAGAGCAGCAGGCTGGCTGGAAGGACTGCTGGGACCGGGGGCAGCCTAGGGTCTACAGTCCCAGCAGGTGGGGGAGTGAAGGCTTCGGGCCTGGAGGGGGGGTCTGCGCACCACACCATCCCCACCATGAGACTCCAGCTCAGGGAGTATCTCGAGACCAAAAGTCCTACTGCCCCAGACCCGGGCACCTCATCTCCCCTCTGGCTTGCCTGACTCCCCCACTGCCCCAGAAGGCCGGCTCTTTTCCTCCAGACATTTGCTCACGTCCAAACACTCTGGCTGTGGACCCAGGAAACCACACATGCGCACAGGGGAACACACCGCAGTTCTAGATCGCGATCATTATTCAAAACAAGTCCTGCTATGGACGTGCAACTGAGTGTCAGAGTACAACGATTTTCCTCGGGCTGGGCTTCCAACACAAACAGCCTAAATTGTGTACCTTTGAAGCAATTCACAATTACTCAGCCTCAAAGGCACATCCCATGCTGTGCCACGTGCCATATGGGACACGTAAAAAATACAGCATGGTCTCAGCCTTCAAGGTGATCTTTCTGAGAGGCTAAGACCACCCTGGACGGAACCATGTTAGATCTCAAGAAGCACAGGCTTGAAGGGAAATCAGAGTTCCCAGAAGGCAGGGACTGGCAGGCCCAGGGTGGCTCCTTACTCAGCAGAGTGGGAAGACATCATAGGACGACCGGCAGAGTCGTGCTGGAACCCAGGCCTCCCCAAACCCCAGGCTTCACCTGCCATGGTACTTTGAGGCACAGAGAAGAATGACACACAGAGATGTGAGAAGGAGGACAAATGGCCATTTCAGGAAGCTACTTGGCCAATTCCATGACTTGCTTCAACTCAGCTCAAGTCCCCCCTTCCCAGTGAGGCCAGTGCTCACCATCTAAAATACTGACTAAATCAAGGGCGCCTGGGTGGCTCAGTCAGTTGGGCATCTGACTCATCATATCGGCTCAGGTCATGATCACAGTCACGTAGGATTGAGCCCTACATCGAGCCCTGTGTGGAGTCCCCGGTCCAGCCCCCTGTTGAGCCCCCATCAGGCTCTGTGCTGGGCATGTGGGGCCTGTTTGGGATTCTCTTTCTCTACCTTTCCCCCTGCCCCTCCCCCTTCAAAATAAATGAATAAACTTTTAAAAATAAATAAATAATAAAATATTGACTAAATCATACTGCAAGCTGCCCACCCCCACATCACCTGGGAGCATTCCAATGTCCCTTACCCTGCTTGGTATTATTTCTTTTTTCCACAGCCTGTATGATCCTAGCACATCCTGCATCATTAATATTTATTTTGCTTCTTGTTTACTATCTGCTTTCCCTTGCCAACACGTAAGGCCCATGAGAACAGGGATCTTTGTTTTCTGTACTGATGCACCCAAGCTCCTAGAACGCTTGGAATATGGCAGGCATTTAATAAATACTTGAATGAATGAATGAATGAATGAATGAATGAATGAATGAAAAAATAAAAGTGAACATGTCTTGAGCACCTACTCTATACAAAGACCGGCCAGGTACCAGGGAACAGGCAGTGAGGGAGACAGACTCTGCCCCTTCCAGGCTCACAGTCAGTCTAATACTTCCTCAAAGGTCCACAAAGAGAAATAAACCCTCATGCCCCGAGCCACAGGGCTCAGCAAATTACAGCCTCTGGAACCAAATCCCAGACACTGCCTATTTTTGTAAATAAAACTTTATCGGAACATGACTTTTATTTATTCATTCATTCATTTATCCACCTGTATTTTCTCTGGTTGCTTTTGTGCTACTGGAGCAGAACTGAGTTGTTGTTATGGAGACTGTTTAGTCTACAAAGCCAAAAGACATTTACTTTCTAGACCTTTGGGGCAGAAAGTCACCAACCCCTGATCTAGGGCCTCTGTTAATTATAATGAATTAATATTTCTCCTGTTCATCCACAATTGTAACGGTTATGTGCCACCCTTGGGAGAACTGAGAAAATAGTCACTCAAGTCATGTTTTGTTCCGTGGTCCATTTGAGGGATCTTGTTTGAGAAAGATGGTGAAAAAGACAAATAAGCAAACAGGAAAATACCAAATAGCATGTTAACTCCTGACTGGGGAAGGGCAACAAGATACTTCAGAGGCACATAGAAAGCGGCACACATAGGTTGATTTGAAGGGTCCACAAAAGCTTCCTGAAGGAAGGGGCGTGTAAAATACTGTCATTGTTCCCACTGCTACGACTGTCCCAAGTCAGCTACTCAAACACCATGATACAGACTGACTTCAAACCCTTCTTCGAGGAAGTGCGTATCAATGGATGCAGTAAACCCATATAACATGGGTAATGATCAATAATATTGTGTTTGATTATTTACAGCTACTCTGAAGCATACAGCTGCCTTGTGAATTGATATCAGCACACAAAGAACCTCAAAATAGCCTAGATTTCAGCATTATCAGTCTGGGTAGAACGTAATGATAAAGACATTTGGGGCGCCCTCTAGGAAAACCTGAATTCCTGAGACATGTCTGTCCACAACCTCCCCATATGGGGCTCCTTTCTGCCCTGGGTATTTTCTCACCCCCTCCAATGCTGTCAGTCCCGTGTAAAGCTCTTACAAATTTCATTTACACTGATGTTCAAATGACTGGTAAGATGGTGTGGGCCTGCTCTAGAACACCTTTATTTCAGCCTGGTCATAAAAAGGTGTAGCTTACAGGAAAGATTTGGGGAAGGCAGGATTTCAATGACCTGGTGGGAGGCAGGACAGACCTTCTGTGGCCTGGGAGATCGTCCCTCAGGCTTGGTTTGTATGCCAACAGCAGCCTGCTACAGGAGTTCAGAAGACATCTGTTTTTAGGCTTCGGTCTTCCACTTAATTCACTAATCCATGATACACTCCATAATCATGACCAAGATCCTGAATGTCCCTGTGACTCCTTCTCTCATCCACAAAATGAGGTGAGCACTAAAGAAGAAAAACTGGATTGTTCCCAACAGCCAAGACATGGGATCAACTAACCACCATGTCCACGGACAGATGAATGGACAAACAGAAGGTGGTACACACACACACACACACACACACACACACACACACGGGAATAACATTTTCCCTTTAAAAAAAAGCAAATTCTCCCATGTGTGACAGCATGGATAAAGCTGGTGAGTGAAATAACCACACTGACTGAAATAATCCAAACACAGAATGAGAAATACTGTATGAATCCACTGGTAGGAGGGCCCTAAAATAGTCCAATTCGTAAAGACAGCGTAGAATGGTGGATGCCAGGGGCTGGGGGACAGGAGGGAGATGCTGTTCAGTGGGTACAGGGCTTTGATTATGCAAGATGAGAGGGGGAGGGGCAGAGAGAGGGGGAGACACAGAATCAGAAGATGCAAGATGAGGAAGTTCAGAAGGCAATAGTTAATAACATGTGCCTATAGTTAACAACATGGTACTGTGCACCTAAAACCTTGTTAAGAAGGTAGGTATTACTTTAAGTGGTCTTACTATAATTAAAAAAAAAAAAACTTAAGGGAAGGGACTCAGTAAATGAAAAATCTCCAGACAGACAATTATTGCTCCAAGAAAAGTCCACCTCTCTTCTACCACTTCGGGCATCGCTTCAGGGTCACACATTTCTACATCAGACCCACATAAGCCATAGAACTGATGGTCCTAAAATATTAGCTGAAAACCCCAGAGAAGGGGTCTGCTTTAAGTGAATGACGACGCTGGGATCAGGAGGGTAGGCTGTAAAAGGCAAGCAATCTTCTCAGCAAAATGGCCTCCATCCCAAAACCAAAGGAAAGCACATGTGCCCATATGTCACAGGAAAGGACTGTGTGTCCCTCAGTTTAGTCACACTGTGCTCCCCTGACAGTTGCAGTGATGAGCAGCCTTTTCTGTAAAAGCAGAGGGCTGAGTAATCACAGCCATCAACTGGCCCTAAAACTCCCCTTTTCTCGGGCCCCAGACTGTCCCCAGCAGCTGCCTCCTGCTCCAGACTACTTCCTGGTTCAGAAGCACCGAATCTTCCACTACCTTCCACGTTTCTAGTTCCTATGGCTCCAAATTTTCATTATCAGTCTCCACATGTTGTTTCACACCAATGGGATTGGGTTTCCTTTTAGGCAAATCTGGGGAATATCATTTTCGTAGTCCATGAATGTTAAGATTTATTTTTTAATAAAATTTTTTAACATTTTTATTTATTATTGAAAGAGAGAAACAGAGCTGAGCAGGGGAGGGGCAGAGAGAGGGGGAGACACAGAATCTGAAGCAGGCTCCAGGCTCTGAGCTGTCAGCACAGAGCCCAACGTGGGGCTTGAACTCGCAAACCATAAGATTATGACCTGAGCCGAAGTCGGCCGCTTAACTGACTGAAACACCTAGGCACCCCTAAAATTTATTTTCAAAACATTTTACAGATAATAGCTCTGTGTCTCCCATAATATGCTGGGCCAATACACAGTTGATTTCTTTTTTAAATGGGAACTGTTTCTTGGAAGAAGTGTCTCCTAAGAGACAGAGGAAGGAAGGAAGGAAGGAAGGAAGGAAGGAAGGAAGGAAGGAAGGAAGGAAGGAAGGAAGGAAGGAAGGAAGGAAGGAAGACAAAAACCTTGTAGCGATGAAAACACTTGACAGTTAAAAATGTTATGCTCTGTGAAGACCCAAATAAAAATTCCGCTCAGCGTCCCTGGCAACCTGACTGTACTCTCAGTGCTGTTCTTCTGATATGAGAATTTTCCATCTTTCATCCTCTTTTTTATTTTTTATTTAAAAAATTTTTTTAAATGTTTTATTTAGTTTTGATACAGAGAGAGACAGAGCATGAGAGGGGGAGGGGCAGAGAGAGGGGGAGACACAGAATCAGAAGCAGGCTCCAGGCTCTGAGCTGTCAGCACAGAGCCCAACGCAGGGCTAGAACCCACAAACGTGAGATCATGACCTGAGCCAAAGTCGGAGGTTTAACCGACTGAGCCACCCAGGCGCCCCTCATCCTCTTTTTTAATGCAAGGCTAATGAAGGGGCTCAAAAGCATTTACTCTTGTCAGTGCTGTTGAACTATAAAATTATGACCCTGTATCCTTAAAAAGCTGTTTAGAATATGCTAATGACCCAAAGATTTCCTCTATAGTGATCAGTTTTTCTCATAGGACCCTGGGCAGGCCTAGAACCCTGCCTCCCATTTGGTGGGCTGCTAAGCTGCTAAGTGTGCTCTCCTTGGGGTGAGGTGAAGGTACTAGTCTCTCCCTTGTAAAGAAGGACAAGAGAACCCCTCGGACCCCACTCCGGCCTGCATCAGCAGAGTTGGCATGAAGCCTCTGGCACAGTGCAGAACCTCTAGGACAGATTCAAAAACAGCTGTATCCTTGAGTCTGCAGATCCCTTCAAAACTGTGTAAAGATTCACAGTTCGCTCTGGGTCAGCGATCATAGCCTTATGGGGCCTGAGCAATATCCTCCAGGCTCTTGGTATAGGAAGGGGAGAAAGAAAACAGAAAAGAGAATGAAAGGCAGAGACACAAACGCATATGGTAAAGACCTGAGGCAGGAGCCCCTCTGCCAACTTGCTAGCCCATCTGCACTGGCATATCCTAGGCCACCCATATTAGAAACATACCTTTCGATGACACAGATGATGCAGCTGACTCCTGCTTGAGTTGGGGATGGGCTTCACAGAGCCCTCCGTCTGCTTTCTCTCTATTCTACTTTGCTCAGTCTCTCATAAGGTAATGTAAGAAGGGACAGGATTATGCCCTCTGCTGCCCCAACTGTCTAGACTGAGCAGCCAAGGATTCCTGGCATCAGTGATGTGATCTCAGCCCCTTTAAGTCCCCAGGATACGGATTCTGCACCATTAAAAATGCTCCAAAGGAAGGAGTCCAGGCTCCTGAGTCATAGGAGAGAGGGAGGTCCCTGGTGGGACAGGAGAGAGGAGAGAGGAGTGGAAGCTAGGGAAGATGTGAGAGAAAATCTAACTCGGGACACGGTGCAAGCACAGCCTATCTGTTACGAGCAAGTCCACTACAGCCACTGCGTCCTCCATTCAAATCTCTGCACCACTAGCTGTTAACATCCGACTGGAACCACATTCCTCGACCCCTCTGACCTTAAAGGAGGGATGATAAGAGTACCTCCCTCATACGGCTGTTACAAGAAATAAAGCACTTAGCACAGGGCCTCAGTAGGTGGAGCGTTGCTATTTTCTCAGATACTGAAGAGAACCATGAACTGGTGATGAGATACTTGGATGAGTTTCAGGCAATCTGTGTTCTCAGTTCCCCATTTTTAAAATGAGGGGCTTATAATTAAGGTTCCTTCTAGCTCAGATATTCTAGAAGTCTGTGACTAAGAGCTGAAGACTAAAATGTCATGTGGGCATTACAACTGTAATATAAAATGACACCCAACAGCACATTCGCCACCATCAAAGGAAGCTACGTGCACAGCAGGCTGGTGCGAAGACTGAGTGGGTGTGGGAGTGTTGGGGGAGGGGCGCCGGTGGGAAAGGGGGTGGTTAACCACAACTGTCATTGCTTA
>NC_043703.1:92512850-92542144 GCF_006229205.1 Suricata suricatta | reverse complement strand
TCGTTTTCATGAAAGGACATCCAAAGTCCTCCCATGTCACCTTGCGTTTGGCTCACAATGAATAAAGAGCTGTGGCCTAAACAGGTGAGTAAACCAGCCTCAGGATACACAGAATTTTCTTCTCAGGAGTAAACTGCCATTGGCCTACTAAAGATGAGCGATTCCCAGTCAGACAGTATCAGTTTCACTTTTGGCAGAGAAGGGACTGTGCTACGACACACATCAGGCATACATCTTCACCATGGTGCATGGCGGGTCTAGTAATAGGAACTCCAAGGCCAAATCTTAAACTGAATAGAGCTTCCCTTACCCTTCAGCCACTCTAGAAGGCCCTCTCTGCCACCTGGCAGGAGGTCTGAAGCACAGGACAACACCATCAGAAGCCAGAGGCTCCTACACCAACACTTTAAATCAGCAATACTTTGTCTCTGAAAAATATATATCCTGAGACTCGAAACTGCACCGTGGGGACCCCAGCGCACCGTCCGGAACCCGAAGCCAGGCGGTGGTAACCAGAGATTTTAGACTATTTGAGCTGTTCCAAAACAAGAACTAAAATTGGGATCTTCTAAAAGAATGCAAGAAGAGACCATGTCATCACAGCATGAAGAAATTAAAAGAACACGTGACGGAATGTTAAACCCAAAACCAGTGTGAGCTGTCCTGAGTGGCAGAAAATCCACAGTGGGCAGAACGGGAATGGTGAATCACGGCCATCAACAGGGCAAACTGGTTTGGGAAAAGGACTGTACCTTCCCCGTGAACAGCAACGAGCAACACACACTTAGCCTAGAGCCCAGGAGCCCAGGAGCACAATGGTGTTGATAATGAACACTTCAACCTCAGGCCCTGAGGATTCCTGGGGCTCTGTCGTAGGCAGCCTCTAAGTACTACTACCTGGGAAACATATGTGAAGCGGATCCTGGGCTCACAGCACCTCTCTTCCCCAACTGCATATTTTAATAGGGAGGATTCACAGCATTTGCTACCAAGAGTCTCCAGGGGTGGGACAGCCACATGTGTAAACCATGCGGACGGAGTGCTCCGAGAGGTGAAAAGTTGCCTCTCATGCTCTGCTTGTTACCTGCTATCAGGAAATGGGGAACAAACGCGCTTATCCCCTGGCCTCCCACAATGCATTCCCGGGTATCTACGAAGGGGGCCATGAGGGGCCTTCATTACACACACAGGGTGAGATTAGAGCTCCAAATGGAAACAGACCAAGTGTGTCACCACCACCGCACCGCCCCTGGTTAGGACACGAAGACTCAAGAGATGGACCGAACATAATCATTCCCAAACCGAAAGGGTAGTTTCTGATCTACTTTGCTTCTTCCTCCCACTTCCCAAGGGAGATCCACCATGGCCAATAATACCCCAAGTTCCACACCCTCTTCTGCCTATATTTAAGTCCTACTGGTTCACAGCCGTAGTTCCCAAAGTGTGGGCCAGGGACCCCTGGGGGTCCCTGAGACCTTATCAGTGGGTCTGCAAAATCAGAATTATTTTCATAATAATACTAACTCATTAGTTTGTCTCCTTCACTCCCATACACTCAGGAGTGTACAGTAGAGTTTCCACGGGCTACATGACTACACGTGATATGGCAGCAGACTGGATGAAGAAGGAGATAGAAGAATCCAGCTGATTTCTGCCATGCCAGACATGAAGGAGTTTTGTGAAACTATAAAATAATGCCATGCTTCTAAGATTTTTGCCTGACAAAATGTAGTTGTATTTCATAAAAACATGCTCTTATGTTAACATGTAATAGTTTTTTAAAATAGTTTTTAAGGTTTATTTTTGAGAGGGAGAGAATACGAGGGGGGCGAGGGGCAGAGAGAGAGGGAGACACAGAATCGGAACCAGGGTCCAGGCTCTGAGCTGTCCACACAGAGCCCGATGCAGGGCTTGAACTCAAGAACCAAGGGATTGTGACCTGAGCCGGCATCAGATGGTTAACCTGAGCCACCCAGGCAGTCTGATTTTTTTTAATGTTTATTTATTTTTAAGAGAGAGCATACACACACATGCAAGCAGGGAAGGGTCAGAGAGAGAGGGAAAGAGAGAATCCCAAGCAGATTCCATGCTGTCTGCACAGAGCCCAACACAAGGCTCGAACTCATGAACTGTGAGATTATGACATGAGCCAAAATGAAGAGCCGGATGCTTACCTTAACTGACTGAGACACCCAGGCACCCCTCATGGACTTATTTTTAATAGATTTTTAAATGTCCTGGTTTTAATTTTGATGTGTTAAATATCCATAGGTATAGTCCACATAAACAAAATCTCTCTGGACTCATCAATAATTTTTAAATACTTAAATTGAAATTTTGGTCCCAAGACCCAAAAGTTTGAGAACCACTAAGTCCTAAAAGAACAATGACAGCATCCCCTCTGTGTGTCTTAGGGAATTAAACCTGAACGACTCTGCTCCTTTCTGCCCATCAAACCCAACCTCATCCTTCAGGTCCCTCTAAGTCTTCCTGATCACCCCACCCTCTGAAAAGCCTACCCTCTGACCTTCCCTGATGACTAGTTGCTCTCTTTCACCTCGCATTTCATTGAACATTGCCCTGTGACATCCACTGCATTCTTGTCCTGGGTTATGTAACTCCTGTTGTGATTTAACTTCCCCCGTGGGTTCGTCTTGCTTCTGCGAGGCAATGTGGAACTGTGAAAAATGGGTCCAGATCTCATCCCTGTCTCTTAACTAGTGGGCTGACCTTGGGCAAGTTACAAAAACTCAGTTTCCTCATTTCTAATACACAGAGTAGGCAGGCTTCTGGGCAATCACTTGCCTTTCTGACATCACCTACCAGGGGATTTTTCTGAGAACAAACTGCTATAACAATCTCGAGCACCAAGCACCGTGCAGGGCCTGCAGGAGGCTGATCAGTCTTCCCAATGGGGCTGCGTGACAGGGAGAAATGACCTTAACAATCACCTGCACTTATTAGGTGAGTGAATGCTGCATGAATCAATACGTAAGTCTGAGTCTCAGCAGGGTGCAATACGCCCTCCTAAGGGGACATTGGGGAATGAGCATGCACAGAGAGCTACTGGCTTTTAGTGAGCAGCAATTATTGGCATTAGATAGGCAGGGATATACCTAAGTCTCCATCCACCCAAGTGTCACAGATTCCTATCTCAGACATGAACTTTACCAACTCCCTGTCTTGGTAAAGCCTCACCGTGTACACAGCAGCATACGCTTCTCGCTCACAGAAGAGGGTCCCCAGGATCCCCAGGGTGTCCCCCAATCCCTGGGAGAGATGCCGGCTCCTCCAATCTCCCAGGTGGGCAGTTCTCTTACTAATAGGTTGAAATGATAGACAGCCCACGTCCCTTTATCTCAGCTCCCCAGAAGTGTAGGTCTTCACCTAGAGCACCTTCCTTCAGTTCTTCTATCCCTCCAGCCCTTCTCCCTCCCTTCCTCCCTCTCCCTCTCTCTCTCTCTCTCTCTTTCTGGCAGGCAGCCCACAGTTCCATCAGAGAGAGACAGAAGTAGCCAAGGAATGCTTTTTCTGTGTGAATGTGGATTCCACCAGCCCAGGAAGGGACTCTAGCCAACAAGCCCCTTTGTGTGAACTTAGAACAGGCAATCTGAATACTTTAATTGGTTTCTGGGGAGTCACAATTCTGTTTGATCTAGATTGCAAACGAGGGGGAAAAAATTTCTCCCAAGCTATATCCACATGCTATGTGTGTTGAACAGCTATGCACGACGCATTGCACACACGTTTTGGAGGTACCACACCTTGGAGTATTTGTTCGATAAAACCCTGACCCTGTCTTCTGAATGTGGCCCGCCATCAGTTCATCCCGCCACTCAAACAGTACACATTTCCCCAGTGCCCGATGCCCGCCGCTGCTTTCCTGAGAGTGGGAATGAGCTGGATGAAATGAAGACCGGGGGATGCCCAAAGAGTCCTTCCCATGGCCCGCAGGACGCCCTGGGGACACGGGCTAAAGGGATGTCAGCCCTTGGGCCTCCATGGATTCTCCTTGAGAAAAAACTTCAGAATAAGAAACATAGTTTGCCCTCTGAGAATAAAACTGTGAGAACACAATAATGAATCAGCTTGAAAATAAGCAAAGTCAATCACTTAGACTAGAACTCAGATTAAACACATGAACATAATCTCAAAAAACAAAATATCAGAGGCTGAAGTGGGACTGGAGTGGGTATGGTGACCAGCAGTCAAGAAAGAGAGAAGTCCCAAAACATACAATGACACTGCCCAGGCCATGCGGGGACGGAGGCCTCAGGCCTTCTCTATCTGTTGCTAATAAAACATTTTTCCAAACTTCAGACTATGAAACTATAGTCTCGAGAGGTCCAGAAATTTTCATGCATTTGGGTGACACGGAATAACAACTCTCTAGGAGAATTATAACCCACATTAGCATATGAAAGGTTCTTATTTCAGAATAAAGAAAACTGTTTCACTTTTAACTCCATGTTTTCCAAACTCATTTGATGATAGAACCCCTTCTTATGGAACAACCATTACTAGCCCGCAGGGCCAGTGCTCACTAGAACCCGGGATTAAACCACAGAATCACAGTTCCCGGACTAAACCACAGAATCACAGAACTCACGTGCCTATCTCTGATTCCAGCATCAGAGTCAGGCTTTCTGCACAGCCTGCCTTCAGAGACACAACACAAGGGGAAACTGCCTCCAGGACTTCAGTTGGTCTAACACCCAATTCTCCTTGTAACTTGATAAAAACTGGAACCCTGACTTTACACATGAATCGCAGGCACCTGGTTACTCTTAGCTCTCTCCAAATGGCTGGAGCCCCTCTCATACTCAAACCTAGTGGTTCTTGCCCCGGGAAGTGATGCTTGGTAATGTCTGCAGACATTATTAGTTGTCACAACTGGGAAGGAGGGGCTATCGGAATCTAGTCAATAGAGGCCAGGGATGCTGCTAAAACGTAGGGTGCATCCTTCAATACACAGGACAGCCCCAGGCCACAAAGTTATCTGGCCAAAAATGCCGACAGCACTGGGGTTGGTAAGCCTATAAACCCACGGTCTCAATCTGTAAGGTTGAGAATCTTGGTAAATTCACCAAAGCAATAGATGCCACCGGAGAGGACTGCTGGACACCCATCAGTCTCTGCAGGGGGCCTGTCTTTGCTCACATGTACAGAAAGAGCCTTCTCCTTAATGTCCCTGAGATACAACTCACAGCTGGGGCCTGGCTACATTTGGACTCTCATTTGCCCAATAACTGGTGACCAGCTTGTGAAATTAGCCAGGCCAGTGGGTACTAGGCCCTCAGCTGCCCTTTCCCCTCAGGAGCCCCCATCACAGGGGCAGAAGCCAAAAGAGTGTGACTGTGCCCACAGACTTGACTCCTGAAGGCAAGACAGATTTAAAAACCCAGATCAAAGAAACACATGAGGCTCATTGGGACCTGCAGATACACACAAAGCATGAGCTACGCTTTAGTGGGGAGCCCATTTGGGTCTCCTTGTTCCAGCAAACCTCTCCCAAATCTGTATGCATCTGTGTTTAAGCACATGTGCCCATGTGCAGATAAACAGGTGAAACATGATGTATGATGCATAGACACACAGATGATTGAGCGATTGCAAAGTGCTGCTCCTTAACCCCCATGTCCAGCTCTCCTTCCTAGGAGAGGTTCCGTGAGACAGACACGCAAATAACCTACAAGCCACAGAAGCTGCCCTCCGGTAGCAAACGAGGGGCTTAAGCTCCACCTTCCTCGCGGCTGTGACGTCACCCTCATCAGGGCCCAGCCTCTGCACACGGCAGGCACAGTGGGAGCCCCGCCCTCCACTCAAGGCCCTTGAACAGGTTGGGGCAGCTGGACTATCACCATGGCATTAGCCTCGACCTTTGAGAGCTGGAGAGATGACCATTCCCAAGGATTCAAGCTCTGCCTCGGCCCCTATTTAACAACTGCAGAGGAATAAGAGAGGAGTGCACAGGGAGGAGGAACCGCAAGTGTTGGCAGGCTTGAAAAGTCACCTTCCCGGTTACAAACTGAAAACAGGATTCTGACAGGTGGGACTCAGCTAAGATCGGGAGGCACGGCACTGGGAGGAGAGACCTTTGGCCTCTACCCAGGAGGGAGGGGCTCAGGGGTGCTCCGAGGTGACAGGCTCCAGGGGCGAGGTGCAGAAAGGAGAGGACAAGCAAGGCTTTGTGGACTTCAGTCTGCCTTCAGCTAACACAGCTCAAGCCGTCCCAAACCATTAGACACCAACCTGCCCCAAAATAGGAGCAAGAGGAAATAACTGTGTCGGCAGAGAGAGGCAGTTTATGTGGTCAAGAGAGAGGGCAAAAAGGAAAAATAAAAATCAAACTAGCAGTCAAGGGATCCGGGTGAAAGAAACAAGATCACCTGGGCCACGTGGAGGCCTGCCCCCACCCGAGGCCATTTTCACCAGAACCCAGTGAGAGCACCCAGGTCAGCACAGAAGACAAGGCCCTGTGGTGCAGCAGTACACACACAGGCTCTGGAGGTCAATGGACCCAGTCTCAAGCCCCAACTGCCCTAAGGCAAGGTGGTTTCGTCCCCAAGACTCAGCTTCCGGCTCTGCAAGATCTGCAAGCCCCTCCAGGGGCTATGAGGCCCAGGGTGGTGCAAACAAGGCAGGGGGCTCTCCGAACCCATCCACACATGGTCCTTCCCTCCCCCACTTCTTTATGCCTTCACCACACGCATACTTTATTTCTGAGAGGGATTTGATTCCTTAGACTATACCAGTCTGTTTCTGTGGAAACAATACACTGATGATTGTAGAAAATTCCAGAAGAAGCCAAGTCTCTGGGAGGGATGGCAGGATTCCCTTGCTCCTCAGAAGCTCCATGACAATGAGGGACAATGGATGGATGAAAGTAGGAGGAGAGGGGTTTCCTCTGAGAGAATGGGCTGAGAGTGGTCGGAGAAAAGAACCAAAGTCAGTGACATGATTTAAGATTCCCTGGCATCTACTGAGGATGTCAAGGGACGCTGGGCCCTGAGGGGGTCAGAACAGAAGGAGAAGTTCCACCAGGAGCTGAAGTCTGGCAGAGGTCCTGAGGCCAAGACACTGGGGACAAAAGACGACTAAGCCCAGACCAAGGGCATCTGATGGCGCCAATCACTTCCACCCCTGCATACAGTCGGTGCTTGGGAAATATTCGTTTAGTGAATGAGTTATTTGTTAAATTCACATCTCTGAGTCGCTTGCCTGCGGAAAAGCTCTGTGAAGCCCAGTCTAATTTTCTGCCGGGGAACAATTCCAGCCTGTTTCAGGGAAAACAACAAAGCCTGGGGAGGGACCTGCGGGTGCTGGAAGCCCTGAGGCCAAGAGGTGAGCAGCTTTGCGGTTGTCTGCTCAGCCCAAACGCCCAGCCCGCGAGGCTGCAACCCACTCTTACTCACACATATGACAGTTACTAATACTCTTGGGTCAGTGGCCAACCCCTCAGGTCTGTCTTGGTTCCGAGGAACACAGAGATCAGAATGCCAAGAGCACTGAGAGATCCAGGGACAGGCTCGACAGACTCGAGGCCCATCCCCTGAGTCAGGAAAAGCATCCATGAAGTCTGACCAGGATCACCCATGCTCCTCCCCACACCATCTGTCCACCACACACAGAAAGGACATCACCTCTTTAATAGGCGAAGCAGTGCTGGGCCAAGAAAACCTTACACTAGGGCACAGCAAAACGAGATGCGGAGGGAGGAAGGAAGACAGAAAGACCATCCTTTATTCTGAGTTATGTCTATCCTCCTTTTTCTATTTTCAATCTTGAGCATGCTAGGTCCTTGCCCACCTCAGAGCCTTTGCACATGCAGTCTCCCTTGCCTGAAATACTTATCTCCCTTTCCATATCCAGCTCTTTCTCTCCCTCTCCCTCTCAGTGCATAAACATTTGTGGGTTTCTAAGGAAGTGCCGATGAATCCTTTCTTCAAATGAAGGACGGGTGTTTTTAGGATTAGTAATCCCCCACTTTCGTTGATTTGGATGTTCATACAATGAGTTTTCTTACAGCAGAGTTCACCTGTGCCCCGGACGGCTCCCGGGAGGACTGACCTCCCGACGGGTGATGCAGGAGGAGAACGTATATCTCTGCAGCTACCCAGGACCTGGTGAGTCTTTCCAGCCATCCATTTCAGCCAGGCATCACACGACTATGTAGGGCACAGAAGAATATACATTATCAGCCGCGCCCAGGCTTGCACTCTCCTGCGGCTGTTTCCATCTGGCAAAGTGATTGGCTATGGAGTCCAAGGGCAAGATGTGCAAAACGATGCTGCCCTCTGTATGTTGGAAGCTCCATTCCAAACACATTCTTCAATAAGCATCCACATCACCCTTGCAAGATCTCTGGGTTGAATCAGACTACAGATCTTGGAGAAACAGGCCCGGGGAGATGAACTTGCGTACTGAAGACAATGCTACAAGTCTGCTCGAGACCAGGATGAGGATAAAAATGCAGAGGCATGAGAGCTTTGAAGTCATAATGTGCCTCAGAAATGCAAGGCAACAGTGCTGTGGCTCTCATCACGGTTCATCCATTCAAAATCTTGGAGCATTTACCGTGTGCCGCACGTGCTTCTAGGCTCAAGGAGGTAGACATTGGGGTGAATACAAAGATAAATGGCACAGGGGTGCCTGGGTGGCTCAGTCAGTTAAGCATCTGGCTTCAGCTCAGGTCATGATCTCATGGTTCGTGGGTTCAAGCCCCAAGTCAGGCTCTGTGCTGACAGCTAGCTCAGAGCCTGGAGCCTGCTTCAGATTCTGTACTCCCTCTCTCTCTAACCCTCCCCTGCTCTCACTGTCTCTCTGTCTCTTAAAAATAAATTTAAAACATTAAAAAAAATTTTTTTAAAGATAAATGGCACACAGTCCCTGCCCTTTGAGGCAAAGGATGCATCCTGTAGGAGCTGACCGTCTCTTCAACAAATCAGTACCAGAGAATGGAACCCTGGGGCCAAGCGGCTGGGATCCCACAGGAGAACAGCTCGACTCCATCTGCAGAAGGAAAGACAAGGGGACCTCTGAGCTAGACCTTGAGGAAGGGCTTTGATGGATGGAGAGAAGCAATGGGCTGTTCCAGGTCAAAGGAACAGCTTGCTCTGACCCTGGAGGTGCCAGATCGTGAAGGGACTGCAAACGTCAGGTGCGATCGGCCAGGGCCAACTGGCCAAGAGCCTCGTCAGCCTGGCCAAGGGGGAGAGCCTTTCCTGGAGGCTGCTGGTAGGATGTGTCTCCATCGGGGGCATCAAACAGAGGAACAGCATGCTCAGATTTGGGTGTCAGGAGGATGAGACATGCAGTTGGCTGGCGAGAGGTTGCCTGGAGCAGCTGGGAGCACAGAGCAGTGAGGAGAACATACAACTGCTAACGCAAGTGACAGTGGGAGGATCTGTCTCCCTCACTCAACCCTTTACCCACAGAGCATATAAATAGTATTTGTCCTAGCTCATTTACAGGACTATGACGAAGTTCTCAGGAATAACGGAAAGATAATAAAAATAATAGCCAACAAGTATTGAGTCCTTGTACTTGACCAATTACTTAGCATTTGCTAGGTGCCAAGCATTGTTCTAAGCACCTACCAACACTAGTCCATTTTCTCCTTGTAACAACCCTGTGAACTTTTATTATCCCCACTGTACAGATGAAGAAATGAAAGCACGGAGAGGTTAGGTAACTTATACCAGGCCACACAGGCAGTAAGTAACTGAGCTGTGATTTGCATGCAGGCTGTCTAGCCCGGTCCGCGCTCTCGCTCACATCCATGACCTCTTGCTTGTTACAGTGCAACCCTGTGGTCAGAGCCTTACAGCCATCATTTGTTATTTAGGTTCTCACAATAATCCTATCAGGTATGCATGTTTGATCTTGCTTTGCAGATAAGGAAACTGAAACGCAGTGAGGATCTGTACTTTGCCCATGGTTACATATCTAGTAAGTTGTGGACTTGCAAACTGTACCCTGTGTCTGTGTGACTGCAAAGTCTGTACTTTTTTTTTCTGAGAGAGAGAGAGAGCATGAGTACATGCAGAGGAGAGGTAGGAAGAGGGGAACACAGAGGATCCAAAGTGGGCTCACAGAACCTGATATGGGGCTCAAACCCACAAACCATGAGATCATGACCTGAACCAAAGTTGTATGCTTAACTAACTGAGCCACCCAAGTGCCCCTGCAAAGTCTGTGCTCTTACCCGCCCTCCCCTCTCCCTTCATTATAAAAGGATGAAAAATCAAGGGGGGAGGGTAGGGACAAGGAGGAGCAGCAACCTGGAAGGAAAGTCAACCACCAAGTGCAGCAGGCAGGCACATAGAATAGGTTTTTGCCTGGCTGGAGTGTCCCAGCCAAAGTCCAGCAGCACTCGCATCCCCGCACCCCTGCTCAGCCTGGCGGCCAAGTCAGGCCCTGTCAGCAAAGCAACAAAACACCCAATCCCTTGGGGTGAGGGTCTGTAGGCCTCAACGCTGGGAATGGGGGTGGCAAACGATGGTATCTGAATCAGGCCTGGGCTTTGCTGATGGGTCCTGGCAAAAACAAGATGTCAGTTATAAACAGCTATGAATCCTTGTAACAGCAGTTCCCCAGGTCCTGAGCTCACTCTGGGCCATGATGGAGCCTCAACATCTAGAGCCGTCTGCCACCTCTGAGGATTGGGAGTCCTGGCCGGGGTCCTGGCCATGAAATCATTCATCTATAGACAGGCCTCCTAAGGAGGAAAACATGCAGGAAATGCGACAGAAGAAAACAGAGCTGAAAAATGATTTCATCAGGTTTAGCTAAGACTAGACCATCTAGGGCAGTGATTCTGAAGCAGGCGGGCAAAACCCCCAGGAGGGCACAGGAGAGGTTCTGGGGCGTGTGTGGACCCAGAAGGAACACTAATGACGGGCTGCATCTCACAGTGGTCAAGGGCATGAAGCCAGACTCCCTGGGTTCAAATCAATCCCAGCTTGATCACTTGCTAGCTGAGAGCCGTGGGTCAAGTTCTTTAATCTCTGCAGGCCTCCCGTTTCTCACATGTCACACCAGGATAAGGATGGCACCGACCTCATCAGGTTGTTACAGAAAGAAAATGAGTTAACATATAAGAAGCTCTTGAGCCTGCTGCCCCAATACCTAGGCAGGGCTAAATATGTGTTTATTAAATATGATAAATGGACTGGGGGAAATAGATTTTTCATTATCTCACAGTGTAAGATACCATAATACCCAGGTTCATGGAGATGGGGGTTGGGGATGAGATGCTTCTATTATTTTCAAAAGAGTTTAGACTTTTTTGACGTTAGAAGTTACTGATTTAGGGTCACAGGGAAGTCGGGAGCACTCTTCAGCAACACGCCGCGGCAGCTACGCAAGGCAGAGCCAAGGCTTTGGATTCCAGGGTGGGGCAGGGTGGTCCAGGGACTCCAGAAACTCCCACACTGTGGTCTGGACTAAAGCTTTCAAAATTCACACTCTGAAATCATGTCCTCCACACCCAACCCACGGAGCAGGAAAAGGATCACGCTGAGGGCCAGAGGAGGGCCCTGTCCAGGGTCACATAGCTGGCTGGCATGGGGAAACAGAGCAAAAGCCAAGAGCAGCTGGAGCTGAAGCATCTTCTGGTACCGCCCCAGGTAGGCTGGGCGCAGCCCCACCCCTCCCCCCACCCCCCACCAGGACTCAGTGTGGTTGAAGGTTGCTATCTGCTGGCCCCAGCCTGGGGCTCTCCTGAGTAACATCTAACCCCAAGCTCTGGCAGTCCCTAGAAGCCTCAGGGCCAGTTTTTTCTTTCAGAAGCAGGAATTGGGGGTCCTCGCCTCCTATGCTTTCACACCCAGAAGTGGCTCCCAGCGGGGGTGCTAGTCCAGAAGAAGCCACTCAGGAATTCCTACAGTGTCCCTGGTTCCATCCAGACTGATTCCGTGTTCCTGACTCAAGCCAACAACACTGTCCCTGAAACTGGTATAGCAGGGAAATAGGGGCAGCCCCAAATCTCAGTGGCTCAGTGCAATCCAAGTCCAAACTGTGTGCTCCCATCCGCTCAAGAGGGCTCTCCTCCAAGCAGGGATCTGGAGCCCCAGGCTCCTTCCTCCCTGTGACTTTGCCACCTCGAACCCATGGCCCCCACAATAACCACAACTGGCTGCTTCAAGCCAACAGAGTGGGAGGCACACAGGGCAATGACCCCCCCTGGGCTTTTTATGGGTTTATCCCTTTTATCCACCTTCTGCCAGCCAGATTTAGACACATGGCCATTTCTGGCCATAAAGGAAGCTGAGAGGTGTCATCCAGCTGTTTTCCCAGGAGATAGAAGATTGGGCTTTGGTGGACACATAGTGCATCTGCTCCAATCCACCTTACAGCTTTGCTTGTGTGGCCCTCAACAGTCCTGGCCTGGAGGCCCAGCTTAAGTCAGTGACCTGCTCTGTGCAGGTGACTCTAGAGGGAATCTGATGGCCCACAGCGTCCAGGCTGTGATACGCAGGGAGGAGTGACAGGCAGAAGGTGTAAGACTGGGACCTCATCGAGGGCAAGAACTGGACAGGGCTCCCTGTGGCATCCCCAGCACTCCCCAGCGCACGTGGCCATCACGGAGCCGCCCGGTGCTTGTTTGCTGAATGGGAAGAAGACAGTGAGTATGGTGCAGGGTGCCAGGCAGGAGTCGTGTCTCAGGAATGCCACAGTGTGACTAACTGGAGCTTCTCGAAGCCTGGGATTCCCAGGTCCATGTTCCAGGGCGGGAGAGGGGGAGGAACAAGGAGAAGGGAACAGCCAGAGCCGTCTCCCCCTCTGTGCCCAGCTCTCACGTCAGAGGCAGACTCTCAGCCTGTCTGCGTGGGCAGGAAGCAGGAGCTGTTTCCATTTTATTTCATCTTCATGACGAACTCGGTCCCATGAACACGAGAAGCCACAGGATAAATGCTCTCCCTCCCCCACGGCATTCTCAAAAGCAGGAGCCCCGGGAAAATGAGGATGTGAAGCCCCTTAACTTCAGGGGACAGACAAAGGCTCCCCCAAAGGGGCCAGCAAGGGAAAGAGTGAGAAGCAACCACAGCTCTTGGTTTGCTTTGCGACCTTGAGCAAGTGACAGATTCTGTGTCTCTGTTTTTCCCCATCTGTCAAATGGAGATAATAAAGGTTGCTCTGAAGTCAGAATGAGATAATCAATGTTTAAATGGCTCTGGAAAGTGTAACATTTTATATGGGAATATAAGGTGTTATTATCCACTCACCCTTCCTGCCTCTCCAGTGAATTCAGATGTTTGATAACAATTACAGTCTCGGTGAGCACTCTGTCTTGATGAGTAGTGGCCTCCACTTACGAGAGAGGGGTAGTGAGACACAAGCCTGGGCCACACACAGGCCTGGTATGTTCTGAGACACGTGCTCTACTTAAGGAATATTCCGGGTGAAACAACGAACCGTGATCCACGCAGGCCCTCCCCTGCGTTCATTGGAAGCTGGCTCTTGGAGACTCCGATGTGGGATCTGTTGCACTTCAAGGAATACAGTAAAAAAAAATCCCAGAATTCTACAGGGCCCCTGGCCCTTGGGGTAAATAATCTAGTCAACTCCATCTCCCACTGACCTGCGAAAGGCAAAACAGGTTCGTGTCTAGCATGGCTTCCTTGGTTAGGTACCTTCAGCAAATCGCTTATCTGCCCTGGAACCCAGCATCCTCCTCCTCAGAGGACTACAGAGTCACTCAGGAATCAAAGACACAGCTCGAATGAAAGGTACTTCTTGCTATCGATGATCAAGTTTCTTACCTGTGAATCACCTGCAGTGTTCTCAGATTCTCTCACACACAGAAGACAGCAGCCCCGTGTTCCTTCTGCTGGAATTTAACTCAACGTGGGGGAGGGGGCAACCTGTCCGGCAGCCAACACAAAATCCTACCTTGGGATAAACAGGAGCGAAGATACTGCCGGAATGAGGCAGCAGAGATTGTAACACCTGCCAACGATTAATTCAAAGCAGAAGCAAGAGCACAGATCCTTCTGGACTCCAGTGTGACTCCTGCAAGGGCCGAGGCCAGATTTCCAGATACTTTTCCAGACAGTCTGACAGCTCCTGCTTCAGGTCCCACTGACTGACCGAAGCACAGGACGGGGGCCCGAAACAGGGCAGGTGGGATTCGGGGAAAAGAAGGGAAAGATGAGAATAACAAGAAACAGGGCACTTTCAGAGCCCAGTTTTCCCGTTACCATTACTGTGCATTTATTTCCTCTGTTGAAAAGGGAAAAAGTTTTCCATGGAGAGTCTAGGGCAATTCCATGTAATATTTCACTCCACGGCCTCCTTCTCTTGCCAACTGCCTCAGCAGCTGTTAAACACTATCCTTCCTGTCAGCCCTGGAGCACTTCTACCCAAGCATCGAGTCCAAATCCTCCCCTTTTTCTCTCCTTCTTCTTCCCTCTTCCCCCCCAAGTTGTCACCTGGACACTTTTATGTCCAGGCGAACCCCTGGCAGAAATAGTCTCTAGACCTTGAACACAGAACATTCAAGGAAGACCAGAGACCCTTTGATCTGCCGGAAGGAGCTGCAGGATAGAGTGACAGAGGAGAGAAAGCCAGGTGCAAAGCTCCAGGGCGTACATCTACCCTGACAGGGCTGCTGGTTATAAAGGCCCTGCTCAGCACCGAACCTCAGAGCCATTTTCAAAAAGCTCCCTGGTCCCTCCAGCCACTGCACCGGACAAACTCATTATCCTCAGCTCCAAGGCAAGACAGAAGCTTAATCAGGTCAGCAGCATTTGATCTGAAAATAAGTACCTTCTTTTGACACTCCATGGATTATAGGAATTATGCCTGGTAATATCATGTCAAAGGATATTCAGGGATATTCAGCTGAGAGGAATAATTACATAGTCACATGCTATCAGACCCACGAACTGAAAGTAAGCCCACCCATCACTCCAGAAGCCAAAGCCTTGAGGTCGATGTGACAATGGAAAAAAACAACCAGCTCCTAAGATTTGTCCTGCCTCCCCCTTCCGTTGAGCCTAT
Organism: Suricata suricatta; assembly: GCF_006229205.1. Taxonomy (NCBI): domain Eukaryota; kingdom Metazoa; phylum Chordata; class Mammalia; order Carnivora; family Herpestidae; genus Suricata; species Suricata suricatta. Next base: position 92,527,138 of record NC_043703.1, on the reverse strand, counting down.
AACCTAGACCGGGGGGAGGGCGGGGGATGGGATGGCTAGGGCTCCACCCAGCCCTATTCTGATGGGTACATAGGCCCCAGTTTCTGGTCACTCCTATGTTTTCTGAAAAGCTATTGCTTCCAGCTAAAATTTTCCACTCCTGGACTCAACCCAAAGGTGAGTTTATTTTGGAAAGTCTGAGCCAAATTTTTCTGCAACTAGAGTTTTAAGCAGGTGAAATCAAGGTTGCTGCCTCCCCCGACATGAAATTATGTCCTAAAAGTACAACAATAGTTCAAGTCCCCCACCCTCCCCCCCACACACACACCCTGCCCAGGTTCCATAGGGCCACTCCTCATAGGTCTAGGGGCAAAGTATGCATGAAATGTGGTATGAAAAGTTATGCTTCTAAAAAACGATACTGAATGAGAAACTCAGATTTACTTTTGCCATATCCAAACAGAGATGGTAGGGAGTTATGGGCAATTGTAAGCTTTAGACTTCTCAAAATACTTGACCTCAACCTTTCAATCATGCCACATAGCTGCCATGGGGATAGAAGGGGACCTTCCATGCTCTCATCTGTCATACCATAAATGGGAGCACAGAAGGGGCCAAGGAGGACTTAGGGTCATATTATATGATAATTGCAAAGGTCAAGACCACCCCCTTGACCACTGGTCTTCTTAGGCCAAATTTCATAGTCTTTAATAGGAGTTACAACAGAATCTTAAAATATGGCATTGAACTATGTTATCAAAACTTCTTAAAACATAATCTTGTTTGATGTCTTGACAAATTTGAGAGACGAGGAGGACACTGGCGTTTACTGAGGACCCACGCATGCCAGATACCAACCAGGCATTTCAGTCCACAAAACTTGGACGCAATTGCTCTGGTGATGCCCTTCTTTCAGAGAAGGCAGGCAAGAAACCCAGATAGTAACTGGGGTTCAGGGTCAGTACTAGGGGTCAAGTGGGTCATATCTCCATACCAGAGTGCCAGGCTCAGGAAAACTCAAAGACCCCAGGACACACTTTATACAGGAAAGTCACGTTAGGCTTAGCCCTCCTTTCCCGACCCTCTCCAACAGCCTGTCTCTGAAAAAAAGGAAGGGTCTGTCCAAGGAATATTTGGCAATATTGGAAGTGGAACATTGGAATATTCAGGGAATGAGGTAAAGAATCTACAAACCAGAAAAACAATGTCTACCTAGTAAGCCAGTAGTGACCTTCATATATACTGCACTGAAGAGTCACAAATACGCTTTTTACCCTATATTTAATCCTTAAAAAAATGAAAGAAATTAAATGCAGGTATAAGCTAATAATCTCAAACTACACACTGCTCCCTCTATGACTTTCTTGCCCTTTTTCTATGCAGGTATGTATCACCCATGGGTCTTAGGGCCTGCACCAAGTAAATGCTCAATGAAGGGTGGATTGTTGAATGGATGGATCGATGGACGGACAAAATAATGTTTTCAGTAATAATGCCTTTTAATCTAGATGGAATTCAAATCTGTACTCTTCCAATCAGCTGATATTTGGAGACATATTTGTCATTTTAATACTTGTAATATAAAATAAGCTATTTTAGCTTCATCTGTGAGCATATGTATGAAAGAATATGAATGTTTTGTTGTGAATGAACAGACGGCACAGTTGAAGATAGTTTTTTCAAAAAGTGTGACAGAGCCCAATTATTGTCTTTTTAAAAAACAAAGCAAAATAAATGTTCTGGGAAAGAATTTTCATAAGAACAAGTGGAGCTCTCTACTTAGGACAATAAAAGAAAATCCAAAGAAGAAACTGTTTGACAAATGGAGGTCCTCTGTCTTTCCTTCTAGTAGAAGGTACTCTGGGGACTCCAAATAAAATGCCTCTTACCATCCAAGAGCTTCTAATCAAGTTGTGTATTTCTGAGCTAGAGAATAAAACTTAGGAGGAAAGGAAATAGCACCATGGTCTCTAACTCAGATAGGGTGACATATAACAATCACTAGGTATGCAAAAATAATTACACAGAAGCTGAGGCCCAACCCATTCCACCTTGACTAAGGCCAGCTAAATTGTTACATCTATAGTTAAAAATAAGGGCTAATTTCCTTCAAGCAAGAAATAAAACCCCCTTTTAGTTCCTTCTATGCTCAGAGTAAGGTTTTTAAACCACCCTTCAAGGGTATTCTCCAAGGGAAGACAAAAGTCCGGGAAATGAGACAGAAGAGGCAGTCCTTGCCCACCTTCAACAAGATAATCTCCTTAGATTTACTTTATGTGCTGGGGTTCCCCTAGAGCCTTATTTAGAAATAGAAAAGGGGAGGGGGTTTCCTACTACTAAAAAATACTAATAATTTGGATACCACTGTTGTAGAATATTGGCTAAATCTCATTCAAGTCTAGATGCTTTCAATAGTCAAGATATTGAAACCACCTATGTATCTGTCAATGGATATGGATTTTTTTAAATGTCTGTATAGAGAGAATATTACTTAGAAATAAAAAGAAGGAAATCCTGGTATTTGTGACAACATGTGTGAACTGAGAAAAATTATGCTAAGTGAAATAAAACCAGACAGAGAAGGATAAATACTGCATGATCTCAGTCATATGTGGAAGCTAAGAAGTCCAACTCATAGAACCAGAGAGTAGAGCCATGGCTACCAGGGACACGAGGGAAATGGGAATATATCGGTCAATGTGCACAAACTTTCAATTATGTGATGAATGAGTTCTGGGAATCTAATATACTGCATGGTGATGACAGTCACTATTGTCCCTGATATCTGCCAAGAGAGTAGATGTTAAGTGTTCTCAATGCAAAAAAAAAAAAAAAAAAAAAAAAAAAAAAAGGGGAAGTGATGGGTCTGTTTATGACCTTGATGGTGGAAATCATTGCAAATTAGTTTACCATGATCACAAAGTCTATGTATCTTAAATGGTTAACTGCACCACTTAAAAAAATTACTTTGTTCAATTAAATGTATATATTATTTGTCAACTGTGCCTCAAAAGAACAGGGAGAAAACAGTATAGATAGGGGGAAAAAAGAACTAGATTCCAGAGATCAGCCTTCAGGAAGCATACATTTTACAGCTCAAGGTAAACGCGTCCAAGAAGCTGACTGGGCAATGTTACACGTGCTAATCCACGTGATCGCCACTAATAAATTACATAGAGTGGCAGCCTTCTATCCCATTCTTCCAGATGAGGAAATGGACACTGAGAAAAGGCAAAGAACTTGTCCAACCGCTGGGACTAGAACCCCAGGCCACCTGACATCAAAGCCTCCTCCTCCCAAAGCATCCTTGCCAGCAACTAAACCAAGTTGACCTCCACTTTCACACTTCAGCATGTCACTCCCCATTTCAGGTTTACTCTTCATATTTGGCTTCTAGTTTTGTATCTGTAGGTGATTCCTAGATTTCAGATACCAAGAGAGGAGGGGGCCAGTGGCGCAATGGATAACGCGTCTGACTACAGATACCAAGAGAGAAAGGAAGGAAATAATCTAGACTCCTCAATGTTTCTAAGAATCCAGATGTTTTCTAAAAACCAACGTAAGTGGCGTTTTACAATGCTTCTTAGCCTGAAACCAATAGGAAAAATCTGCCTTCATCTGGGGTCATGCCTGGGCAAAACTTGCTTTCTTCCCTGGAATATCCTTTCTGGAATGTCCTCTTCTGTACGTAAGGCCTTTATTGCCCTCCAAGGCTCTGTGCTCTCCCCTCCCTAGACAAAAACTACCCCTAAAAAAGATCTAGGGGTGAGTCCTTTACCTGTTAATGAATTTGCAGGTCACTGTGACCCACCTCTCAGTGTGCCTGCATTTAAAGCTCTCCAATGATAAAGGACGGGAGGTCTCATCCGATGGAGGCATTTATTTTTAGCATGAGGGCATAAGAGATTCTCTAGAGTGGCTACCAATGTTATATATACATATCAGGCAGCCCAATTTAAACTTTGAATACTTCCAGTTTTTCCAAAAACAAAACCAAACACAACATGCATGCACACACACACACACACACACACACACTCCAAAAACCAAAATGAAGTATGCCCCTGTTTCCACCCAATAAGATAACAATAGTTACTACTCACTGTGTACCTAATATGTTCCAGGCCTTGTTCTAGGTGTAAATACATTATCTGTAATCTTCACCATGACTCTTCACTTCCCTTCTTTCCTCACTGTTACTGGTTTCCTGGGGCTGCATGCATAATGAACCACCACCAACTGGGGGGCTCAAAACAACAGAAATGTATTCCCTTGCAGCTCTGGAGGCCAGGAGTCTGGAATCCAGGTGTGGGCAGTGCTGGGCTCCCTCCAAAGCCTCTAAAAGAGGACCCCTCCTTGCCACTTTTGGCTTCTGATAGTCTCAGGTGTTCCGTGGCTTGCGGCATCATAACTTCAATTCCTGCCCCCAATCCTCCTGTGTCTGTCTTAGCATCCATATTTTCCCCTTTTAAAGGCACACTATCATACCATATTAGAACCCACCCCCAATGACCTCGGTATAAATCGATGACTTCTGCAAAGACCTACTTGTAAATAAGGTCATATTCTGAGATACTGGGAATTAGGGCTTCAACACATCTTGACAATGTGGGAGGGAGGTACACAGTCCTACTCCTAACACCCACCTACGAGATGACCTTGTGGGCCTCCAACGTCCTGGTGAAGGCAAAGTTCAGTTTCATTTCCTAGATTATTCCCAGACAAGCAGAAGCACAGACTCCAATATCTTGAAGAAACATCTCCCATCAAAGTTGTTACCAATGCTATGCTGTTTCTTGCTATTCCCTCTGCTTCAGGACTCTTCTGTCCCTTCTTTATCCAACTACGCCTTTTCCTTCTTTACATCAAGGCTCACACATTGTGACCCTGAGCTCCCAGACCAGGTCAACCCATTTCAGGATCTCTGCACACCATCTATCTCTCCCTCATTGCCCTCATCAACACCGAAATTTTCCATTTGTTTGAGGATTATTTGACAGACATCTCTCTCTGCCAGCAGCCTGAGAGCCCCAGAGGGTGAGGACCCCTCTGCTTTACTCACAGCTGTATCCCCAACTCTTAGCAAAGCCTCTGGCTCTTAGGTGGGGCACAGAGCTTTGTCCTCTGCTCCTCAGAAAGAAAACTCAGGTAACTATTTCCAGCTCAGCCCCAAACATACTGGTTAGTTAAGTGCAGCCATTAGCCTGGGGACCCATACCTTTCATCTTCAAGGGCTGCGCCCAGCCACTGCCTCCCCACTGCAGCCCAGTGTGTGGCTGGCCATCTCTGAGAACCAGAGAGCCATCATCCAGGGCTACCCCCTAAGTTCCCCCACTCCCCCCACCCTACATCCCAGCCCTCATCGCTGTGAGACATAGGCGCTTTCCCTCCCACCAGACACAAGAGGCAACATCTGCCCTAAAGCTTCCCAGGGTCCTAAGAGGTTATGGGACCTTCCTCATCAGCTGGCAGTACCAACATAGCCTTCTCGAAGCCATGATGTTCTGAGGAGTCAATTTCATACTTTTAACACTCTACCAAACCCTGTACACCACACCTACCCCACTCCGGAAATCCTCCAGAACCACAAAAAAACAGGGCTGACATCCTTGGGATCAGCTTTATGCAGTCAGTGCAGCCAAAGCAAGTGTGCCCTATGTACAGATAAGGACAGCAGAGTCACGTCTACAATGACCCAGCATGGCAACTGGCCCCTTACCCCGAACCCACAGTCCCTCCAACCAAGGGGCTCTGGGTGGCACTGCCAAGGAAGGCTTTTTGCAACTCATGATAACTCATTCACCCCTTCATTTAGCCAACCTTTTATTGGGTTCCTATCATGGCCATGGGACCATTTAAGATACTGGAATTGACAGGGTGGGGAAAAAAGAGGCCCATCTTGTTGCCCCATTCCAGCACCTTAACTCTGGAGCTAAGACAAGAAATCAAATGAAAAGGCAGTGGGGCAAATGCCCCAGCAGAGGTAAGCACGAATGGGCTGCAGTTGGGGTGACATCTCTGGGGAGTGGCTGGAGCCCCTCCTCTGCCTTTGAAGGACAGTAAGGAAGGAGGCTGGGGGGAGGTGGGGGGCACGAGGCAGAACTTCCAAGCAGAAACAAGAAAAAGATGTTATGGGAACAGCAAACCACACCATTTGCCTGTGGTGTAGGGTGTCCAGTAAAAATAGAAATAGATGAAGCTAAAAAGATAAAACTGGGGGCCAGCTTATAAAGGGTCTTGTAATGAGCTGACGAGGTGTAATTTGCTACCACTCCCTCAGTGGTATGTAAGTTTTATTCTCATCTTAATGGTGAATTTTAAGCTCATGGATGTTAATTCTCTCAAAAGGGGCGTAAGCAAGCATGCATCTACGTAATGCCTGTTCTGTTCACCTCCACCCACACAACTGGACCCTAAGAAACCCACACAACTCACACCCGCATGGCTGCCCTCGGCCATCCTCAGTGTTGTCTCAGATCGGCTCTTTGTCCAGATGGGTTCCTGGGATACATACATTCACAATCATGCCCAGGTACAAGAATTTGGATTTGAAAAGCTAAATCTCCTCCTTGTTTCCTGCTTACATCACTGACCTCCCTCCCCTTCCCTTCCTCTCGTCTTCCTTTCTCTCTTCCTTTATAGTATTTTTTTTTCTATGCTCACTGCTCTTTGCAACAGCTGCAGAGCCTCACATATCTGGGAAGTCCATTAACTTGTTGTTTACTGAGCTCCACATCATTAGCAGAGATGCTGAGCAAATTCAAGCCTCGGTCCCAGGGAGCCAGAGCCTCTCGTGAAACTGGGGACACTCCCTCAAACTGTCCCTTCCTTTCACTCCCCCAACTGAAGATTTATGTTTTCTATCAAGCCAGCTTATATTAACTTCACTACAAGAAGATTCTAACTACGATGCGGGATGCCAGTAGGAAATGATTCCATCAAACTCACCTACTGGGAATCCGGACAGTTTAATGTAAATCCACACAGCCTATCAGCAGCATACACAAAATCCTATTTTAACCACCTGTCCCAAAGCTTGCCCACAAAATGAGTGCCAAACATTACATTTGCATGTGACACCCAACAGAGCACTTGTGGGAAATAAAGCCAGCACAGACTGATGTCCCCTCTGACTGTCACTGCCTGGACATGGAAAATAAGCCTATGGGGAACTGACACACGCTCAGCAGCACTTTGGAACCTGGTCTCTTCCTTCTGTCCAAAGGCTCCACTTCGCTCACTCTGGCTCAGAAGAGAGCACTCCAAGAGTTTTAACATCCTTGATTTCTTTCAATGTAGAAAACAAATACATACACACTTCAAGAACTCGAGAACAAACTCTACCCACCTGCAGGAACATCTGGGTGCTGGCTCACCCGAAAAACCTCACGGGGAATCGGGGTGGTCGGCGGAGCCAGTCTGAGCATTCAGTCTGGGCCGGCAGGGGATGGGGCTCTGAATCAGGAAGCTATTCCCAGTCGACTCCTGGGAACGGCGGCCGGCAAGGGCCTCGGTCCTCCAGGTGAAGTGTGAGGTGACCAGATCTAGTGAAAAAGACAGGTTGGACATGGTGCCCACCCAGTGTACACCCAGTTAAGGGCGGAAGCCTGTTCTGCATCAGCCCCTCACTTTGCTGTGTTGGGAGGCCCTGCTTGCTATTTCTACTCTGGTCTGGTTTTGTTCTATTTTTGACAGTAGAAGGCCATATCTGTCCTGGTTAGATGAAGAAGAAAATGGATTCTTCTGGCCAAGACCCATAGAGGATCAGAGCACCATTGAGGGGGCACGAAAGGCAATACTGTCGGCCACACCAGTTCTCTAGGGCTCCAATGTAAAATTCTTTGGGACCAGAGCCAAGCAGAATGTGGGCAGCCAGGGGGACAAGACGAAGCCAGAAGGGAGCACCCCTCTCTACCTCCCAGGCCCTCCCAGGCAGAACACTGGCTTTGAAAAGAGAAATCACTTGTCAGGTACATCAGAGCATTTCATTTTATATGGAGGCATCTTCCTGAGTTTTAAAGCAAAATCCACCTTTGATCTCAGGATAATCCTCTGTATCGCCATGGGTGTGAATGGAAGAGTGGTCATAAAAGGGTTTGCCTTCAGTTCTGCACCAAACATAGCCCTTTTCATCAGGGACAGATGCCAAGGCAGATAGGAGGTCCAGAGTAAAAAGGAAGTAGGGTTCTGGGCCCAGGAAGAGAAGAAGGGCTCTGGGACCATGGTGGTGTGGTCACATGATTGGTCACATGGCCAAGCAGTGTCCTGAGCAATCATTTCCAGGTTCTCACCTGCACAGTCCAGGGTACTAGAGCCTTTTCAAGCTCTGTGCTGAGCCCAGAAATCTAACAAAAGGCCCAATGCTGGAACAAAAAGCCACCCGGTGTCCAGATTTCACTGTGCAGAACAACCTATGGTCAGCATTCTCGGCTTCCTTTGAAAAGATTCCAGCCGGTGGGAAAACGGAGGTCTGGGCTCTCAGATCTCTGCTCACCCTCACCATCTTGCCAGCCCCCTGTCAGGCCTTTTTCTTATTTCTGGAAGGCCTCAACTGTTCAAAGAGAATGAAGAGACGACACCAAGCAGCACCTTCACCTGCCACGTGGCCCCATGGATCCCCTCCTAAGAGCTGTGACATGATGGCACATGGCAGGAAGGACCATAGCAAATGTGAGACGTGAAGTGGAGAAGCCAGAGAAGCCAACAGGTCACACAAAGCATCTCAAGCAAAATTCACCACACGAGGGCAAAGAGCCAATGGGTGCGCTCCGCTGCCTCCTGTCAAAATCCCTACCGGGATCTGAAGAAACAAGGTGTCTCTCTCATGGCCCCAGGAAACCTATTCTGAAAAACTGCAGCTGATATTTAACAGGGCCCCAGAAAGCCTTTTTTTCATAATTTTAAAAAAGTAATTATTTTAACCACTGATGTGTATAATAAACTCTTGTCAGCCTGACATTAAAATCTGTTTCTTTTCTCTGCTCCCCACCCGCTTCCCCACAAGTGTGGCACATGCTCCAGGATTGTTATTTTAGGATTTCTTCAAGGAGCTTGGTGACGGGCAGCTATTTTGTTAAGTGGCGGTTCGTTTGTCTAACACACACACCATCTCCCTGCAGGAAAGTAGAGAAGGGTTGGAATTCGGTTGGTCTCACCCTCCAGCTGGGACTGTGTTCTCTTCAGTGAGTGCTGACGGCTTCAGGAAAACCACTGTGGATACAGGGAAAATCTGAAGAGGAATGGTATCAACGTCCTTGAAGGCCAAGGAGAAGAGACCAATGTGGAGGGAAAAAGAAGAAAATAACTGAAAACCAGGTTTTTCCTCTCAAGATGTACAATAACCTGCATTCTGCATGGTCTGGAGGAATAAACTCGAGCTCCTCGGGAAAGTTTCCTGACAGAGAGAGGAAAAACAAAAAGGAAAAACTGCCCTCCTCCTTGTCTGTGGATTCCACAGGGCAGGAAACATGGCCGGTGCATCTTGCGTGAGGCGGTTAGCTCCTCACAGCCAAGCTGAAGTAGAAAAAAGAGGCGACCTCCTTTCCGAAACACTGGCTTCCTCATGGGATTCTTTTTCTGCCACTTCCAGTAGCTCCTGGTCTCTCTCTCAAAAAAAAGTCCACACTCTTCAACCTTATATTTAAAGCTCTCCACAGACCAGATTCATTCATCCTACCTGATCACAGCCCACTCCCAGATACAATCCCCTCTAGACTGGCCAGGCCTCTCATTGTCTCACAGCCATGCCACATTCAGGCCAACATGGTAGCCATCAACCTGAGATGCTCCTGCATTTCTTACCTATTTACGTAAACCACTCATCATTCAGAGTCCCTCTCCTGTCTTCCATGAAGCTCTTCTCCACCATTCTAGCCAACACTGCCCTCGCCTCGCCTTTCTGCACCACAAAACTAGCACACATGCATTGCTCAGGGAACTCTGGTCTCCTCCACTAGTGTGGCATGGGCTCTAAGTCCCACGTAAGTCCCATGAAGGCAGGACACCCTCCCTCTTGTATCTGTTAGCACTTAGAATGGAGCTTACTACTGATTCCTCTGGCACGTGATGAGTATGGCGAAGGGCTGTGGTCACACACTCCAGGCTTCCTGACCACATCCTCATTCTCCTGCCCCATTGTCTAGATCCAGATCCAGAAATTCAGATCTCAAGAGAGGTAGGAATGAAGAGAAGAACAGAGTTGTTTCTCTGGATGGTGACAGAGGGAAAATAGTTGTGATTTCCAGGTCAGGCTCCTACAGCACTTTTGTTTCTGAAATGAGCCATTTTACTTGACATTAGTTCTTGGGTCAGAGACCTGTCTGGGAGGTAAGACCTATCTTTCAGTTTGGAAATAGCCATAAAATGAAAAAGCTGGACAATTTATGGAAACCACTGGAGCTGGGGGGTAAGCTGTCTGTCTCCATGATAGTAGGGTAAAGCAGAGGTCAATAATCACAAAGTTCTGTCTCCAGGTCAACTTTTCAGTCTTTAGGGAAGGCTGTGGACTCCACCACATGAGTGATCCTCATGGATTAAAAAATCTCCATAAGATTTGGGGCACCTGGGTGGCTCAGTTAGTTAAGCATCCGACTCTTGGTTTCAGCTCAAATCATGATCTCACAGTTTTGTAGGTTCAAGCCCCACATCAGGCTCGGTGCTGGCAGTGCAAAGCTCTGCCCCTCCCCTGCTCATGCTGTCTCTCTCTCTCTCTCTCTCTCTCTCTCTCTCTCTCTCTCTCTCAAAATAAATAATAAACTTTTTAAAAATTCTTTTAAAAAATCCCCATAAGATTCAGATCTCATGCACACTATCACTCCTATTTTTCCTCAAAATTCCCTTCAGAGTCTCAGTTACACTTCTTCTCTCCCTGTGACCGATCCCATCACCCACCATCTATTCTAGAGCTTGGTTCATCAAGTAATTATCCTCTTTTCTATCTTCCTGACTGACTACTCCTTCTTTTTACTCCACTTCCTCCTCTACCCCCCACCATCTCTCTTCCCTCTGCCAAGAAATGACAGTCAACCCTTCTCCCCTTTTCAAGAGTGACAGACGACCCTTTGCTGCCTTACTTCCACAGCTCCCCGCTCCTCTCCTTAACCTCTAACAATTTGGATTCTGCCTCCAGTCGCTTCGCGGAGAGGGTTTTCTCGCAATCAGCCTCACAGACAGAAATCAACTGTCAGATCTGACAGTCTCCTTATTTTTCATTCTCCTCAGCTAACTCAAGGCAGGACGCAGCCCTGCTGGGTGCACTGCCTCAACTCTCTGCCCGCTGCCTTGCCGGCCTGCACTGTCTCCTATCCCTGTCCATCCCCTGGGCGTTGCCCCAGGCGTGAGCCTTGTCCAGCTTTCCTTTGGCCTCTGTCCACTTTCACATCCACTTCACCCGCTCCCACGGTTTCAACTGTCACACTGGCATAGTTGCCTCCAACCTGGATCCTCCTCCAGAATGCCAGTCTTGGTTTCTAAATTTGTGCTGGACATCTACACCCGGAGATACGGCTATCTCAAACTCAACATACTGACAAGCAAACGCATTACTTCCCTTCCAAATGTGTGCTTTCCTCCTGAGTTCCCTGCCCCATCTAATGGTACCACCACCCTCCCGGCCAGCCTCACTAGAGGCCCCCAAGTCAGCTCTCCTCTGGCCATCTCCCTCACCCACCCGCTGCCACCTTTCATCAACTCCCCACCCCTCCCCGCTCTTCGAGATCTCTCCCTGACTTCCCCTCCCACCACCATTTCCAAGCTGAGCCCCCTGGGCCTCCTGCACAGTCTTTCAATGGGTCTCCAGTCTCCAGACTGCCAATCCTTCCCTCGTATTTCTGCCAGAAGCATCTTTTTTTCCAGGTCTGACCAAGTGGGCTCACATTCAACTTGAAATGCCCTTCGCTGCCCACTTCTTCATAATGAAAATCCACCTACCCTTCCAGGCCACATCAGGGAATTCTCCACAGACCCTTTATAACCTATCAATTCTGCATCATACCATACATGTGTGTTTGGTGTTGGCTGAGGTAGATGTAAATATGTGCCTGTGTGTGCATGTGTATATGTGGATGTGTGCACGTGTGTGTACATGTATGTGTATGTATGTGTATGTGTCCTCCCCTAGACTCTTATAGCCCAGCACATGGGCCTCTGTTAGCACTGATTTCACCATTCTTTTCCATCAGCTTCTCCCACTGAATTGGAAGTTTCCTGAGGTCAAATGCACATTATGGGTTGCTCCGTTGAAAGCTATGTTGAAGTCCTACATCCCTGTGAATATAACCCAATTTGGAAATAGGGCCTTTGCGGATATAATCAAGTTAAGACGAGGTCATAGGGTGGGCCTTGGTCCAATGACTAGGTGTCCTTATGAGAGACAAGACAGAATGGGAGGGAAGCCATGTGAAGACAGAGCCGGAGCCTGGTGCTCTGCTGACACAAGCCAAGGAATGCCTGGGGCTGTCAGAAGCTGGAAGAAACCAGGGAGGATTCCCCCCAACAGCTCTTAGACAGGGAGTGTGGCCCTGCCCACCTCCAACTTGACCTTGGACTTGTAGCTTCCAGAAGTCTGAGCGGATAACTTTTGGGGTGCTTTGGCACAGCAGCCCTAGGAAACGAAGACAGATGGGAGTGAGGTCTTGATTCCTCTTTGTGGACTCTCAGTATCCACAATATCCACAGATTTATTTTCAAGTTAACATACTTAATTTGAGAGAAAGAGAGAGCATGCGCACACAGGAGTCAGAGAGAGGGAGAAAGACTTCTTAGCAGGCTCCATGCCATCAGTCCAGGGCTCAACACAGGGCTCAATCTCATGAACTGTGAGATCTTGATCTGAGCCAAAATCAAGAGATGACTCTTAACTGACTGAGCCACCCAGGTGCCGCAGTATACGCAGAATTCTTGAAACTCATTAACTTCTTCCTGAACTCATGAACAAAAAGGAACCATGCACACTAAGGAACGTTTACCATGAGTGCATATTAAAAAACTAATTCTTAATCTTGTCTCAGGACATGATCTCATGGTTCTTGAGATTGAGCCCTGCATCAGACTCTGTGCTGACAGCACAGAACCTGTTTGGGATCCTCTCTCTTCTTCTCTCTCTCTCTCTGCTCCTCCCCTGCATGCGCTCTCTCCCTTTTTCAAAATAAATTAACCTTAAAAGAATCATAAATTTTACAAATAAAATTTTAAAAATCTCTTAAGCTTAAATATATATTCATGCTTCAGGATCACTGACTTATAACCACTAGAACCTCAGATGTGTGTTTTGTGTCCAGGAAGACAAAGTCGTGGGCTGAGTGTAAGCCACCTGTACCCTCGTCACCTGGCCTTCCTGTCCCTCATGGAAATGCTGGCGAGGCAGCTGGCTGGGCCTGCAGGTGTCCTCTACAGGAAGGTGAGGCCTTCCTCTGTGCAAAGCTGTGACCTTGTACTCATTAGCACAGGGCGCCGTTCCACGAAGCTAATGACCTCAAATAACAGCCGGCAGAAATTAGATTCGCTAAAAGAGAGTGGGGAGAAGAGGCTGATAAAGACAGTAACTCCCTTCACATGCAAGGTGAGGCCGAGCATAATTAGCAGGACATCAACGCTGACATCGAAGTGCTTTCCATTCAACCAAGTGGACACTCAAACCACACGCCTTTTAGGAATGAACGGGGTGGGGAGAAGGTGGCCAAATCAGCCCAAGACCAAGTTGTTCTCTTTTCTCTTTCTTGAACAAACACTGAAAGCCAACACGTTGGGGGCATTCCAGAAAAACCTCTGAATGGAAAAAGGGGAAACACTCTCCAAGCCTGTGTCACTCAGTGTGTCTGTCGCTACCAGCACGGTGGCCATAAATACTACACATGAGTCACAGTGAAAATCCACAGTCTCTCTGGAGACACCGCCGAGCGGCAGCAGGTGCACCCAGGCCCGTTCCTGTGAGGAAATCAAATCTCGGGGGTGGCAAAACGACTATCCCCACCACAAAAATGCAAATGGTCCTTTCTTCCCTGAGGGGGGTGGAAAGAAGAACTGTGCAGCCGGGTCCCTGCTGGACACGGCCCACTGGTTTCCAGAGTCCCCCCACCCCATTCTGCTCCACTCTAGCCAGGTTACTGCCTTCAGACCCTCAGTCCTAAAAATGTGGCGCTATCCGTGTGTGTGATTTCAAACAAAATGAATACAAGGGCACCTGGGTGGCTCAGTCATTTAAGAGTCCGACTTCGGCCCAGGGCATGATCTTGCTATTTGTGAGTTCGAGTCCATGTCGGGCTCTGTGCTGACAGCTCAGAGCCTGGAGCCCGCTTCAAATTCTGTCGCTC